>NC_088685.1:163090433-163390733 GCF_028017835.1 Emys orbicularis | reverse complement strand
TCACAGGACTCCACTTCATATTGAAGTGAAATAGTGCCTGGCAGAGGAAATGATGCCATCCCCTTTGATTTCACTGTCTCAGTTCAGTCCAGATCCCAGTGAGTAGTCTATTCACCAGCTGCACATCTGCCTGATAGCTTTAGGGAACTTTCTCAAGTAATAACTCCTGAATTTCTTTCCAGGTACTATGCTCCAGCTCTTTACAGTTTAGAGGATATTGCTCTATTTATTCTCAGTTTCATATCCCTCTTTATGGTTATCTACCGCCATTGCCATCTTTCAAGTCATTGTACTTTAGGATAAGCCCTTCTGCATCTGATTACTGCGCTGCTGCTTATTACTGGCTGTTTTCCCCTCTAAAGTCAGAATTGTTTTACCTGCTTGCAGACTTCACTTCCACTACACCATTAACCTAGCCACAGAATCCTAACAATGATCCCTGAGCCATCATCAGTTAGATTTCATCAATACCATTGCCCACCATCACCCTGGTGAAACCCTTCAGAGCTACCACCACCCTGTAACCTTAAAAGTTATTTGCAAAGGAAAAAAATATTGGATTGTGCCTTTTATTTGCTTTGTTAGGATATATAAAGACCTAGATATTTTATTCCCCACCAAAATATTAGTTATTCTGCTTTTTATTGTTGTTTATTGAACCTTAGGGTATGTCTACACCCAGCCGCTAGTTTGGCGGCTGGGAATCGAAGTTCTGGGTTCGACTTATCGCGTCTTGTCTGGACGCGATAAGTCGAACCAGGAAGTGATCGCTGTCAACTGCGGTACTCCAGCTAGACGAGAGGAGTACCGCAGCGTCGACGGGGGAACCGCGGCGTCGACGGGGGAGCCTGCCTGCCGCGTGTGGACCGAGGTAAGTTCGAACTAAGGTACTTCGAACTTCAGCTACGTTATTCACGTAGCTGAAGTTGCGTACCTTAGTTTGAATTGGGGGGTAAGTGTAGACCAAGCCTTAGAGAGGAGTTACATATGTGTTAAAAGACAGTTTCAAGCTAATTGAGAAGGGAATTGATTTTTATTTAATCAAGTTTCACTTGCATAATTTCTCTGATGTAATGAACATACAGCTTTCCAGTTGCTCATAGAGACTTCCAAGGGGAAAAAATGGCTAGACAAGATCTAGACTGACATCCTGGCTTCATTGAAGTCAATTGCAGTTTTAATATGGACTTCAGTGGGACCAGGATTTCACCCCTTAATTGCCAATATAAAATAAGACATTCAGGCCTTCTTTATAGTACATGAATTAAGCAGGCTATATATTGGGGCTGAATGTTGAACAGAGAATATTTTAGTTGAGCCAAAGTCCTGGCAACACCAGGCCGTTAAAATCCCCCTGTAGCTTCAGTGGGATGTGGTATTCTTCACTCCCATGCTGCCACTGCCACTAAATTCTTTGTAGCATTGCTGTGCAATGACAAACAGTTGCTGGGCTTCACCTTAGAAGTGATTTGGTGGAAGAATTCATTTCTGTAAGTATGTCGTTTGTATATCAGCTGGCGAGGTTCTTTGAGATCATTCTGAATTAAAGGTGCTCTAAGGGAAAGTCATTGCCATATGGTTTTAAACTCAGAAACTAAGAGCTATAATCATACAGCTTCAACTTCTCCACAACCAAGTTCAAATGTCCTCCAATTATGATTATATTAAAAGATCTATAAAAGTGAGCTCTACTTTGTCATTTTTCTAGTGCCCTTTTCGGTGAAGTGTGCAGCTACATGACTCCTTCCATGTCTACAACCTTACTCCTCCATCCCCTCAATAACCCTATCCCTAATTGCAACCCAAGCTGACAATTCATTGCTCTGATAGCCGCAGCCTTTCAAACAAAATGTATACTACTAGAAAAATCCATCTTTATTTTCTTTTCTATTTGTTCTTCTTGTCTATAACTTTCTCATGCCCTCCACTGTCTGAAATCAGTTGTCTTTCTATTTGATTTTAGTTCTGTTCTTCCAAATGTTTTGCTTTCCCATACTTTAGCAGTTATAATAGGTAATCAAGACTCCCGGGTTTTAGTCTCAGTACTACCACTGACTCAATGTGCAGCCCTGAGGAAGTCACTTAAACTCTCTGTACCTAAGTTTATTCTTCTGTGACATGGAAACAATCATTTAGCTACCTCACCAGGGTGTCATGAGACCTACAGTCTTCCAAGCACTTTAAGGACCTTAAAGGGAAGGCGCTCCAGGATTGCTTAGTATCCATCATCAACGCATGAGTCCACTCGGAGTCCCTGGGACTCTTAATCCAGTGTTTCATTGTTTATTTCCTACTCAGCATTGTGTATTTCACCAGACTAGAAATCTCCCTTCTCATTAATCTTGCTGAACAGCTCTCCTCTCCAAGCTCTACTGCACACAATTTGGGATTAGTCATTCCTGAATATCCTTCACATGGAAAATCGGTTTTAAGTGTCCCCATTACTCACATATTTAGAGATGTCGAAGCAAGGCCACGATGTAACTCCCAATGCATTTTAGAACTCTGAATTCACACCAAAAAGGCAAAGAGAGACAAGCAGGCAGCATCTTACTAGGAGAGTTACCACTCAGGCAGGCCTAATACAGAAGCTATGGAGAGGGCCAACACAGGCAGGGAGAAAAAACTGACTAGAAAACCTGATAAATTTAAAGCTGGGTGAACATCAAAAGGTTCCATTTGAATAATTAGTCGGGTTTAGAACTGGATCCTTCATCTGAGGTTTTAATGATGATGAGAAGAGAACTTTGTGCATGGTCCATGCATGAAATCTAAGTTATGTTTCCTCCCTCCAGCCACCACAATTTATATTAGACCATTTTACCCTTAAGCTGTAGGGCTTCCATAGCATAAGAACTCAACTCCCTGAAGCTTTGCCCAGAATTTTTATGAAGTTAGAAAAAGTCACCTTTACGTTCTCACACAAACATATTTTCATGCCCTTCCATGTCCCAGATAAGCCCAAACATGCCAAATTGCTGGAAATGGAGGGTGGAGATGCTTGGATCCAGGCACATCTTCACAAAATCCCATGATCATTGTGCTTCCTTTATTTCCAACTGGACCAGAATCGGGCCATACTGAAAATCTCCGGAGCAAGTTTGTGCACATGGCATATCCAGATGAGTTTTGTAGATTCAAGAACTTCCGATAATTTGGATAGGCTTTAGATTCAAGTGTTGAATTTTTCTTTATATAGAATATCTAAAAACTCTGAATCCACCCATCATTAGAAAAGATATGTATGACAAAATTAGCTTCAGGGACTATCCCCTTGGCCCATTAGATAATTTAGCACATCTCCTTTGCCAGGACGGGATTGTTCCCTGTAGCATATTCATTTATGCACTGCTTTGTCCAATCCAGTTTAAATGAACCAACCAATCTGCCCCCCTCAAGAGAAATTGACATACTCCTTAAACACTAGCTATGGGGAATAACTAGCACCTAAATATGCTACAGGGAACTAGAGGAGACCAGTTCCTTTAAATTGCTTTTTCTTCAAGTCAGTATATTTTATATTGTTTTATAGCCAATACAAAAAACCTGCCACTCCAAATAGGTTACACTGGTGATAAACTTCAATACATTAAGTCTTATGCATAGGCTGTTTTTTGAAGACTTAATATAAGCCATACTCATTATCCATAAAGTGCTATTGAATCAGGTCTTAAAACTTTATGCAGCTTTTGTGTGTGGAAATAAGAAAGGATTTTAGATTGGCAAGGCAAGGGAAGAAAAGTCATGCCCTGTGGCTGATCCAGAAATGCTCAGATGATTTAAAACCTTAATTACTCCTGGAAAGTTAGCACTTCAATTGTTATCATTTGCACTTCACTCTGAACTCAGCAGAGTGGAATGAATGGGGATGCAGTTATAAACGGAAAAGAACCTTTTTTATTATTATTATTTTTGGAAAGGACACCATTAGGAGGAATGTGAGACACAGGATGTTACTTTTCAAGTTAATTCAATGCTGGTGAATGGTGTCCTATTGATGGAGCCAGAAACGGGAGTTCTAGCCTTATAACAGGTACAGCATCGCAGGCTCTCTCACAGAGCCCTATTAATGAGGCTCATCCCCAGTGCAACCTTGCATAATGCTTGCTGCATGCTTGGGGGCTTCCAAGAACATAGTACAATGCACACAACAAAAGATGCCAGCTTCCCCCTCACAAATGAAGCCTCTTTTCAAAAGAAAATAGGAGGGCCTTGTTCAGATGGATCCCCTAGATATTCCTTAGGCTCTAATAAGAGACAAAGTCCTGCAAAAATTGCAGGTCCTTGACAGCAACAAAAAAGCTTTGCTTCCTCTCACACTCAAGACTGGAACAGGGCTTTTCACAAGTACAGCCTTTCCAATCTCAGTAGGTTTGGCAGCAGACAGCTCCCATGTAAGATATCAATTAACAACAACTATCTACCTACATATATATTACACACACACACACACACACACACACACACTACTGTAGAGAGGGAACTCTTGTTCCTGAGGGCAAAACAGCAACCTCCAGGGTGCTCTAAAGCCTGACACCTGTGTAGAGCAACTGTTTACGTTAGGATGTGGCTGCAGAAGTCAAAGGGGCACCTTCCACATTGGAAGGTGAGGTTCTGGCCTGCAGGGACAGAGAAGGAGCTGCTGTTTGTAGTCAACAACAAGCGGTGCCTTCTGCTGTATTTGTGTTATGTGTTCTTTCAGTACAAATAACCAAATTGTTCAATACAAGTTTTTGTTGCTTTAATGCATAGACCACCACATCTCTCTCTGCCGCCTGATCCCACTGCCTAGGGATCTACCTGGTGGTAGGCTCAAGTAATATTTTTACTTTAATAACTGATGCAGCAAGCCCACAGGTGCCGGGGCTATGAACTGCCAAGCCCAGAGGTGCTGGAGTTCAGCCCTGGCAAGCCGTAGCACAAATTAAGCAATCATGGTAGGATAGAATGCCAAATATATAAATCATTTAAGGTGACCTTCAAGAGGAAAATAGAAATTGGGTTTGTAGTTTGAGGCTTTTGTTTGTTCGCTCCTTTGTGTATTCTAATAAACACCTGATTTTTTGGCTTAAATTTTGCTTGCCTTTTATTTTAGGTAAGAACAGGATCGTGTCTAGCTTACTTATCCCAAAAGACTGTACAAACAGCTGGAGGAACTTTCAAATAACCTCAAAGGTACCCTGAAATTAAACTTGATTAATAGGGAAGGCAAGAGAACTTTTTCAGACTGTTCAAAATTCATTTGCCTGTTTGGCTTTGTTAATATCAATTTAATTCAAAACAGCTGGGAGAAGAGTTGGATTTTCTTAAAACATGAATAATCCTGCCTCTCTGTTAAGGGCTGAGACAACTTGGAATACACATACAAAACCCAAAACAAGTCCTCCAATAAAATTAGGGAATACCAGGCAAGGAAGAAGAGGAGCAAAGTGAGAGATGGTCTGTGAATGGGGCAGGGAAGAGGATTAGGGTAGCATGGGGTTTCTGGGAGGCCTTTGGAGTTGGAGCTATGTTGTGTTTTGGGATCATACCCATCAGCCTTCAAATCTGTCAGCCAAGCCTTCACAGTATGACAAATGACTGAAATGTGGGATATCAGGCTTTTGTTGCACCTCACATCATAATTGACAGATAATGGGATTTTTTTGGAAATCTAAAACCTATTTTCAAGGGTCTTCCTTCACTGTATGAAAGAAAGAGACCAGTTTTGTGACCTGCTACTGATGGGAGAGTTGAACAGGAAGGGTGTTCCTGTTAAGCTTATATAAAAGCATTAAATTGTTTTTATTTAAATGTTACATAACACCATGATGAGAGGCTGCTGTAAGCTACCACCTGCCACTATCTGACTGGCTCTCTGCAGTCCAGAGCACCACCTTCCAATATAGACAATAGCCTTTGGCCTCTGCAGTAACATCTCTAATTGTAACATGACAACAGCGGGTGCTTCACACAGACGGGGGGTTGCAAAGAGGGTCCCCTGCCAGGGATTCTCATGGGATACCAAGAGAAGATATTTGGGGGTCCAGGCTGCCTCCCTTACAGTTAAGACTGATATTCTCCCCTCTCCCCCACACATTTAATTCAGCCCTTACACCCCCAGTATAGAGTCTTAAGCCATCCCACCCCAACACAGAGAATTAAGGCCCAGCCCTACCTCCCTACAGGGTTCCATTGCTGCTGTCCTAGGCCCCTGCTTGTCTCTGCAAGGAACAGAGAAGAAGCCTAGCTGCCAAAAGCAGTTTACCAGGAGTAGGGGCAAAGTTGGAGGGAGCAGGGTGAGTCAGTACATCTTCCACAAGAAGGAAGGGATGGAACCTCCCAACCTGCAAAAAGCCCTCTCCTCCTGTGAGCAGACCTGCCGCCTACCCCTTCTCCTGCTTAAAACCAGCTGTGGTCTCCCACCTCTCTTCTGTTTGTACAGCAGCAAGAGAGGACCAGGGGCCTAAAGTTGCACTAAGAGAGTCTCCTCAGACTTTACTACCCCCACAAGCAAGCTGCTGCTGCTCCTGTAGCATACCACCATAGCTTGTTGTGCAGGGCATGAAAGCCTGCTGTGATACAGAAGGTCTCTCATTATGTGGTACACCTGGGAAGCATGAGGGACAAAAAGGGCGTGTGGGTGACAATGTGGGGGGATAAGTAAGGTTTCTGGCAGGAGGGCCATGAAGGGGGAGGAGAAGAGTTGCCCCCTGACAAGCCACCTATAGTTTGTCAGAGTAACAGCTCTCATGTGAAAAACCAGAGGTGGGAGCATGCATGTCTCTCTCCCCTACAAGTTAGTAAATATGAAAGGGAGCCATGCCAATTGTTAAGGCTGAACTCAGTCTCTGTGTAAAACAGAGGGAGCTGAGATCATCTTGAAGTGCAAGTCTCCAAGCAATCTTATCTATGGCCTCACTATCAGATTCTCCATGATGTGGCAGTTTGGAGAGCACCCATTACATCTTTGGGCATGGAGGAATTCTATACTTTTCAAAGTTAAAAAGTTACACCAAGGAAATCAAGCAGAAGATTAGCAGGAAATATTTGCAGGGAGACTTATTCTGAACTGTCCATATGTAGAGGATACATGGAATTCCTTTTCTTTAAACATTGTATTAACCTTTTGCTGATGGAAAGAGATTGCTGATCAAGAACTAGATGAGGTCAGTGCTGCAATTATATTTCAAATCCCCTTCAAACAAGTCTCTTTCAGCATGAAAGAAAAGAGTTGATAAAATGATTTGTTGCTGAAATTGAGTCTTTTAGAAGAATAATTAACCTTTAATAACTATTCTGGCCTTGTCTTAAGCCCTGAAAAGTAATCCTTTCTCATTAGCTTCAAGTTTAATTAGCATCAATAATGAAACCTCCCTCAGAAATAACCATACCATCATGCTCCCTAATGACTACATACTTTAATACACAGTGCTACTAACAAAGGCCATAGGGCAGTTTCTGAAGACAGAATTTGAGGTCCCCAACAGAGCAAAGTTATCTTAGTTCTTTTTGAGAACACAATTTAAATTAAAAAAATATATATCTGATGAGGAGCATACCAAAAAGCAGATTTGTCTAAGGGGTAGGAGCTGAGAAAAAACTTTTTTTGGCGGGGGGTGTGGGGTGTTGGTATCGGATCTAGGCAGGCATAGTTTGGTGTTTAGAGAACAAGACTTTGGGGTTCTATTCCTGACTTGCTAAGTAATCGTGGGCAAAATACAGAGAATTTCTATGCCTTAATTCTTGCTTCTTGGCGAGAGTAGAGTGTAACAGTATTTGACATTCTCTATGAGAAGACTATCCTGCACTTGCAGGCTGGTTTAATTATCTAACAAGGTTTTTCCAACTCTAAATTTTATGAGCAGTCTGTAAAATGGATATAAATACTCAGTATTGTCACAGGGCTGCTAAGGCTTAATTAGCACCTGCAAAGCACTTAGATTCTCAGATGAAAGGCATTCTAAAGCACCAGGCATTTTGGTCTTTATTTAATGGGAATTGGTAGAAGTGAGAGAACCCAAGTGCATGGATTCTAATCTAAGTTCTTAAAAGAAGTCAGAACTTCCATATGCTCAAGTGTGTCATAGGCCTTATAGTGCTTACAGCTAAGAGATTGGAAAAAAGTGATGAAAAACATTTGAAGGTATAACAGCACTAAAAATAGTGTGAAGAGAAGGGGAGAATCTATACTTGCCAATGCATATGGCATTTACAATGCCACAGGAACTTTGCCTTCTACTTTACAATATATATGAAGTATAGATTTACTTCTCAATAATTAAAACAAAGGAAACAAGTGCATGGGGCCCCCTTATAGCACTCAGCAATGACAACTGTTCAATACGGGGACAGGCCTTAGGGAAAATGGCACCCTGGGTGAACTTGCATTTTGGTACTCCTGGCCCCTGTGGGCATGGCACCTCCCAGTGCCCCTGGCCCCCATCCGCTCCCCACCCTCCCATCTAACCCCTGCACTGTGCCCCCTTTGCCCCAATGCTTGCTCCCCCTCCTGCACCCCTAATCCCTACATCCTCTTCACTCCCAAACTCTGCACCCAACATCTACCACCTCCTGTGCCCCTCACCCTGAACTGTGCCCCCTTCACCCCAACCCTCCCCTCCTGTGCCACAATCCCGCTTCCCCTTCACTCCTACTCTCTGCACCTCCCTCCTGAGTCCCCAACCCCTGTACTGTGCATGCCTCCTGCACCCCAACCCTTGCCCTCCTCCTGCACCCCAACACCTGCCCCCTCCTGTGCCCCTAACCCCTGCAGTGTGCCCCCTTCACCTCAACCTCTGCACTCCCTTCCTGCACCCCAACCCCTGCAGTGTGCCCCCTTCACCTCAACCTCTGCACTTCCCTCCTGAGCCCCTAACCCCTGCACTGTGCCCCCTTCACCCCTAACCCTTGCATCCCCCTCCTGGATGCACAAAGCAGCTGGCATTGCTGCTTGCTCTCCCACTGGACTGCTCCTCCTCTGTCCCATGCAGCCCTATGTCAGGGCTTCCTGCATCCAGGTCACTTTCCCTGTGGGCTGTGTAAGGGGAGGGCAGGAGACAGGGCTGGCTCTAGGTTTTTTGCCGCCCCAAGCAAAAAAAAATTTGGCTGCCCCCCGTCCCAGCCCTGGGCTTCTCGCCGGACCCCCCTGCTGCCCCAGCCCTGGGCTCTTCCCCCCCACCCACACCCCCTGCCGCCCCAGCTCTGGGCTCCCTCATTCCCCCAACCTGCACCCTCCTTCCGCCGCAGCCCTGGGTCACTGGTAACTCGCTCCCACGGTAGGTCATTCAGCAGGAATTTTAGATGTGCACAGAACACAGACAGGATTGGTTCCCATATGGTTACAGAACTGCAGTAAAGTGGAACAATTTTCAGCTTGTGTGACTGGAGGATATCTGGATGCATATTATAAGACTGTCCTATATAAATGAAGAAAAGTTGAGGTGCCTTTATTATTCTTTTGTTCCTCTCTTTCTTTCTATGGGGAATTTGCCAATGCAATATCACTGTCTTCCTTTTAAACAAACAAACAAAAAAGGCAATGGCTGTTGAAAATAGCAATTCCAGTCCTAATAACCACTGGGAAGCATTTCTTGCTCAATTTTATCCTACTTTTTCTACAGCAAGTTACAGTGGATCAGTATATTTGATTTGGGAGAAATGAAGTAACAGCCGCCCAAACTGAGCTTGAGCACTCCTGAATTTTGAGGTGTTCAAATCTGGAAGGCAGGTGCTGGGGGGGGGGGAGCTGTGGCTCTGCGGGGGAGCACGGCAGCAGGTATGCAGCAGTGTGTCTGGTGCTGCGTGGAGCCAGACATGCTGGTCTGAGTGGCACGGTAAGGGGGCTGGGGGGTTGGATGGGGCGGAGGTTCAGGGGGGGCAGTCAGGGGACAGGCAGCAGTTGGATAGGCATGGGAGTCCCGGGGGTTTGTCAGGGGACAGGTAGGGGGTGGGGTCTCAGGAGGGGGCAGTTGGGGACAAGGAAACGGGAGGCTTAGATAGGGGGTGAGGTCCGGGGGGGCAGTTGGGGCAGGGGTCCCGGGAAGGGGTGATCAGGGGACAGGGGGGTTGGATGGGTTGGGGTTTCTGTGGGGGGCAGTCAGAGGGAGTGGATGGTGGCAGGGTGGGGCTACCCTCCCTCCCCATAGAGTGTCCTATTTTTTGAATGTTAAAATATGGTATCCCTACCTTCACAGTGCAGCTCTCCATTCACTGCAGCATGAGGTCTCAGCTACCTCACTCACTCCCTCCCCCTCTTTCCTGTTGGTAGTGGCCAAGGGAATGCTGGGAAATGTAGTTCTTTCCCTGCTCCAGGGCTGGCTCTATAGGCAGGGAGCTAACCAAGGAACTACAGCTCCCAGGGCCCCTGTTGGTTCTCAGCTCCCATGCTGGATCCCTGCCGCCCCTGCAAATGGGCTGCCCCAAGCACGTGCTTGCTTTGCTGGTGCCTAGAGCCGCCCCTGCCAGGAGAGCAGCAGCTCCTGATGCCTCAGCACAGCCCAGGTGGGGAAGTGACCTGGATTCAGGGAGCCCTGGTGTGTGTGTTGGGGGGCGGGGTGTATGCGTGTGTTGAGGGGAGTGCGTGTGCGTGCCTGAGTGCGCTGTCTCTTCAAGAAAGCACTCAGGGTCAGGAGCCTGAACAAGGCTTGTTCAGACACAAGCAGCTGCCAGCAGCTCCGGACCAGAGAGGCAGCAGCACACACAGATTCTGTCCTGTCACCCCAGCTTAGTGGAAATCATGTACACAGGTGGGGGGGGAGGGGGACACCCCACCATCAGCCCCCTGCAGAGCAGACAGGAGGATGCTCCCAGTCCGGAGTGGCCAGTGGCAACTCAGGGAGGGGCAGGAACAGCAGCAGCTGCACATGTGGAACAGGCCAAAGGAGGAGCACCCCTGCTCCAGAGGAGTCACCTGGCTCTGATGGCGGGTCATCCAACTGTTCCCTGCAGCTCGTGTCTCTCCCCCTCCCCCATGCTGCTGCTGCTGCTTGCCTGCCTGTGGTGCCACCTCTGTCAGCCCAGCTGGTCTCTCAGCAGCAGGTCAGGTGGGAATCCAAAGCCTGTGCACAGCACCCCCCTGGGCGGGGGCCCATACAATCCACCCCAAAGGCTGGTCCTATATACACCACACATCACTGTAGCAGGAGACTATCCTCACCTACTCACTGTGTTCAGGAGCTCTCTATTCATGGTCTGCTTCCTGGTCACCTGCTGCAGAGTCACATGCTTCCCCCAGGCCCAGCCCATTAATTGAAAATGGGATTGCAGTTTTCTCCAGGTGCATAATTTTGAATGTGTGAAATTAGAGATCTGCTTGTTACAGGGAAGATGTGTGCAAGAGAAGGCTGCAGCTATTCGCTTGACTACAATATGTTACCACATGGGAAATCCAAGTCTGAAACAGACTTAACACACCTCTTCTTCAGCATGGAGGTGCAGCCCACTCTGCCTTACTCACAGCTTATGGGTTGTTTGATTTTGCTGGGACCAGAACTGGAAATATGAGGTGGGAACCTATTCTCATGGTGTTTCCAGCAATGACCAGAAGTCTTATGTAAAAAGTCTATTTTCTGAAGATTGCCAGCTCAGTTTTGCCCTCAAGTGGTTCTGATGGTTTGAAGCCTTCAGATGCCATGTCTCAGATGGACCATGGAATAAGCAGATGAGGCTCGCTCTCTCTCTCAATCTCTCCTATTGACGTTGTTCCATTATAATTCAGTAATTAAATATTACTTGGCCCAGAGAAAGAATGAATTTCAGGTGACCTAACCACTGAGCTGTAGGGGTGCCAGATCCCTGTTCAAATCCCTTCTCTTCAGCAAACAGAGGAGAACGTAAACTAGTTGTCTCCCATATCCCAGGTGAGCACTCTAACCAGGGCCGGCTCCAGGCACCAGCCCACCAAGCATGTGCTTGGGGCGGCGCCTGGAGGGGGGCGGCGCGGCGGGGCCCCGGCCGGGCTCGCCGCCCTCCCCCCGGCGCTCCAGCCGGTCGGGGATTGCGGGCCCGTGGCCGGGCTCGGTGCCCTCCCCTGCCGCGCTGGGGGGGGGCGGCGGGTGGCTTTTTTGCCTAGGGCGGCAAAAAAGCCAGAGCCGGTCCTGACTCTAACCATGGCACTGAAGATTAAACATTTGCCAAAGTCCCACACATAGAAGTCAGACAATATATCCAAGGCCCAGCTCCACAAAAGGCTCTTAGGTGTTGCAATGGTGACCACTGCAAAGCCAAACTGTTAGGTGCCTAGAAAAATCACAGCAAACACCACCTCAGCAGTTTTGTGTAGATAAAGGTGGCCTCTGCGCATGTCCATTGGATTAAGCCCCACATGAGTTAGGCAGAGTAACACCTATATTCCCCAGGTTCATGGATCACTCTGGGACTTAGGTGGGAGATAGGCATCCAGATGCCTAGAGTGAGGCAGCAGCATGAGATAGACATACAGGTGCCTAGGGAACTTTTACTGTAAAAACGTAGGCACTGAACAAAATTGTGTGCCTACAGGGTGAGGCGGCAGCCCAGTGGGAGTTTCAGGGATTGCAGTGGTGCCTAAAAATGTGATGGGGTGTCGTGCTGAAATACCTCTGTGGAGCCAGGACTGAATACTTCAGTTTGGTCCTAAAACAGGGTGAAATTTCAGAGACGAGGATTGCATTTTTCCCCAAAAAGCAGAAACATGAATTTGTTATACCACAGCAGGCATGGTAGACCAAAAAAATTGAGATTACACTGAAGTTTCTGGGGTTTCCTATCACAGAAAAGGCAGGTGTGGGGAGGATGTATTCTGATTAGCACGGGAAGATTGTACATCTGATTGCTTTTTTCTACTTAGAACTTACAAAAATCTTGGGGACTGTAAGATTCATGCTCTCTCTGTAACAGCCTCATGAACAATAAAGCTTTGTGCTAATATGATGGCAGCTTTCCTCTAAGGATTTCAAAAGGGGATTAAAATTTATCCCCACTTTACTTATGGGGAAGGTAACACAGAGACAGATGCTGGATGTTACAGATTTGCCCAATGTTACACAGCAAGTCAATGGCACAACTGCATATAGAAAACGCACCGCTCCTGACAAGTTCACTGCTCTAGCCACTAAACAATGCTGCCTCCTGCATGATCTGTCTGTGTCACACACTCCATGATGACCCACACCCCCAGTTAATATAGTTGTATGTGGAATAAGTTAGCACAGAATTTGATTCTTAGTTTCCCCTCTGTGCAGCACCTTGAGATTCTCTGGCAAATACGTGCTATGTAAATGCAAAGTATTATTCGGTATTCTGTTCTTGCAAATCAAGGATCATTTTCACCTTCGATAAACAGATTTTCCCAAGTTGGCCACCACCTCTGTACAGTACTTTGTTTTTTTTTCAGTGCCTATTCTAGGGTAATAAATTGGCTAATTTAGTCTACCACTCCCATCTACTGGATGCAATCAGAAGTACATAGTGTGTCAGAAGCCCTATATTGCTAGCAGCTAAAGGGGATTCTCTTTTAGCACAATTGACAGGGGTTATAGCTTCAGGAAGATCTAAATTCTGGCCATGCAGTCACAGTGAATTTCTGAGCAACCATGGTATGCAGCATAGTGACAGCTATGAAATTTCTAGACAGACACAGTCATAAATCAAAATCCTTATGTATATTAGACTTTATTCTCAAAATGTGTTTCTTGCCTAAATATTTAAACACATAAATAACCTCCAGCCATTCCACCTTGTCATTTTAAGCTTCCTGACATTTATTGTTTGGAAGAGAAGAAAGGTCAGATTTATCAAATCTGCATTTATGCTTCCATGACATTTTTCTCCAACCAAATTTTTCTGAATTAGAGAAACAAGACAAATGTGGCACATTTCAGAAAGGACCTTTCTGAGTTAGGCATTTCAGTCTGTACAGCAGCACGTATCTCTGAAGATGATTCAGAAGGACAGTACTGTGATCCAGGGGATAGAGCAGGATTTAGAAGTCAAGAGACCTGGGTTCCAGCTCCGCCATTGAATTGCCATGTGCCTGGTCACTGTGCCATGGTCACTGAAGCCAAATTTTTTTTACAAAAAGGGTCTAAGTTTGGGTGCCTTAAATTTTGAGTGACCAGCCTGGGTCAGTTGGACCCTGATAATCAGTGATGCTGAGCCTCTTTGCTTCAGTTGGAGTTGTTGCAATTCAGCAATTCTGGAAAAAAATAAAAGTCAAGCCCACCATTGTGTCTCAATTTGGGCATGCAACAATGGAGGGACCCAACATTAGCCAATACTTTGAAAAAATATTCATCTTAGCATCTGGAGCAAACAGACGTTATCTATACTAAGATATAGATAACATGGAGATAATGATGCTGATCTTCCTATCGGTTGTGTGGATAAGTGCAAAATACCATTACTCTTTTCTCACCTTTCTATAGCTGATTCACATGTGTACGGCTCACAGGCAGATCATGATTTCTCAGATAATGTTCACACAAGATGCACTGTGAACCAAGTGACCCGACTAAGTTCAGATACAATTCAAATACACCGTGCAAAACAGATTTATCAACTGTGTCTGATTTTGAGCAATGTCTTTGCATTTGTAGAATAAAGTGTTCAAGTCTCCCACCACCCCAGTGAAGGAGATATTTATTCCCCATTTTTACAGCTGGAAGAAATAGAGCCACAGCAAGGAGAGCAGGGAAAATACCTTAAGAGCATGCTGTGAATATTCACGCAAATAAAAAAACGAATGCGCTTTATCTATATTTGTACCCCTTTTGTGTTTGCTTGACATTAATATTTTAGTGCATGAGTTCACTGGCAGGAATGTTCATGGGAGCAGTGAGTTTTAAGCAATAGTAAAAGGAAATTTGCAGAAAGCAAAATTGAAATCAAACACAAATATTTGCATCAAAAACCTGATTTTAAAGAGTGCTGCCCCAAGTGCAGACAAGAAAAGCCCCAATTTGCACTGGTTGAGCTTACCTTGGCTTAAGCAGTGGTAAATCCAACTGGTGCAAATTGTGGCTTTCCTTGGGGTTTGCACTGGTGCAGTTACAATACCCGGCAGCCACTGACTGTTAAACCCCCAAGTCTAGACAAAGAGTCAGAAACTACGGATGAACCACTTGCACTACAAGGAAGCCCTTCAGAAGCTGTGCTGCAAGGGTTGATCCACTGAAGTTAATGGGAGTTTTACTATTGACTTAAGTGGGAACAAAATCAGGTCCCAGGTACATAGCTAGGATGTAGGAGAATGACAGACAGACACTAATGAGAAGGCGATTGAACCCCTCTACCTACTCCCTGCCCTTAGGGTAGCTGGATTCACTATTGCCCAACCCCAACTTTGTTGTTGGGAAGCAAACAGCAACAAATAGTAAAGTAAAGACAAAAGTAAAAATATGAGTGAAATCCTGGCAGCACTGAAATCCTTGGCAAAACTCCTATTAACTTCAACAGGGCCAGTATTTTACCCACACAGTCCAGTTTTCATTCACACAAAGGCCACTTTAAAAAAGTATTTTTGCATCCCTTTTTCTCTGCCAGGGAAAGGGGTAAAGGGGCCTTACCCCTTGTAAATGAGAATCAGGCCCATGGTAGCAGCACCCTGCAGCAGTACAGTTTAGTTGCTAGGAAATGTCAGTATTGCAATAGCTCTGGTAGGGACACCGCTATGTAGTGAGTGCTGAGAAGACAGCTGTTGTTTCAGACATGACACATGTGGCAAGTTAGTATAATTCCATGTGAAGACCACAGAGGAGGAGAAATGTGTCTCCCAGCCAGGGAGGGATAAGTTATGCATTGCTATTTAAAAATTATAATTGGAATTTTAAATCTATTTTATGAATGGAAGTACTTTGGCCTTTTGAGGAAGGTATGAGTCATTTTCATCCCACTGTGCCCCCTTTTTAATGAACATTTCCCACCTTAGCATATGTAAGTAGTAATTAATCACAGGAAATTATTTTACAGGCATCATAGCTTATTAAATCTTCTGACTAGACTCACAAGAAACCCACTTAACATTTGTAGACCAGGTGTCCTACTGTAAGTGTGCTGACTACCTGTGATGTTAATATGTGAGAGAATGCCTGGTCTAGTAATTAGGGCATAGTGGATTATCCAGGTAGCTGTAGATCCATTGATCATGCTACTAGACCTCTTCTAAACTACCCTGCTCCATGCTGCCACAATGGTGTCTTCATGTCTGTTCCACTGCATGTAGGGGGGCATTCACTCCCTGCAAAGAGGGCCGGCACAAGGCCTATACACTACTTAAATCCCACTTACGCCCAGGTGTGTATTCATCCCAATTGCAGTGGAACTGACATGGAGGGATCTTCCACACAACCTGCATAAGTAATCTGTGGCCAGTCTCTGTGGCACCATAAAGCAGATGATTTAGGGTTGGTTCAAAGAAGGGTTAGTAGCATGGCCAGTGGGTTCACAGCTATGCAGATCCACTCTAACTTCTAGACCACATACCCTATCATGACTCCAGAAGGCATAAGTTGGTCTTTAGTGGTGCATAGGTCATGAATAGGCCTTCTGTGAAGGGCGAAATTTCATATAGAGTATTTCATGTCCATGGGAGTGGGACAGTAATTTGGCCCTGAGAATTTTCACAGGCATATTTTGTGGAAGTTCCTGGCACCTTTATGGTTTGTCTACTGAACAACAATGGTTCCCTTAGTACCATCCTTTATTAATTTTTCTCTCTCTCCCCGCCAAACACAATTCTGTGTGGTAACATCTCTTAGCAAGACTTGTTGACAAGGGGGAGGGCTAACTCACTAAATATCCTTGAGTGAGTGGGACAGCTAAAGAATAAAGCAAAGCCAAACACAGTTTAGCCACTTTTGGCTCCCTGCCCATCTAACCAAAATTTAACCTTGGACCATTTGGCAAAAATATTTAATTATGTCTGTACAGGTGTGTCTACACTGCAATCAAACCTGTGATTGGCCCATGCCAGCTGACTCCAACTAAGGGGCTGTTTAACTGCAGTATAGATGTTTGAGCTCAGGCTGGAGCTCAGGCTCTAGGACCCTGCAAAATGAGAGGGTCCCAGAGCTCAGGCTGCAGCCCAAGGCCAAATGTCTGCACCACAGTTAAACAGCTCTTTAGCCAGGGGTGACGGATTTTTCCTAAAAGTATGTGTGTGTGGGGGGGAATGAGGACCGCCCCCCCATGGCCATGCCTCTGCCCCTCCTCTTCCCCCAAGGCCTTGCCCCCACGACAAACTGGAAGCCAGAGCCAGGCTGGGGGGGCCAAGAGCAGCCCCCGGCCTGTGGCCACGACCCCCGGGTCCGTCACCCAGGGCAGATGGAGGGTCCACGGCTCCCCACAGTTGGCCGTGCAGCTCTTACCGGCCTGGCCTTGGGTTGAGGCCCTGGGGGCCGAAGAGCCGCAGCTGGGCCATAGCTAAAGCCACCCAGGCAGCTGTGGAGATCCACGGATCCTCCATCTGCCCTGGGCAGCGAGTCCAGGGGATGGGGACATGGGTCAGGGACTGCTCTTGGGCCCCCCACCCCAGGCAGGTGGAGGGTCTGCTGCGGCTCCCCACAGCTGCCCGGGCTCCCTGGGCTTCTCTTACCTGAGCTGGGCTTCAGCTTCCTGTCTGGCCAGGGGCAGAGCCTCAGGGGGGAAAAAAACATGAGCAGAGGGCTGGGCCCATGGCAAAAAGTGGGAGGGCCATGGCCTCTTAGCCCGCCTGTGTTCCGGAACCCCTGGCTTTAGCACAAGCTTGAGTCAACTGGGTGTCTAATTGCAGCATAGATATACCCTATGTGAACTACAATCCTGGGCATCTCCGGATTCAGGGGTGGCTCCTGGCACCAGCGCACCAAGCGCATGCCTGTGGCAGCAATCCGCGGGGGGCAGCCTGCCGGTCGCTGTGAGGGCGGCAGGCAGGCGGCTTTCAGTGGCATGCCTGTGGGAGGTCCGCCGGTCTCGTGGCTTCAACAGCAATTCAGCGGTGGGGACGCCGATGGCGCGGGACCGGAAGATCACAGAACTCTGTGACTTTGTCCTCACCCACAACTTTTTCACATTTGGGGACAATATATACCTTCAAGTCAGCGGCACTGCTATGGGTACCCGCATGGCCCCACAGTATGCCAACATTTTTATGGCTGACTTAGAACAACGCTTCCTTAGCTCTCGTCCCCTAACGCCCCTACTCTACTTGTGCTACATTGATGACATCTTCATCATCTGGACCCATGGAAAAGAAGCCCTTGAGGAATTCCACTGTGATTTCAATAATTTCCATCCCACCATCAACCTCAGCCTAGATCAATCCACACAAGCGGTCCATTTCCTGGACACTACTGTGCTAATAAGCGATGGTCACATAAATACCACCCTATACCAGAAACCTACTGACCGCTACACTTACCTACATGCCTCCAGCTTCCATCCAGGACACACCACACGATCCATTGTCTACAGCCAAGCTCTAAGATATAACCGCATTTGCTCCAATCCCTCAGATAGAGACAAGCACCTACAAGATCTCTATCAAGCATTCTTAAAACTACAATACCCACCTGCTGAAGTGAAAAAACAGATTGACAGAGCCAGACGAGTACCCAGAAGTCACCTCCTACAAGACAGGGCCAACAAAGAAAATAACAGAACACCACTAGCTGTCACCTTCAGCCCCCAACTAAAACCTCTCCAGCTCATCATCAGAGATCTACAACCTATCCTGAAAGATGATCCTTTACTCTCACAGATCTTGGGAGACAGACCTGTCCTCGCTTACAGACAACCCCCCAACCTAAAGCAAATACTCACCAGCAACCACACATCACTGAACAAAAACACTGACCCAGGAACCTATCCTTGTAACAAAGCCCGATGCCAACTCTGTCCACATATCTAGTCAAGTGACATCATCATAGGGCCTAATCACATCAGCCATGCCATCAGGGGCTCGTTCACCTGCACATCTACCAATGTGATATATGCCATCATGTGTCAGCAATGCCCCTCTGCCATGTACATTGGCCAAACCGGACAGTCTCTACGCAAAAGAATTAATGGACACAAATCTGACATCAGGAATCATAATACTCAAAAACCAGTGGGAGAACACTTTAACCTGTCTGGCCATTCTATGACAGACCTGCGGGTGGCTATCTTAAAACAGAAAAACTTCAAAAACAGACTCCAGCGAGAGACTGCTGAGCTGGAATTGATATGCAAACTAGACACAATCAACTCAGGATTAAATAAGGACTGGGAATGGCTGAGCCATTACAAACATTGAGTCTATCTCCCCTTGTAAGTATTTTCACACTTGCTTCTTATCAAACTGTCTGTACTGAGCTATCTTGATTATCACTTCAAAAGTTTTTTTTCTCTTACTTAATTGGCCTCTCAGAGTTGGTAAGACAACTCCCACCTGTTCATGCTCTCTGTATGTGTGTATATATATCTCCTCAATATATGTTTCACTCTATATGCATCCGAAGAAGTGGGTTGTAGCCCACGAAAGCTTATGCTCTAATAAATTTGTTAGTCTCTAAGGTGCCACAAGTACTCCTGTTCTTTTTTTGAAAAAACATAGAGCCGCCCCTGTCTGGATTACAGTGAGGTAATGAAAGCACATGAGCTATCTTGGTATAAAATCCAAGTGGAGCCAAGGCTCTGTAGTTTTTAATCATGCTCAACACTATCCCATCACCTGGCAGGGACCTTGCTGAGACACATCACGGTAAAGCCTGGTCTCTGCTAGGCTTTTACACTGAGATCACTAATGCACATTGATGATCTCCAGTAAAAACAAAAAAACACACCTTCCTTTGGCCTATTGCCTCTGGTATTGTAAAACGTATTAGGGTTTACCATCTAATGTGGGCTAAACGTACAGCTGCCTTTTTTTCACTAGGAGTGTAACACCAGTTAGCTAACATGGGTTCACTTAACACAGGTTAAATATAACTTTATTCCTACGGAATACACGCCCAGACACTACACCTCCCATCACTGCTCCAACCAGTGGAGCTAAATTGGTTTTAGAAACTGTGTCCCCCATTTCAGCTGGGATCTTGGCCACAGCCGGGTAAGAAACTGCAAACAGGAAGTTGGGCAGAGGGGAGGAGGGAGCTGAGCAGAGGGAGATTGACGGTTTATTTCTGGTCAGGGAGCTTATGGGAATGGATTGAAGGACCAACAAGCCTTAACTGTTGAGACTACCTTTGGCAACATGTCTTCACTGCAGTTACCTCGGGGTAAATGTACCTTAACAGATATCTCAGGGTTTGCCCTCTAGTTCAGGCAGTGGTGGCTACCTCACCATGTAGCACAGAGAAAGGCATTTTGTTGCATGAATGTGGAGCATGTTAACTCAGGCTCAACCATGGCTTTTCTTAAACAGTGAAGACAACTCCTTTAGCAATGGCTTCACTGAAGGAAAAAAGTTAACAGAACCAGCAAGATAACTAACATGGGCTAGTTGTGACACTTAAGTCTCAATGGAGACAGAAGAGAGTTTTACTATGATGTAGCTATGTGAGGTCAGCCATAGTGGGGAGGGGGGAAAGAATCCTACCTAGCTACATCATAGTAAACGCTACATGTGTTTGGTCTCCATTAGGATTTTACAGCCAGATCAATGACCTGTTTTAGTGATCTGGCTGTAAGAAAAAGCCCACTTTTTTTTGGCAGGTCTGTATAGACCCAGCTTTGAAAGGCCAGTCTGATTTCAGTTTTATACCAGTGGAAATCTGAAGTGGGTCCCCTGAAGTTAGTTTAAACCAATTTAAACTGCTGGCCCATTTTTTCAGTTATGAGCTCAAAGCTGGCTGCTTCAGCATTGTGCTTCAAGCCCCAGTAGTAACTTGTCTCTTCAGACTTTACTTAAGTATATTCTGCGGTCCATTAAATAGCTACCCAACTACTCTCCCTGGGTCAAAGTATTTGGCTATGCTGTCCATTAGGGCTTATGTTCTTTCTGTAGGAGACAACAAAAGAAAGTTAATATTAGAGCTTAAATAATTGTGGATAATGAGAAGAAATCTCCTTTACTGGCACAGAACAAAGACCTTTTATCTGAGGAATTCAAGTTGTCCTTACATAGCTTGATTCATTAGAGAAGTATCAGTGCTAACAGAGCTGTTGTCCTCCCTACTACTTTAACCTTTGCAATGCCAGTTCACGTTAGACTCCTGGGATTCAAAAGGGTGAAGAAGTTCAATTAAGCCCCACTTTATATCCAACTGAAGGAGAATCAACTGCGTTCTCATGCCGTATATTTGTTCTGGGCATTTGCTATCACGCTATGTCCCTTCATCATATTCATGCCTCATTGTGTTACTATTATCAATTGTATCAGTGTTTTTGCTACCTTGGGGTTGGTGTTAGAGGAGAACCTGGAAATCACTCGTTGCACTACAGTGAGGTTTGCCTCCGTTATTACCAAATTAATACCCTATTTCTCCACTTTATAGATCCGGATCCCGCACTGCTTAGGTCAGCGGCAGTATTGCCATTGACTCCAAGGAGAGCAGGACTACACTATGGGTGAGTAGCTGGACTTAGAGTCCCTGTGTCTGAATGGAACAAACAAACTCACCCGGTTTAACAAAACAGCCGGATGTTTTCTACATCATCTTCCCCACTGCGATCATCCCCTGGCACATTCTGTTCTACTAAAGCGTACCAAAAACAAGACACGAGGAAAAAGCCCCAACTCGGATTGATTTTTCTTTACAAACAATCAAGTGGGTGGAAAAGGCAGGAATCTAGCATTTGCGCCCTACTACTTCTCAGAGGCAGAGGGATATAACCCATCCCTCAAAACCAAGATTAGCCTCACAGCGAGTCTCTAGGTCCTTTCCCCTCTTACTTAATAGAAGGCGGCATTCTCCTGGCCACTAGTCCTGCTGGAGCTGGGGGAGATAGGAGAGCAGGGAAATCTCGAGCGAAGGTGTTTAACCAAGGCTATATTATTGAACCAGCACGAATGTTTCTAGATAGAGCAGATAAGACAGCATTGCAGGACCCCCCCGTAAAGAAATCTGCAGTGCTGATTACTGCCAGCCACTGCCACTGGGAGCGGCCGGCCACAGAACGGAGGTGGGAGGATGGAATAAGGGGGGGAAGAGGAAGGAAAACCACTTCTAAATGTCCCTTATTCACACACACCTCCTCTCCTTCCATGTATGTTGTCTGCTTTGCGCTCTGCAGCTGGATGCACAATTCAGACAGGCCAGTTTGCAGAATGAGAAGAGAAACCTCTCGTAGGGAGCCCGAGGCGTTGTGGGGTCAGCAGAGAGTGTGGTGGGAGACTTCCAGGGAGGATCCCCCAGGTATTTATTTTTGACCCCGGCCATTTGATGCAATCTAGTGTGGTCCCAACACAACACGCTCTTCAGACGTGTCTTTGACGAACCAGAGCGACAAGTCCCCTTTGCAGGGCTCGTTTAGTCGTGTCCAGAGGGATGGTACTCTGGAGGCGCAAGGAAGCCCCCCCACTCAGGAGGTGTAAACACAGGCGGTGGGGAGAGAACAAACAAGGGCTTGGATCCTGGCATGTTCTCCAAACTTTCCCCAGCCTCAGTGTAAGGGAGACGGTAAATGGGCAGAGTAACTGTGGCCCGATCAGCCCCAAGGGGAAGTTCTCAGGGCTAGGTGGAAACACTGAGCTTATACGGGCGCAAGTTATAACGCCAGGGCACGCAACGCAACTGCTCACCTCTCCTGGAGATCTGAAAGAGCAGGCGGGGCTGGGAGGCTCTGATCGCCGCGGATAAGCTGCTCTCCCTGCCCATGAATGCCGCTTTCCTCTCGGGCATCAGCCGGATCCTCAGCCTTCCTTCTCCGGAGCGGATCCACCAGCTGAACAGCTCGGTGAGGTTAAACTCCAGCTCGCCCGCAGCTGGCTCTGCTTCTTCGCCCGCTGCCTGGGTCGGGTCCCAGGCGCAGCCCTCCCGCAGGCTCCCCTCTCCCACCTCCAGCACCAGCTGCTTGGCTCGGCGGAGCTTTCGCACCGAGCCCCCTTTCAGCACCTTGGAGAGGGCTCGAGGCCGGGCTGGCTGCTGCGGGGATCCGGCCCCGGGAAGCCAGGAGTTCGCCGCCCGAAGCAGGGGCGAGCACTCCAGCACCAGGCTGCAGCGCGCCCGGAGCCAGCCCACTGCTTCCCCTCCGCCCAGCAGCAGGTCCCGCAGGTAGGTCCGGAACAGGGAAGGGACGATGAAATCTACCGCCAGGCTCTTCCTCTGGAGCCGGGAGAAGCTGGGGGGTTCTCGCTGCAGCTGCTGCCCAGGCCGGGAGCCGGCGAGAGGGGTCCTCTCTTCCAAGCTCAGGGCTGGGGGGAAGGAGAGGAGCACGGTGGCCACAAAGAAGGGGGAAAGGCTGGCAGCTTTCATATTAGCGTGTGATGGGGGAAGGATACACTGGGTTCTAGGGGATCCCCCCGACTCAGTCACCAGCTGGATTCACGGGGGTTCCCGGGTGATTCCCCGACTCCCTCACTTGCAAGAGCTCAGGGGAGCCACTGGATCCCTCTACTCCGTCACCAGCAGGAGCTGCAGGGAGCCAAGGGAATCCCTGGATCGCCTCCCCGCTCAGGCACCCCCGGGACCCACTGGATTCCTGGCAATCCCTCCTAGTCAATCACCGGCCAGATCCAGGCAAGCCGCTGTCCTCTCTCACCGGAGCCCGCCGCTGGCCGGATGCGTGTGTCCGAGCCCGATGTGCAGACACGAGGGTGTCTCTTCTCACACTCCTCTGCACGACACGGCCATTCACAAGTGCGGCTGGGCTGGCCCGCTCCCCCCTCAGCAGCGCACACCTTCCCCAGCGGGCAGCCCCGACTCGGCTGCTCCCCTGGAAGGCAGGGCTGCGTCTGAGGCCGGAGCTGATCCCATCCCCGGCTAGTTGCAGAGAGTCTCTCGCGCGCGCCTCGGCTGCTCGCTGCGACGTTTCTTCTTGCCCGACCCTTTGCAGGAGGAAACCCCACGCTGAACTTCAGGAGCAGCCCAGCTCCTGTTCCCAATTCCCCTCCCCTGTCACTGGCCGGAGACACCCTGCTCCAGCCCGACTGGCTGCGCCTGCACTCTGAGCTGGCCCTGTCCTTGGACGGGTCCTGGTGGGTTTCTGGAGTGGCTGGCTGCTGGGGTGAGACGGGACCTCAGTTTGGGGGGGTCCCCCCCAGGCTCTACGCCCGGCTCTCCAGTGCCTCCCCTTGGGTCCCTTGGCCAGCTGCTGCTGGTTTTCTGGAGTAGCTGTAGCGGCTGGTGGGGCGGACGAGCTCAGATAGTGGGTCCCCCGGCCAGCTCCCTACGTCTTACTCCTCTCGGCACCTTGAACCATCACATTTGTGGAGCCGCTGCGAGTGTCCGTGGCGGGAGCAGGTGAGAGGCTGAGTGAGGGGCTCAGCAGCTTCACGCTCCCCCCGGAGAGCTGCAGCCGCCCGCCGGTCTATAGTGCCAGCCGCCGCCGCTGCTGCCGCCACCGCTCGTGGCAGTCGCTGGTTCACAGCTGCCTGGCCCGCTCGCGGCCGGTGCAAGGATTTTTTACAGGCTCCAACTACCCGCCACAAGCCAGGTATTACCCTGCCACCGCTGACGTCACGCCTGAGTCCTGCTCCCACCAGCCAATGGCGTGTTCAGGGGACATTATTATTCAAATGATCTGAGAGAGGGAGGAGGCTCAGGCTAGCGGGGGTGTCTTCATTGAGAAAAGCACTACAACCCCTTCCCCACCCCCTGCTCCGTGTGACTGGTGGGGAAGCAGGCTGGCTGGGTGCTGGAGGCAAACGAGAGCCTTTGAAGGGGATTTGGCAATAATGCCCTTTCCCTAATTATGCATCAAAAGATTAAGCAGATCAAGCACAAGCAAAGCAAGTTCACGACTCAAAACGATGAGATCTGCGAGAAGAGGCGTTTAGTTCACCACCTCTGTGATCCGCACAGTTGCAATTCATCTGCGGAAATGACTTTTAATGACAAGAAATTGTACGGGGGTGGGAGGCGAAAAGATTCCTCTAGTGAAGAAGGCAGTGCCGTGTGGCCCAGTGGAGGACGAGGAATGGGAGGAGATCTGGGTTCTGTTTTTTCATCTGTGCTACTGACTAATGTCCTGTGTGACTTTAGGCAAGTCTCAAACGGAGATTTTCAGGGTGCTTAACCCTTCAACGCAGGTGTTTTCAAAGGAGCCTAACCTCCATGTCTCCATTTCCACACCTGTCAATAGAGTGCTAGCTCTTACTTTTCAGTATTTAAAACAGCTGTACATGTAGAATTCATACCTCCATAGCAGAGGTGCCCCATGTAAGCCCCTCTATGCATCATGTAACGAGAAATAGCCTCTGCAATGGGGGGAATTATACACTGATAGTTATTTGGATTTATAAAAAAAATAAAGAAGAGGGATTATTTGTAATTCACGATGAGATCCTGGAAAGATTTAAAAGTTGGAAAGAGAATATTCATCTTGTTTTGTAGGTTGACCCCTACATTGAAAGTAAGAGTTTAAAAAAATTACTCAAACACTTAATATTAGTTGTCTATGGTTTTAAATACTTCTTTATAGAAGAGATCCAGAGAAATTCACTCTCTTCCTTAGACAAAGTTATGTCTAACACACAGCATCAAGCTCATTAAGGTAACACAGACAGATTCTGTCCTGCATCTTGTGAGTCACAATCCAGAGGGAAAAGCAGCAAAGGTTTTTTTTAAGTCAGATTGTGGTTTGCTGGGTTGAGGGGGGGGGGGGTGAGGAGGGCAATACAATGATAGAGGTGATGGTCTACAATATCATGAATGGTGAATAGGGAAGTGTTATTTACCCCTTCACATAAGAAAAATTCAGGGCTGCCCAGAGGATTCAGGGGGCCTGGGGCAAAGCAATTTCGGGGGCCCCTTCCATAAAAAAAAGTTGCAATACTATAGAATAGTATATTCTCGTGGGGGCCCCTGCGGGGCCCAGGGCAAATTGCCCCACTTGCCTCCCCCCTCTGGGCAGCCCTGGAAAAATTAGGGGTCACCCACTGACATTTATAGGCAGCAAGTTTAAAAACAAACATAAGAAAGAACTTCTTCACACAAGGCACAGTCAGCCTGTGGAACTTGTTGCCAGGGGATGTTGTGAAGGCCAAATGTCTAAGTAGGTTCAAAAGAGAATTAGATAAGGTCATGGAGGATAGGTCCATCAATGGCTAATAGCTAAGATGGTCAGGCATGCAACCTCATGCCCCGGAATCCCTTAGTCTCCAACTGCCAGAAGCTCAGACTGGATGACAGGGGATGAATCACTCAAAATTGCCCTGTTCTGTTCATTCCATCTGAAGCAGCTAGTACTGGCCATTGTCCAAAGACAGAATCCTGGGCTAGATGGACCATTAGTCTGACCCAGTATGGCCGTTCTTATGTTTGGACATATACTGAGGGGCTTTTAAGAACAGCCCCCTGGCACCCTACCCACAACTGCCTATGATTTGTGCTACAACCACAAATCCTGGGAGTAATGAGTGCTATAGACATGCCCCGTCTTGCCTGTATACCAGGGCCTGTGAGGAGGGATAGTATAATAGGGCTGCTCATCAGCCTGTCACAGGGCATGACTGCTCTGTAGCAGCCCCTGCAGGCTGAGTGTGGTGTTGCAGACACTCTCTACCTCAGTTTCCTTCTCCCCGGGTTTTCTGTCTCTCCCAGTGATCATGTGGCTCAGCCCTCCAGCTGGATCACTCTGAGTTCAAGCCCTTTTTAGGGTAACAAGTCTAAACAAGAGTCCCAGATAAACAAAATCCTCTCTTTTGACTTTTGGGCTTCTCTGAAACCTGCCCTCTGAGCCCTGCTGTCGGTTCCTTCTGGGTTACCTTTCAGTCTCGGTCTTTCCTGAAACAGGAACACGGCCCTCCTCTTGGAGCTGGGTAATCCAGGCATTTACTACCTCTCTCCTTAAGCCGGGAGTTTGCAGCTGTCCTCCTTGGAGCGAAGTTGTAAGTCAGCCAGCTGTAGAGCCTTCCCCCAAGTAGTCCTCAGACAAGCCAGCCTGCTAGCATCTACAGTGCTATAAGGTAGGAAGCCACCCTCATGCTAGTCCACTTCTCCCAGCTCATCCCCAATTGGTTGGGAGAGAAGGGAGCCTTGCCCCATCCTCTCTGCCAGGCACAGTGATGGCATTTCCTCCCGAGCCGGATTTATTCCTCATGACTACGTCATAATATTATATACACAGAGAGAGAGAGAGAGAGAGAGAGAGAGAGAGAGAGAGAGAACACTAGAAGATATCAGACCTTTCAAAATATTAAAGGGCTAATACCTCATGACAGGTACCAGTAGGCACCACTACCCTCAAGAAGGCAAAATATCCCATCAAAGAGCCTTATGTTACTCCTGCACCCAGGGATTACTCCTCAGCTCCTTGCAGCAATTTCTTGGTCCGTTTACCTCAGCAGAGCAGTGTCTAAGGGCCAGAACAGGAACCAGTATTGGCCCCTTCAGGTCCGACCCAAAGCCCCCAAAAGTTAGTGGAAAGATTCCCACTGACTTCCATGGGTTTTGGATCAGGCCTTTAGTTATTTGGCAAACCTAATGCTTTTGAAGGTATTGTATGGCAAATATTAAAGAGAAATAATATGTAAACCAGTGTTTACATATGCAGTTACTGGAGCTGGTTGAATTTTTGTTTTGTTTAAAGCATTAACAAAAAAGGCTCCCCTCCCCCAAAAAAGTAAAATTGTTCACAAAAGCCTTTATTAAATGTGTTTCTCAAAACTAGAAATGTCAGAATCTGACATTGTTTGGCTTTTCTTCTTTTCAGTTATTCCCCCCCACACTTCGTCTCGTATTTGTCCCATTCCTCTCCTATTCCCCTCTCTCCCACCGTGTTATTAAATGCAATAGAATGAATGATGTCCAGGATTGTTTGAAAGAAAAGTGAAAAATATCCCCCCTCCTTCACCTTCCATTCTCCTTTTTCCTACTCTAACTCCTCAAAAGTTGAAGAAGTTTCCCAAACAAACTGGGGACATCACTCATTCTATTGCATTCAGAAGAAAACATTGAAAAAAAAGTGAGGAAAAGTGGGGGAGGGAGACCAATTTTTAAAATAAACATTTTGAAATACCCAAAAGGGTTAAAAAAAAAAAAAAGTGTGTGTGTGGGTGGTGGTGGTGGGGGGGGGGGGGGAGGGAAAAATCAGTTTGGAATGAAAATAATTTCAAAAAGATTTATGAAGCTATTTTTCCTTTTTTTGACCAGCTCTAAGTGTTAGACTGTAAGTAGCATAATTATGTTTCTTGATAGCCAAGTATTACTCATTTTACTGGAAGTTGCCTGCATGAATTACTTATTGCCCTGTGCTTCATACTTAATGCATGTATTTTTATAATCCAGGTATTACATAGTAGTTACAGAGTAATTATTCTGTCACATAGTTAGTTCTTTTGGCAATAAAAAAAATAGTGTTAGTTACAGGTATTGTGAAGTATAATCACAGAGTAACCATGCTATAATTGTAGTGCAAATAGAGGCTGTAATTTATAGCCACAGTATTATAAAAATATAATAAGGATCTTTTCTACACACGAGCCGAAGAACTAAGATCAATCAGCATAGTAACACTCAGGTATATAATATTTGTAATACAAAAAGCATACTAGTGCCATATTCCAGTCTTAGGCCTTTAAACTCCCTTAACTAAAGCCCACTAAAGACAGTGGCAGTCTTTCCATTGACCTCAGTGGGCCCTACAATCCCCACAGCTTGTAACTTTCACTGTTTTAGGTTTCATTAGACTCACTTACCCAACATGTGGCTTATGATTGCTTACCCATCACTTCTGAATTCGGCCTGTAGTATTTTAGGGCCTGATGATGCCTCTATTATACTAATTAGCAAAGCTCCCATTAATGTCAGTTAGAAAGAAGATCCCATGCCCTTAGGTATCAGGCTTTTGCCATCAACAGATTTTTTTTTAAATGTGTAATTTAGTACATTAAGAAAGATGCAAGCACATAAAGCTATTATATAATATAAAATGCAAAATACAAGGGTTAACATTTGATCTTTATGCTCTTATTTAAGCCAAGGATCCTTATTTGAAATATATAAAAGATGGAATGAATTAATCATAGTCTTGTTGTTGTTTTTCCCATTCAGTATCCTCTTATACAGTAGCAGCTAGAATCACATTAATGTCTGCATTAGTGAGACTTGAGAAATCGATCCTCAAACTTACCCCATTCCACCAAATTATTTTGGCCTGTCATCTTAATCATGTTGAGCGCTATACACTAGCAAGTTTCTTACAAAAATAGCAATTGGAGAAAATGAAATACAGTGCACTGGAAGAAAATGTTCTAAAAGGCTCTTTGACTAGTTTATTGCAGGCTGTTTGCCTACTTGAATGAATCAGATTTCCATCAAATAAAGATTCCACTAGGGAACTTTTATAGCTTTTATTCCTCATGTGACAGATATGGCAATTTCTTGCCATGTCCTGCACAAACCTTATTGAATTAAGTTAATCTTAAGAGTTGATCATATTAAAAAAATGCAAATATTTATGCATTATTGGGGGATTGCGTATAGCATCTCTAAGGGGGCGACATGGCCCATGTAAACCATAGGAAGCGGTATGAGCTCGAAAGGACTATTTGAAACAATGGGCCAGACAAGAATTAACTTTTATACTTAAATAGGTTCCCAGGAAATATCTGAGGGGATGAATATGCAAATGTACCCCATCCAGTTATGCAAGAGCTCAGCCTTTTGAAGAATCACCCCGAGGAGGCGACCTCTGCTGATTGTCTGTTACGTGAGGACAAAATCAAAGGCCCAAACATTATAAAGGAGGGACTCAAAGGTTCATGAGAGTTCTTGTTCTGAGAAAGATGTAATGAATTTATAACCACAGAAAAAACCCCTGCGTAGGGTCTGAAGGACTGACTCCTACCAGATCCCTTGTTGCAGTTGAGGGTGATCGCTGCTAAGCTTATTAGCATGTGTGTAGCTTCTTTTATCGTTTTAATGTTTTCTCTGCAATGCTTATGTGTTCAGAATTGTGCAGCCTGGAAAAATCCCACTCAGGAAGGAGAGAGATTCACTTCTCTGCCCAAGAAAGATGACAGCTGAGGGGCTGGGAGCCTAGAAGTGGGTGCCCTCACTGGACCATGGAATGGGAATACAGGTGCAGTTGCCCTGAACTATGACACCTCAGTGTTTCCAGTTGTTGATCATCAAGCACAGGACTTGATCCTATGCTCATTGAAGTCAATGGCAAAGCTCCCATTGATTATAATAGTTCAGGATCAGGACCCTAATGCAGATTTTCAACTCAGCCATTAAGTATTTACCAAAAAATTGGATTAATTCAATTATTCTAACTTCCCATTAAGCAAGATCACGTCTCCCAAAGTCTGTTGTTTACTCTGTTACATGGAGACCACTTACTACTACTCACCCCCTTATGGTCAGGTGGTGTGTCGGAGCTCTCTTGCTGGGCTAGCACCCCTTGCCAATGGCCACTTGTGACGCATGACCAGAAAGGGTTAAGCATCCTGCAGGATAAATGAATCAAATTCAACCCATAAAAACATATGGGGAGATAATGTTTGTGTATTTACATATATATTGGTAGAAGTCAGTGTAATCAAACAGTCCCTGTCTATGCTGTATTCTGTTATTTCAGAGATCAAAAGAACATCTTAGCATTTAAATGAACTGTAAACATAGGATATCGCTGTATTCATCTCTTTGAAATGTATAGCAAATCATCTGCGAATGGTGGAAAAACAGGCAATTGCCTTATGTTGATCTGTGTGGATAATTACCGGTGATGCTTAGGAAATGAGTGTCTGTTGTTTGCAGAGGGACTTCGAGCTATCAAAGAAGGCCTATAAAAATGACGTGGGTCCTGATCCTGTCATCTCAGATCTGCATGAGGTTTCATGCAGGGGAAGCCTAAGCCACAAGGACCGAGATCCCAGTTCTGAGTGGACGGCCCTGAATACAAATATTGGACTATAACCTTTGAACTAGGGCTGTCAAGCGATTAAAAAAAATTAACCGTTTCTAATTGCACTGTTAAACAATAATAGAATAGCACTTATTTAAATATTTTGGATGTTTTCTACATTTTCAAATATATCAATTTCAATTACAACACAGAATACAAAGTGTGCAGTGCTCACTTTATATTTATTTTTTATTACAAATATTTGCACTGTAAAAAAACAAAAGAATTGTATTTTTCAATGCACCTCATACAAGTACTGTAGTGCAATCTCCTTATCATGGAAGTTGAACTTACAAATGTAGAATTATGTACAAAAATGCATTCAAAAATAAAACAATGTAAAATTTTAGAGTCTGCAAGTCCCTCAGTCCTACTTCTTGTTCAGCCAACTGCTCAGACAAACAAGTTTGTTTACATTTGCAGGAGATAATGCTGCCTGCTTCTTGTTTACAATGTCACCTGAAAGTGAGAACAGGCGTTCGCATGGCACTGTTGAAGCTGGCGTCACAAGATGTTTATGTGCCAGATGTGTTAAAGATTCATACGTCCCTTTATGCTTCAACCACCATTCCAGGGGACATGCGTCAATGCTGATGATGGGTTCTGCTTGATAACGATCCAAAGCAGTTCAAACCGATGCATGTTCATTTTCATTATTTGAGTCAGATGCCACCAGCAGAAGGTTGATTTTCTTTTTTGGTGTTTCGGGTTCTGTAGTTTCCACATTGGAGTGTTGCTCTCATAAGACTTTTGAAAGCATGCTCCACACTTCATCCCTCTCAGATTTTGGAAGGCACTTCAGATTCTTAAACTTTGGGTCGAGTGCTGTAGCTATCTTTAGAAATCTCACATTGGTACCTTCTTTGCATTTTGTCAAATCTGCAGTGAAAGTGTTCTTAAAATGAACAACATATGCAAGGTCATCATCCGAGACTGCTATAACATGAAATATATGGCAGAACGCGAGTAAAACAGAGCAGGGGATGTACAATTCTCCCCCGAGGAGTTCAGTCACAAATTTAATTAACACATTATTTTTTTAACGAGCACCATCAGCATGGAAGCATGTCTTCTGGAATGGTGGCCGAAGCATGAAGGGGCATACAGATGTTTAGCATATCTGGCATGTAAATACCTTGCAATCTGGCTACAAAAGTGCCATGCAAATGCCTTTTCTCACTTTCTGGTGACATTGTAAATAAGAAGAGGGCAGCATTATCTCCTGTAAATGTAAACAAATGTGTTTGTCTTAGCGATTGGCTGAACAAGAAGTAGGACTGAGTGGACTTGACGGCTCTGAAGTTTTACATTGTTTTGTTTCTTGAGTGCAATTATGTAACAAAAAAAATCTACATTTGTAAGTGGCACTTTCACAACAAAGAGACTGCACTACAGTACTTGTATGAGGTAAATTGAAAAATACTGTTTCTTTTGTTTATCATTTTTACAGTGCAAATATTTATAATAAAAAATAATACACACTTTGATTTCAATTACAACACAGAATACAATATATATGAAAATGTAGAAAAACATCAAAATATTTAATACATTTCAATTGGTATTCTATTGTTTAACAGTGTGATTAAAACTGTGATTAATCACGATTCTTTTTAATTGTGATTAATTTTTTGAGTTAATTGCGTGAGTTAACTGCAATTAATCGACAGCCCTTCTTTGAACTATTTCTGAAAGAACTCTATGCATCTACAAAGCTCACCACTTCTGCTATGAATCTGAATCTCAAGATTGACTCATGTCTGTATGTATACTGTTCTTTTAACCAATTCTCTCTCCCTTTTCTTTTTTAATAAATTTTAGTTTAGTTAATAAGAATTGGCTGTAAGAGTGTATTTGGGAAAGGTCTGGAATATTCATTAACCTGGGAGGTAATGTGTCCAATCCTTTGGGATTGGCAGAACCTTTTTTTATATGATGAAATAAGATTTTCAGAAATCCTCATCATACCTGACTTCGTGGAGGCCTGAGGCTGGGTTACTTTAAGGGAACTGTTGTTGACTTCTGAGTAACCGGTGAGGTATAATGGAAGCTGCTTTGTGCTGGCTTGATAAATCTAAGTATTGGAATATCCACCAGCTTTGGGGATTGCCTGCCCCATTCTTTGCAGTTCACCCTAATTGAGTGACCTCAGCTGGCTCCCCTGGGATTCCGGTCACACCACTCCAGCACTGTGGCAGTTCCTTGGTCAATAACTCAGCCCTTCAGCCAAACCGCACCATCTTCACTCCACCCCTCCTGCAGCTCCAGTTGTCCCAAATGAAGTGTCCAAAAACATCTTTAACAGACACAAAAGTCCTTCTGCACTCTTTGGGGCTCATCCTAGGCCAGTCTTTGGCTCAGACTACTGCCCCCTTGCCAGGCAGGACAACCCTTACAATGGGCCTGTACCCCCCTCCCCTTTCTAGGGGCTGGTAGGGGAACCCAGTTTCACCCTCTACTACAGGTTCAGCCCGGGGCCCCTATACTGCACAGCTAGGTTTTCTCCTTTATCTGTGTTGCAGTTTTTCCTGGGCCACTTCCTACCTCATCTCTTGCTTACCCTGCAGGTCTCTTCCCTGGTCAGTTACAGTCTCTCCAAGGCCTCCCTGCCTAGAAAGTTTTCTTACTCTCTCCCTCTAGACAGGCTTTGTCCCACACTTAGGCCTGGGTCCCCTTCTTATGAGGACTTTCCTGATTTCCCTCAGGTGGGGCTCGTTCTTTGATCAGGTTGGCTTAGCCCCAGGCTCTCTAGCCCACACTGTTATTCTCTGAAAAATATTCAAACTATTCAATGATCTCCACAACAACTGGGAAGTTTAGGTTGCATGAAAGGTGTCAGTTTCACCTCACCGGAAACAGCTGTCTACTTAGCTACAGAAGTAGTATAGTGTGTGGCAGTGCAAGCTTCCTCCCACACTGCCTCAGTCTGGGGCCACATCTAGAGTTCAGAGGCTAGCTCAGACACCATACCAGGGGCACCAGAATGGGGAGGGGCAAAGGGGCCATGGCCCCATCACTTTTTACCGTCCATAAGGGCAAGTGATGGGAGGAGGGGGTGGAGAGGAGCGAGCAGGGGGCAGGGTCTTGGGGGGGAAGAGGTGGCATGGTAGCAGGGCCTCAGGGGAAGGGGTGGCATGGGGGCAGGGCAGGGCCATGGTTCAGGTGCCGGTGGCTCCCCTACTTTTAGGAAACTTTAGCCATTCCTGCACCATACCCATTCAAGCTCTGACCTCTCCACCAAGGAAGTTGAGTAGGACAATGTGGTTTACAGCAGCCATCTATTATCTTTTGGAACTTGGCTGACAAACAGCCACTTATTTCACATGAGTCCAATGAATGACTGTTAAACTTCTGGTCAATACCACCCTGGGATAGATTTTAACTTGTCATCTCGACCTCTCACTGAGCCATCCAGCCTCCACTTCCTCCCCACAATGGGGGTATTTATTCTTTGAGAATCACTGAAAATTACCAAGAGAGAATTCTACCTATTTGAAATCAAGACAATCATGCTGTGCACACGTGTTTGGAGGGGGCAGTTTCTACATAGGATAAAAGAGGAAAGAGCTCATAAGTTCTAAGGCAAGAAGGGACCATTGTGATCATCTAGTCTGACCTCCTGCATAACACAGGCCAGAGAACTTCCCTGAAATAACTCCTGGGAGGAAGAATTCAAACAGAATATAGGATTGTTGTGGAGTGTCTTCATTACCGTCACTGTGCAGGCCTAAAACCACAGGAGTCCTTGCTACTTATATGTCCCTGCTTCACAGAGAGTTGGACTGGATTTGTGTGACTGGGAGTTTCTCGCCAATCTTGGCTCTATACACACCTGGGAACATTGACTCCCCTGCATATGCACTTCAAGCCTGCCAGTTCCACCTCCTCCCTCCCAGCACAGTGAAACCACACCAATTCTGCTGCTCCTATGGGTCTTCCGCACCTATGGTAGAAGAGGCAGAAATTCCCACATTAAGTCCAATATTCTGGCAACAAGTAGCCAAAAATTCTGACATGATATACCTGAGAATTTTGCTCCCAATAAACCCTTTTGTTCCTCTTTTTTATCTTTGGCAGATAGGATTTTAAGGGAAGCTTTACACTAAAATAATCAGTTACCCATTTTATCTTACCAGAACTTTAGAAAACCTACCTAATGTGGTAAGATGAGGCCCTGAGGCCCGGTTTGAGACCTGAGCTAAAGTAATGGTCAAGACTTTTCTAACATAAAGCAAAGTTAAGCTATGAGCCAGAGGCAGGCCCTGCTCACAGAAGTTGGCAAGAAGAAGGCTGCTAATTGGACGTATACACATATCTAAAGGGTATCAAGCACTAATAGGATAAACATGGGCCAGGATGGCACCAGAACAGTCCAATACCAACACATTCCACAGAGATAATGAGGAACAGGCTGACCCATCCTAAAAGACAGGGTCAAAAGGATAATATGATGGATAGACTTGTTTGTTTGAACCAACATGTACTAGGAGAGAGGCAGCACCCCAAGGTGCAGAGGGGTTTTACCTCAATACGTCAGGAGTGATGTGTAACTTGTTTGTACATGTGTATAAGAATGCATCCCTGAGTGGATGTCTTTGTCTGGCCTAGGGGGCAGTGGAGTGTCCCGCCACTGACTGAGCCAGTCCATTGTCAGGGGGCACATATTTGTAGTATGTCCCGTAGAGTCTGCGGGGAACTATTACTGTGCTTTGTTTGACAATAAACCTGGCCGGGTGCCTTCGTACCTTATCAGAGTCTGTGGTCATTGGGGGTTCTCTCGGGGTCTGCTGTGTCAGCTATCTGCACAGAGCTGGGGCAGCACACAGAGGGAACACATGCATGCAGCCGACTGTTATCATCATTGAACAGAGCAGAGCACAACACCGGTGACATTTGACAACACCTTGCAACAGGACTATTTTACTAACACCTCTGCAAGTTAAATGTTAAGTGCTGCCTAACTGCTAAAATGTTTACTTTACATATTTGAGGAAACCTATGAATTCACAGTACTTGCTGGGACAGATACAAATTAAGATTTCCATAAAAAGTGAAGGAAGAAAAAGGTACGGCACACAATCGAGTATCTCTAATAAATGAGTTGGTGTTCTGAAATAAAATAAAATATTGCAACAAATCCCTGGCCATGTAAGACTTCATGGTTATCATTATGGTGCACATCACCATGGCCAATTGCAATTTCACATTGGTAGCAGAAATAAAACCGAGATGCTTCTCTTCAAAAAGCACAGGCTCCTGCCACTTAAAGCTAAAGGAAAATCTCCATTAATTCTAAGTAGTAGAGAGTCCATGACACAGAACCAAGCAGTGCTGATTCCATCCAACAAAGAGCTATACTACATACACATGTTGTTACAGGGTCCACTCACCACTAGCACACCTCCTCCTGGCTCTTCTGGGGAGGAGCTCTTTCCAGGTCTGACACTCTCTTCTGCCACTTGTTCACGTGTACCACAGCATCTCTCTGTGGCTCAGGGTGCTTATTCTTCATGGCTTGGCCCTCCATCCAGGTCACTATACTCCTCACCTTCAAAGATGGCAAAGCCCTATCTGATGACTGTCCCAGGCAGTCTTCTGCTCCACTGCCTAGTCTGAACCACTTCCCCTATGGCTGGTAGGGGAACCCAGCCCCATCCTCTACTCCAGGTTCCAGTCCAGAGACCCTATGTCTATCAACCATGGTCTACTTTCTCCCAGACCCTGTTGCTTTTCCCTAGACTCCTTCCTACATCTTCTGGCTCCCCACTCTCTAGGTTTACCAATGCAAACTCCCTCTTTCCACAGAGTAACTACAGACTAAACTCTACAGCCCCAAACACACCTCCCTTCTCTCAGGGAGTGACTGCAAACTACTTCCCCTGCAGCCCCCTTGCTACTGCTGACTTCCTGGATCTATATCAGTTCCACCTGTTCCTTCTCAGCTGGGTTCCATCATCAACATCAGGTTTTCCATCCCCATCACTCCCCCAGATACAACTTATTAGATTAATTTACACACACACACACACACACACACACACACACACACACACACACACACACACACACACACAAAATTTAAGGGAACCTAATACGGTTTTACTTCTTGTCAGGGAACCAGCAAGTTACTACTATGCTCTTCCACAGAGGTTGCTACATTGTGTTCAAAACATTTTTGCACAGAATAGGAAGAGCCACGCACTCTTTGTTCCTCATATATGCATTCCACGCATGATCCACTGGTGGGTCCAAGTCAGAGACACAACTACAAAAAAATCTCCCTTTGACATCAATTGGAAAGAGAATCATTCCTTAAGTTATCAGGCTTTTGCCATAATCGACAATTCTTTCTGCAAATTCATTACATTCCAAAATATGCCAATACATAAAACTATTCTATAATATAAAATGCAACATAAAAGTGTTAAAAATTGGTTTGTATGCTCTTGTTTAACCCAAGGTTCCTTATTGCTGGTCCTTAATTTCAGTAAGTATCCTCTTATTCTATAGCAGGTAGAATCACATTAATGTCTGTGTTTCCCCAAACCTGTTCCAGCAAATTATTTTGGACTTGCATCTTACCACTGCTGAGCACTACATACTAGCAAGCCTCTTACCCTCCTCCCACAAAAAATGTCATTTATTGGAGAAAATGTAATGTTGAGTACAGGAAGAAAATGTTCTAAAAAGTCTCTTTGAGTAGTTTATTTTAGGCTGTTTGCCTGATTGTGCAAATGAGATTTCCATCCAATAAAGTTTCCACTAGGGGAGTTCTAAAGCTTTCATTCCTTGATATTTCTAGTTGTTGATCATCTAGGTTTTGATTCTATGCTCGCTGAAGTCAATGGCAAAACTCCCTTTGATTTTAATCGTGCAAGACCAGAGCCCCAATTCAGATTTTCAACTCAACCACTAAGTATTTTCAGTGATGAATTTTGATGAATTCATTTATATCTGATCTGCTAAGTAAGATCATGTTGTTTACTCTTGAAATTGTCCAAAGTATTCAATGACCTCCACAACAAGTAGGAAGTCAAGGTTGTGTGAAAGGTGTCAGTTTCACATCACTGGAAATGGCAGTCTTCTATTTATCTACAGAAGAAGTATAGCATATGGCAGTGCAAGCTTCCCCCACACTGCCTCACTAATGTGCCACAGCCTTATCCTGGGGGCACCACATCATTCTAGGGTATGTCTACACTGCAATTAGACACCGATAGTTGGCCCCTGCCTGCTGCCTCAGGGTTGCGGTCCTTGGCTAAGGGGCTGTTTAATTGCAGTGTACGCATTTCGGCTCGGCCTGGACCCTAAGCTCTGGGATCCTCCCACTTCTCAGTGTCCTAGAGCCCAGGCTCCAGCCCGAGCCCAAACATCTACCCTTCAATTAAACAGCTCCTTAGCCTGAGGACTGCGAATCCAAGTCAGCTGGCACGGGCCAGCCATGGGTTTTTAATTGCAGTGTATACGTACCCCTAGAGTTCAAAGGGAAGCTCAGACACCATACCCATTCAATCTCTGACCTCTCTGCTATGACTGCCACCACAGATGTTGAGTAGGACAATGTGAGCTTTTGTGATGTACAGCAGCCATCTATCATCTTTTGGAAGTTGGCTGACAACACCAACTTATTTCACAGAAGTCCACTGAACAACTGTTAACCTTTTGGTCAATACCACCCTGGGATAGATTTGAACTTGTCATCTGGATCTCTCACTGAGTCATCCAGCCTTCCTATCCTCCCCACAGTGGGGGTATTTTTACTTTGAAGATTCATTGAAAATTACCAGGACAGTTCTACCTATTTGAAATCAAGACAGTCATGATGTCATATTACGCAGCTGATATAGTCGGGGGGGGGGAGGGGGAGGAGAAGCGGCTTCAATGGAGGCCAAAGGTGGAAAGAATTCTTCTTCCCAGGCCACAGAAGCATAGTAGTGTGGCTTCATTACCATCACTGCAGGCCAATAGGCCACAGTAGACCTTGGTGTTTATTGTGCCCTGCTTCATGGAGAGTAATGGCCATTGGATTTATGTGACTGGAAGTCTCTCACCAACCTTGGCTCTATGGTACCTGGGGATGTGGAGCTGTTTTAATAAATGCTTCGCTTTTTGGAAATAAGATAAAATAGTGCAACAAATTCTTCGCCATGAAGAACTTCATAGTGGTCATTACGGTGCTCACCAACATGGCCATTTCTAATTTCACACTGGCAGCAAAAATAAAGAGATATTCCTTTTCCAAAAACACAGGCTCCTGTCACTTTAAACCAATGGAGAATCTTAGCAGTATAGGGTCCATAACACAGAACCAAGCAGTTCTGTTTCCATCCAAGAAAGAACAGTACTTCACACACATGGCTAATAGCTAATTTAATGAAACCTAATACAGTTTCACTTCTCATCAGGGAACCAACAGGTTGCCATTATTCTCTTCCCTAAGCTGCTCCAAACTATATAGGTTGCTACATTGTGAACTACTACAAAACATTTTGCATAGAACCTGAAGGGCTATGTGCTTTCTTTGTTCCTTGTGTGTGGGTTCCACTCATGAGCCACTGGTGGCTGTAGGCCAGAGACACAATGGGCTTTTGTAAATTAGAAACAATCTTGGAGGAAATCCAGTGACAAAACTCCCTTTGAGTTCAGTGGGGATGGGATTTCACCCTTTGTGTCCTTTTGAGAAATACAGAAGTAAAGGGCAAGATTTTTGAAAATCTATGAGAGCTGACTGAAAATTTTTGACTGTAAACTTTCCCTGCCAAAACCCCATTTTTCATGGGAAAAGGTCACTTCTGTTTTTTTGGGGGGCTTTTTTCCAAATTTATGAAGGGAAAATTTCTAGAGGGCACAAACCTTTTCATTCTGTTGCATTTCAAATTGAAATTTTTGTTTTGATTTTTTGGAAAACAAAACTTTCCAAAATTGATTTTCCATTCTTCAAACCGGCTGTAAAATCCATTCTCTTTACTCCATATTTGGAGGCCTAGACAAGTAGTTTGATTTTCAAACATCATTATAGCCAGTGTGAACTGTTGGGTACTCTGCACTTTTGAAACTCCATCCACTTAAGCGGGTGCATAGATATGCAGTTAGAAGCCTAACTTGAGGTGCCCGTTTTAAAATATTTTGGAAAAAATTATACCCCGACCTTCACAGGTGCCAATATAACTATCATTGAGCCACACACTTATTGACACAAGGAAATTCTCAATAACTTCAGTTGGAGTTGCCCATGCATAAAAAGGGCAGAATTCAGGCCTATGTTTGTTGAAGTGTGCACCTGAGGAAGGATTTGGTAAATTACGAGAACTCTTGATAAGTTTTCCAATAAATTGCTGTCTCCATTTTTGTCCCAGAAGTCTTTTGCCTTAACTCAAAAATGAAAATATTTGTTATGCAGCTAGATTGTTTTGGTTATGTAGGCAGTTGCTCTATTTCCCTGCTTAGTGGCAAACACAAGAAAAAAATTGTGTGAAATTAATTTTCTTTAGGGCCTAGCTGAATCAATTTATTCTTAACTTCTGTAATTTTATTTTCGTGTATTGCTTTAAAAGTATAATTTGAAGTTAGGAGAAGGACTGAAGCAGCGCTCTACAATAATTTTCAAATTCAGACTACTTTTTGTTTAGCATTATGGTTAACTACTAAGAGACTATGTTAATAAAATTTGAATATTTGATTAATGTTTCATTCACTGCCATCTTCATAATGTGTTTTCACAGCATTATTAAAATTACATGCTTTTCTGTTGGGAAAAAAAGAAGAAACATTTTAAACATAATTTACTTAATGTTTAATTACTTACATGCAGCCATCTAAATAACCAGCAAAGTGGCCTCAAATAATCATCTTCCTTCTTTTTCTGTGGAATAGGTCAGTACTGTTTGTTAGTACAATAGCAGCACTCCAGAAGTCTCAGTAAGAATCAGTTGTGCTGGGTGTTTTACACATAGAGGTGGCTATACGAATTGATTGCATCCGATGAAGTGGGCTGTTGCCCACGAAAGCTTATGCTCAAATAAATTTGTTAGTCTCTAAGGGTATGTCTACACTACGAAATTAGGTCGAATTTATAGAAGCCGGTTTTATAGAAATCATTTTTATACAGTCGATTGTGTGCGTCCCCACATAAAATGCTCTAAGTGCATTAAGTCGGCAGACCGCATCCACAGTACCGAGGCTAGCGTCAACTTGCGGAGCATTGCACTGTGGGTAGCTATCCCACAGTTCCCGCAGTCTCCGCTGCCCATTGAAATTCTGGGTTGAGATCCCAATGCCTGATGAGGCAAAAACTGTGTCGCGGGGGATTCTGGGTACATGTCGTCAGGCCCGTCCCCCCCCATGAGAGCAACGGCAGACAATCGTTTCTTCCTGGGTTACCTGTGCAGACGACATACCACGGCAAGCATGGAGCCCACTCAGCTCAGCTCAGCTCACCATCACCATATGTATCTGGGTGCCGGCAGACGTGGGATTGCATTGCTATACAGCAGCAGCTCCTTGCCTTTTGGCAGCAGATGCTGTATTACGACTGGTATCCATCATCGTCGTACTCCTCAGTGAGTTCGGTCAGAGGCGCCTGGGCAGACATGTTTTGTCTCCTGGAGACTCAGTCCTGCCGGCAGTCCTATTGCACCGTCTTGACGATGATGGCTAGCAGTCGTAATGCACCATTTTCTGCCAAGCACCCAGAAGATGCCGATGGCTATCAGTCATGCTGCACCGTCTGCTGCCAGCCTAAGATGTATAAGATAGATGGACCAGATTTGTTCTGTATTCATTTGCTTCCCCTTCCCTCCGTGAAATCAACGGCCTGCTAAACCCAGGGTTTTTAGTTCAATCTTTGGGGGGGGGGGGCATTCTGTGTGACAGTTGTTTGTGTTTCTCCCTGATGCACAGCCACCTTTGTTGATTTTAATTCCCTGTAAGCCATGTCGTCACTCGCCCCTCCCTCCCTCCGTCAGACAATAGTTTCGTGCCTTTTTTCAGCCCAGACACCATAGCACTGGGATCATGGAGCCCGCTCAGATCACTGCGGCAATTATGAGCACTATGAACACCATGCGCATTGTCCTGGAGTATATGCAGAGCCAGAACATGCCAAAGCAAAAACAGGAGAGGAGGCGATTGCAGCACGGCGACGAGAGTGATGAAGAAATTGACATGGACATAGACCTCTCCCAAAGTACGGGCCCCAGCAATGTGCAAATCATGGTGTTACTGGGGCAGGTTCATGCCGTGGAACACTGATTCTGGGCCCGGGAAACAAGCACAGACTGGTGGGACCGCATCGTGTTGCAGGTGTGGGACGATTCCCAGTGGCTGAGAAACTTTCGCATGCGTAAGGGCACTTTCATGGAACTTTGTGACTTGCTTTCCCCTGCCCTGAAGCGCCAGAATACCAGGATGAGAGCAGCCCTCACAGTTGAGAAGCGAGTGGCGATAGCCCTGTGGAAGCTTGCAACGCCAGACAGCTACCGGTCAGTCGGGAATCAATTTGGAGTGGGCAAATCTACTGTGGGGGCTGCTGTGACCCAAGTAGCCAATGCAATCAAAGACCTGCTGCTATCAAGGGTAGTGACTCTGGGAAACGTGCAGGTCATAGTGGATGGCTTTGCTGCAATGGGATTCCCTAACTGTGGTGGGGCGATAGACGGAACCCATATCCCTATCTTGTCAACGGAGCACCAAGCCACTGAGTACATAAACCGAAAAGGGTACTTTTCAATGCTGCTGCAAGCCCTGGTGGATCACAAGGGACGTTTCACTAACATCAACGTGGGATGGCCGAGAAAGTTACATGATGCTCGCGTCTTCAGGAACTCTGGTCTGTTTCAAAAGTTGGAGGAAGGGACTTTCTTCCCGGACCAGAAAATAACCGTTGGGGATGTTGAAATGCCTATAGTTATTCTTGGGGACCCAGCCTACCCCTTAATGCCATGGCTCATGAAGCCGTACACTGGCAGTCTGGACAGTAGTCAGGACCTGTTCAACTATAGGCTGAGCAAGTGCAGAATGGTGGTAGAATGTGCATTTGGATGTTTAAAAGTGCGCTGGCGCAGTTTACTGACTCGGATAGATAGACCTCAGCAAAACCAATATCCCCATTGTTATTGCTGCTTGCTGTGCGCTCCACAATATCTGTGAGAGTAAGGGGGAGACATTTATGGTGGGGTGGGAGGTTGAGGCAAATCGCCTGGCCGCTGATTATGCACAGCCAGAGACCAGGGCGGTTAGAAGAGTACAGCAGGGTGCGGTGCGCATCAGAGAAGCTTTGAAAACCAGTTTTGTGACTGGCCAGACTATGGTGTGAAACTTCTGTTTGTTTCTCCTTGATGAACTCTCCCCCCCGCCCGGTTCACTCTACTTCCCTGTAAGCTAACCACCCTCCCCTCCCCCCTTCGAGCACCGCTTGCAGAGGCAATAAAATCATTGTTACTTCACATTCATGCATTCTTTATTAATTCATCACACAACTAGGGGGATAACTGCCAAGGTAGCCCGGGAGGGGTGGGGGAGGAGTGAAGGACAAGAACACACTGCAGTTTAAAACTTTAACTCTTATTGAAGGCCAGCCTTCTGATGCTTGGGCAATCATCTGGGGTGGAGTGGCTGGGTGGCCGGAGGCCCCCGCACAGCGTTCTTGGGCGTCTGGGTGAGTAGGCTATGGAACTTGGGGAGGAGGGCTGTTCGTTACACAGGGGCTGTAGCAGCGGTCTCTGCTCCTGCTGCCTTTCCTGCAGCTCAATCATATGCTGGAGCATATCAGTTTGATGCTCCAGCAGCTGGAGCATTGACTCTTGCCTTCTGTCAGCAAGCTGACGCCACCTATCCTCTTCAGCCCGCCACTTGCTCTCTTCAGCCCACGATTCAGCCCGCCACCTCTCCTCTCGTTCATATTGTGCTTTTCTGCACTCTGACATTGACTGTCTCCATGCATTCTGCTGTGCTCTGTCAGCGTGGGAGGACATCTGGAGCTCCGAGAACATATCATCCCGAGTCCGCCATTTTCTCCTTCTAATCTTCACTAGCCTCTGCGAAGGAGAAACATTTGCAGCTGGTGGAGGAGAAGGGAGAGGTGGTTAAAAAGGACACATTTTAGAGAACAATGGGTACACTCTTTCACGTTAAATTTTGCTGTTCACATTACACAGCACATGTGCTTTCGTTACAAGGTCGCATTTTTCCTCTTATATTGAGGGCCTGCCGGTTTGGTGTGAGAGATCACTCACGCAGTGCCAGGCAACAGAATTCGGCTTGCAGGCAGCCATGGTAAGCCACAGTCTTTTGGCTTTTTTAACCTTCATAACATGTGGGAATGGTTTCAAACAGCAGCGCCCTCATTTCCCATACCAAGCACCCGTTGGGTTGGCCATTTAAAATGGTTTTGCAATGTAAAAGGAAGGGCTGCGGTTTCCAGGTTAACATGAAGCACAAACCCAACTAACCCCCCTCCCCCACACACACCCAATTCTCTGGGATGATCACTTCACCCCTCCCCCCCACCGCGTGGCTAACAGCGGGGAATATTTCTGTTCAGCCGAGCAGGAACGGGCACCTCTGAATGTCCCCTTAATAAAATCACCCCATTTCAACCAGGTGACCATGAATTATATCACTCTCCTGAGGATAACAAAGAGAGATAAGGAATGGATGTTGTCTGCATGCCAGCAAACACCTGGACCATACGCTGCCATGCTTTGTTATGCAATGATTCCAGACTACGTGCTACTGGCCTGGCGTGGTAAAGTGTCCTACCATGGCGGACGGGATAAGGCAGCCCTCCCCAGAAACCTTTTGCAAAGGCTTTGGGAGTACATCAAGGAGAGCTTTCTGGAGATGTCCCTGGAGGATTTCCGCTCCATCCCCATATACGTTAACAGACTTTTCCAGTAGCTGTACTGGCCGTGATTGCCAGGGCAAATTAATCATTAAACACGCTTGCTTTTAAATCATGTGTAATATTTACAAAGGTACACTCACCAGAGGTCCCTTGTGCGCCCTCAGGGTCTGGGAGCACGCCTTGGGTGAGTTCGGGGGTTACTGGTTCCAGGTCCAGGGTGATAAACATATCCTGGCTGTTGGGGAAACCGGTTTCTCCACTTCCTTGCTGTGAGCTATCTTCATTGTCTACATCATCATCTTCCTCGTACCCCGAACCCGCTTCCCTGTTGCGTGATTCTCAATTGATGGAGTCAAAGCACAGGGTCGGGGTAGTGGTGGCTGCATCCCCCTAGCATGGCATGCAGCTCCGCGTAGAAGCGGCATGTTTGTGGCTCTGCCCCGGACCTTCTGTTTGCCTCTCTGGCTTTGTGGTAGGCTTGCCTTAGCTCCTTAATTTTCACACGGCACTGCTGTGCGTCCCTGTTATGGCCTCTGTCCTTCATGGCCTTTGAGACTTTTTCTAATATTTTGCCATTTCGTTTACTGCTATGGAGTTCAGCTAGCATTGATTCGTCTCCCCATATGGCGAGCAGATCCCGTACCTCCCGTTCGGTCTATGCTGGAGCTCTTTTGCGATCCTGGGACTCCATCATGGTTACCTGTGCTGATGAGCTCTGCGTGGTCACCTGTGCTCTCCACGCTGGGCAAACAGGAAATGAAATTCAAAAGTTCGCAGGGCTTTTCCTGTCTACCTGGTCAGTGCATCTGAGTTTAGACTGCTGTCCAGAGCGGTCACAATGAAGCACTCTGGGATAGCTCCTGGAGGCCAATACCATTGAATTCCGTCCACACTACCCCAAATCCGACCCGGAAAGGCCGATTTCAGCGCTAAGCCCCTCGTCGGAGGTGGAGTAAAGAAACCGGTTTAAAGGGCCCTTTAAGTCGAAAAAAAGGGCTTCGTCGTGTGGACGTGTCCAGGCTTAATTCGATTTAACGCTGCTAAATTCGACCTAAACTCGTAGTGTAGACCAGGCCTAAGGTGCCACAAGTACCCCCCCTTTTTTTTTATTGGGAAGGGTATTCCCTGGATAAGGGAGAGTGTGAAAGAAGCCATGGAGATGCTTGTGGGAAAAGCAGACCAACAGACAATGTAATCTGCCATCAATGGCAGAGTGAAATTGGGGGTTATGACCTGGCCTCGCATTTCCTATGCACAAAAACTCCCACTAACATAGTTTTTGATGTGCAAAAAAAACCCCACAAAATAATTTTCATGAGGATCAGCTAACATAATGAGATTTAAGAGAGCATCATAGGCAGAAGAAGCCAGTTAGTACATTAGATGTAAAGCCTACAGATGTGCATCCACTTATTCCACCACATCACTGTTTCAAAAACTGGTATTCAGAGTAAAAGCTGAATCAAAAAGTGCCTCTTTTAATAGGTATTAAATGGTATAAGAATGTCTTTTATTATATCAGGGGAGAAAAAGAAAAAGTGGGTCCATTAATAAATGAAGAAAGAGCCAACAATCAATGATGGCTCGACAATGTCCGAGCTGCTTTTTCACTCTTTTTAAAATTGATCTTTAACACAAAAAGTGGTATGGACAATTGGGAAGTAATGGAGACCCTGTCTGTACAGCTGCTAATAAAAGGTCTGTAAGGAAATACTTGGAAAAATTATGATAGATCTATATCAGCAGGTCTGGATGATACACATCACAGGGTCTTAATTTAGCTAATGAATTGACTGTACCACTGGCAGTTGGTTCTGAAAAGTCAAGGAGAACCTAGGAGATCTCGGAGGATGGAGAAAAAATTAAAATGTGGTGCTGATCTTTATCAAGAGGGGGGAAAAGTCACCTTGGTTAGTCTACATTTTAGCTCCAATAAACTAATGGAAGAGACAGTGGGCCAACGCCTCAGATGACTTCAGTGGAACTACCCCAGTTAACACCAGGGTCTGGACCACTGAGAACTAATATTCTCCAAGCCCAGAGGATTAAAAAAACACAAGCGCTAAAGAGCACGGACTTTATCAAGTTGTACCGGACAAACATGATTACTCTTCGGGGCTCAAATGACAATTGTACAGTGGTTGGAGGGGATGCAGTAGATTTTTAATATACCCTGACTTTAGTAAACATTTGTCACAACACAGCAAGAAGTATTACTAGATCTGAGTCCTGTCATGTGGACTAAAAATTGACTACAGGACCATAGCAAACTGAAATGTGTTGAGGAGAGGGTCGGGTTATGTCTACACCGCAATAAAACACCCGCGGCTGGCCCATGTCAGCAGACTTGGGCTGCAGGGCTATAAAATTGCAGTGTTCAGGCTCTGTGACCCCCGAGGGGGAAGAAGCCCCAGGCCCTTTAAATTGCCGCTGGAGCTCTGGGCAGTGCAGGCTGAAGGGCTGGCTGGGGGAATCTGACCCTGGCCCCACCCTTTCTGCCTGAGGCCCCACCCCTTCTGGGGGCCCAGAATCACCCCCTCCCCACCTTGCCCAGGAGCCCAGCCGCCCTGTGTACCAGTAAATCCTTTAAATTACTTTCACCCCAGGATTAATCAGATTGGGACTTTTCAGCTTGGAAAAGAGAAGACTAAGGGGGATATGATAGAGGTCTATAAAATCATGACTGGTGTGGAGAAAGTAAATAAGGAAGTGTTATTTACTCCTTCTCATAACACAAGAATGAGGGGTCAAAAAATGAAATGAATAGGCAGCAGGTTTACAACAAACAAAAGGAAGGATTTCTTCACCTAACACACAGTCAACCTGTGGAACTTTTTGCCAGAGGATGTTGTGAACGCCAAGACTATAACAGGGTTCAAAAAAGAACTAGAAAAAATCATGGAGGATAGGTCCATCAATGGCTATTAGCCATGCGGGGCAGGGATGGTGTCCCTAGCCTTTGTTTGCCAGAAGCTGAGAATGGGTGACACGGGATAGATCACTTGGTGATTACTCGTTCTGTTCATTCCCTCTGAAGCACCTGGTATTGGCCACTGTCAGATGACAGGATACTGGGCTAGATGGACCTTTGGTCTGACCCTGTATGGCCATTCTTATGTTCTTATGTTCAGTGTTAAATTCACAGATGATACCAACTTAGGAAAGGTTGCATACACAAATAAGAACAGAGAAATAATACCAAGACTGTGACGCTGGCAAACCAGGTGCCAGCTCTTGCCAAGACTGCAAGCATTAGATAAGAATGGACAGATTCATAGCTGGAGATCAGACTAGTTCACCTATATGTTAGTTTTGCTTAAAATGGGTATTAGTCTTATAAGAATGTATTTAGTGTTTAGACTCTATGAAATACTTGTAAATTGTTGCATGCATTAATCTCACTTGTAATGTCTGTATTCTATGCTATAATATGTAAGTTTTGCTTTATAACTTTTAAAATGTTTGCTCTGAACTTGTGAGCCCACGCACAGGAATCATCCCTTCCCCAAACAACCCTGAAAAATAATCAGACGGGCCATCAAGGAACATCGCAATACAAAGGATTAGTTAATGGCTCTATTGCACCTTGAAACCTCTACATGCAAGGAAGCTTGCTGTGGGCTTGGAGGCTGAATGAAGGAAATAAAACAAAGACACAAGAAAATTTCCCATCTTTTTGGCTGTTTGAACTCTGACAGAGCTAGAGACACCAAACTGAAGCCAGAGATCCCCAGGGCTGCCCTGAAAGACAGTTTGAATTGACAGATCACTACAGCTCTGTCACATTTAGGATTTAGATGGTAACTCATTTGTGTGTATATGTTTCCCTGCTTTAACCTGTAAATAACTCCCTTATTCCTTTTTCCTCATTACTAAACCTTTACATAGTTTACTACAGGATTGGCTACAGGCATTGTCTTTGGTGCAACATCTAGGGTACCGAGTGATCTGGGGTAAGTGACTGGTCTCTTGGGACTAGAAGCAAACGGAATATGGTGTGATTTTTGGTGTAAGTGACCATTTATAACTGAGACCAGTTTGGTTGGCAAGATAGGGGAGAGTCTAAGGCAGGGGTCGGCAACCTTTCAGAAGCGGTGTGCTGAGTCTTCATTTATTCACTCTAATTTAAGGTTTCGCATGCCGGTAATACATTTTAATTTTTTTAGAAGGTCTCTCTCTATAAGTCTATATATTATATAACTAAACTAGTGTTGTATTGTAAAATAAAAAAGGTTTTCAAAATGTTTAAGAAGCTTCATTTAAAATGAAATTAAAATGTTGATCTTACGCCACCGGCCCGCTCAGCCCGCTGCTGGTCTGGGGTTCTGTTCACCTAGGCCGGCAGCGGGCTGAGCGAGGCCTGCGGCCAGGACCCCGGCTGGCAAGGGTCTGGCAGCCAGAACCCCAGACCAGCAGCGGGCTGTGTGGGGCCGGCGGCCAGGACCCCAGACCGGCAGTGGACTGAGCGGCTCAGCTCACTGCCGCTCAGGGGTTCCATCCGCTGGCTCCTGCCAGCCGGGATCCTGGCTGCCGGATCCACTCAGCCCGCTGCCAGTCTGGGGTCCCGGCCCTCCTCACATACAGTGGGTACCTACCTTCTCCCTGGTTCTGGCCATTCTCTTCCTCTCTCTGCACTGAGCTGAGGGTGGCAGTGCACTGAGCACAGGGCTGGGGGTGAAGGGTCGGGCCAGGAGCTAAAATGAGGGAGGGGGCTCAGGGTTGGGGCAGGAGGTTCGGGTGTGGGGCACTTACCTGGGCAGCTCCCATTTGATGCGAGGGGTGAAGATGGGAATGTGTGGGGGGTGGTGGTGCAGGAGCTCCCGTTTGGTGCTTCGGGTGGGGGTGGGGATGTGGCGGGTGCATGGGGTGGGAGGGTCTGGGGATGTGGGGCGGTGCAGGTGTCAGGGCAGAGGGGGGGCTGGGGATGTGTGGGGGTGCCAGAGTCAGGGCTATGGTTGTGGGGGTGGGATGAGGAGTCAAGCAGAGGGCTGGGTGTGTATGAGGGAGGTACAGGGCTCAGGGCAGGGGTCTGGGGTGTGTGCGGGGCTCAGGGCAGAGGGCAGGGTGTGTGTGTGTGGGGGGGGGGTCAGGGCTCAGGGGAGAGGGCTGGGTGACTGCCCCCCTAAGAACTCCCAACCCCCCAGCTCCTTGTCCACTGACCACCCCCTCCAGTGACCCCCCCCACCCTAACTGCCCCCCCAGGACCCTCCTTGCTCCCTGTCCCCTGACTGCCCTGACCCCTATCCACCCCCCACCCCCTGACAGACCCCGGGACTCCCATGCCCCATCCAACCCCCCCTGCTCCCTGACTGCCCCCTCCAGAGACCCCCCCCATCCAAACCACCCTATCCCCTGACTGCCCCCACGCCCACCCCTTATCCAACCCCCCCGGCCCCCTTACCATGAGGCTCCACGCAGAGCCTGATAAGCTGCCCCGCGGGAGCGCGCAGCCTCCGCCCCCAGAGCTCTGTGCGCGTGGCGGCAGGGCTCCGGGTGAGCGGGGAGCGTCTTTCCCTCCCCGCGGAGCCAAACACTGCCCCACGGGAGTGCGCAGCCCCTACCCCCAGAGCGCTGCGCGCGCGGCGGCAGGGCTCCAGGGGAGGGGAGAAGGCGCGGGAGGGGCCGGCAGCTTGCTGCGCTCCGGCCCAGGAGCGCGGACCCCGTGGCTTGCCGTGCCGGGAGAGTGGGATCATTTGCCCACCCCGTGCGCACGGCTATGCTTCTGCTCCCTGCCCCCACGGGGGGAACGGAGGGCAGAGGAGAGCGGGCCGGGCTGGGCAGGATTTTTAATGGCACGCTGGAGTCCCGGCAGGCTCCAGCGTGCCATTAAAAATCGGCTCGCGTGCCGTCTTTGGCACGCGTGCCATAGGTTGCCGACCCCTGGTCTAAGGTGACTGTCTCTGTCTCCATTGGTAAGACTGTTATAGTGATCCAGGAGTTCACATTTGTTACTGGCTTGGTGAAATGTAATTATGGAACACACCTCCAGTTTGGGGTGTCTTCTCTGTTTATGACAATCTGCCCTGAGATAGGCACTGTCAGTCATGAGCCACTCCAGACAGCATGACAAAGACTAATAATATGGGCAGGAAGTAATACAATGAGAAAGTGTAAGACAATTCAGGTGAAATAACCCAAATCAGGGACTGGAAGGGGAGATTTGAAGAATGGTCATTGTGAGCTAGGTTTAGGGAAGAAATTGGTATTATTTGAGTGCCATTACTGGGCGTGGTGCTGTATAAAATAGAGGGAGAGACAGGTTCCCCGCCCACCAAGGCACTCACAACTCAGATTGGACAGGTCATGATTATTTGTGCCACAGTCATACCTCAGGACCCCAGTCAACATAATACAAAAATAGTCCCTGCCACAGAGAGTTCACAGTCTAGGGCAGAGGTTCTCAAACTGTGGTCTGTGGACCACCAGTGGTCTGTGAGCTCCATTCAGGTGGTCCACGGATAGTTCCCTCTAACGTGTGTGCCTGGGCGGCTGCACACAAGAGAATAAAGCACCAGCCACCTAATTAGGTGCCTGGACCCTGGAGAAGACACACATGTAAGGTGAGGTGGTGGCCTTGGCGGGAATAGGGGGTAGGTGGGAGGGGCAGTGGGGTGAGAAGAGGGTGGGGAGAATTTGGGCCAGAGAAAGAGGCGACTTTTCCCAGCTCTGTGGCTGCTGTGGTGGGAGAGAGACCCCCCTCCTTCCCAGCCCCAGCTCGGGGGCTCCCGCGGCGGGGGAGAGAGGGCACATCCATTGCATTAGAAAGCTAAGACTACTGATATTAAAATATGAGTTGTGTGCTTTTATTAGTAGAACAAAAAAACCGTAATTATTATTTATATAGCGCTTTTATCCAAAGTGCTTTACAATAGTTAGCTAACGGTACAAACAACATTTGGAAAGATTATTAAGTGCTCTGCCGAGACCCTCAGCAATTTTCAAGTGGTCCGCAAAAAAAAATGTTTGAGAACCACTGGTCTAGGGGCTAGTTTACACTAGAAGTGCTACAGCGGTGCAGCTGCACCAATATAGAGGGCACTCCCATTAGCATAACAAAACCACTTCCAGGAGAGGTGGTAGCTATGTTGTCAGGCTTATTCACACCCCTGAGTGACATAGCCTGTAGCATGGACAAGCCCTAACTATGACAAGATGCAATAGGTGGATGAAAGGATGAAGAGCCCAGGAGACAAAGGTAAGAGTAACATGAGCTTGTTTTTACATAATAAGCAGTAGCTTAGCCATTTCGGGATGGCAGTTTTCTGTAGGTATCACAGCAGAAGTAAGGCTTAAGGAGGGATCTGAAGGAGGATAAGGTGGATGCTTCATGGATTCCCTTGCGCGCGCACACACACACACACACACACAAGAATGATCAGAGAATGTGCACATTTCAAAGCAGCATAGCAATCACCTTTTTAGTACCAAGCATAGGGGGCAATTAGGCAGACAACAGCACCCAACAAACTGGACAAGAGCTTACAATGGGATATGGCATTATGAATTGTTCTAGGGGCTATAGAAGCAAAGATATCACCTCATGGAGCAGACAGCTAACAGTCCCTCTGTATGTGGCATGTAAAACACTGCATACATTCAGTCCTTACTGGTTGCTGAAGCTGAAATGCCTGTTCAGATGTGTTGGACTGAGAAGGAACAAATTAAGGGCCAAATTCTACATTTTCTTATTCAGGCAAATCTCTCATCCTTGGGCCTTACAAGAGTATTTGCTGTCTACTAAAATTTTATTTATAACAGGCACAGCTCATTTTATTATTAGTCACCCTATCAGTGGTCAGAAGAGTGAGACTTCTGAAGAAGAGTAAGAGTGAGAGAAGACTGGTTATCCAGGTCTTGTACTTTGGGGGGGAAATTTACACTGATGCACCTCCATTGATTTCAGTGGAGGTACTCCGAATTTACACGGATGTAATAGAAAGCAGAATCTGGCTTCGCTATGCTTTACGTAGCTATTCTAACTCCCAGAGAAAGAAGCAGTGAATTAACAATGCACATTATTTTTTTCACCACTCTGCATAAAACACCTGCCTTTTAATTGGAACTACAGTAGATTTCCATGCACTGGGATAAAGTATAATAGCCTCTCTCACTACATTCATTCTTTCATCTATCTCATTATGGCAATTAGTGTGTTTCCATTTTGAACAAAGATCCTTCCTGAAAGCAATCTGGCTGCTAATGTCACAATTACTATTTCTTTCTGTTGGACCAATTATAGGTGATAATGTTACTATTTGACAACGTTTGTGTTCTAATTAAGAGCATGACTACAGACTGGGTGCTCAGTTCCAGCCAAGCTGCTGCTCTTTCATCTGATGTTGCATTTAATCACTGTTTTTTATACATCCCTGGCACAGTTCAAGGAAAATAAAAATAGATCTTCGTATAAAAGATTGCTCCACCTTCATCCAGACTCATCCCTTCTCTTCCTGAATGACTCAAGCATTCTTTTGTTGTATGTTTGGTATAAGGGACAGAGCAAGTCAGAGATGTAAGCAGGTGCCTTTGATTGACAATTTTAATCCCCCACTTAATGCCCAGATTTTCAAGTGTCAGCAGTAAACCACTGATTGTTAATATCACCCAGCAGCAGGGTGCATCAGCACAATAGTTGGTCATTAAGGAAAAACAAATAAATGATGAACATGCCTCAGGCTGTTAAACAAGACACACTGGCCTAGAAGCAGGATCTGGGACAAAAAAACGGAGTAAGATAGACTAGCCCATTCAGAATGGAAAAATGCCACCATTGTTTGTGTTTCAAATCTTGCATTTTTTTATCTTTGATGTGATGTAAAATAGGGTAGGAATATTTGATAATTTTACCTCTTCTGTAAGGTCTGGTCTACACTACAGGCCTATATCGGTATAACTACATCACTCAGGGGTGTGAAAAATGCATACCCCTCAGCGATGTAGTTATACTGACCTAACTCCCCACATAGAGAGTTCTTTGTCAGCAGCAGAGTTTCTCCCACCGACATAGCTTCCACTGCTCAGAGAGGTGCATTAACTATACCAATGGGAGCGCTCTCTCCTGTCAGCTTAGTGCATCTTTATTAAAGTGCAACAGTGGCATTTTAAGTGTAGAATTGCCCTTAAATCTCCTCCCTTCACTGGGCTACAGTGCAGTGGGTTGGATTTAAAGCCAGAGCAGGTGTGTGGATCTATTTGAAGGCAGGCATGGTCAAAGAGAGGGTAGAGAGGATATGGATAGGAAGTGAGTTTAGGGGATAGATTGGTGTGAATGAAGAATTCTGTAACCCAACTAAAGGCACATTGAAACTGCACTTGTCTGTGCTGCAGACTTTGTTGTTGTAGGCTCAGTCACATCATCCATAAGGAAAATCATCATCAGTAGGATAGCTTCCCTGAGAGTGCATAGATGATCAATATCCAGGCACAAACATTTACTTGCCCTGGAATGAGATGATTGTGGGAGAGGAAAGGGGGCCATTTCATGGTATTTTCAGAGATGGCCAAAATATCAAGACCACTAGTCAAATCAGGAACATGCTAGTTTCACAGATACTAGAGAGGTATTAATTGGAGGATATTGTTTCTTAAAGAGCACCCGGTGATCCAGATTTGACTGAGTTATACCAGAAAGTCAAAGAAGTTACACTAGGGATGAATTTGGTCCAACATTAGGGTCTGATCCTATTCTTATTGACATGAACAATGGCTTAAAGAATCAGCCTGTCCTGAAAAGCAAGCTGCTTGACTTAATTCTTCTGCTCTACACTAAAGCAGCACAGTGCATACGCAAGGCAGGCAATAATTTCTGATGAATAAGATAAGTCAGTTCTTTTTCCCAGGGTTGTGAAGCACATCAGCAACTGATGAAACAATTTCTGGATTCCATACAAGCTGTGATACTCAAACCTCTCACTCTCTTAGAATGGAACAAGTACACTGAGAAGGCTTAAACTATTTCTACACTGGTGTCATAGGTCATATGTGTTCTTAAAGCAAATTGAGTGAAAATCACCTTCGGGTACTACAAGCAGCAACTCAGGCAAGTATTCATATCTGACCGCCCTGCTGCAATTTTTTGGTCAAACGATCACAGACCCATCTGTGATTTTTCCCCACTTTCCACCCAGAAAACAGTCATGGGGTCTCACCTGCTGTCCACAGAGCTAATGTACTGCTGAGTCAAGCATTGCAGTGGAAGGATGCGTTGCAAGCCCCCAGGCATACAACTGCAGGGAGGAGACTTTAGAAACCATTGGTGAGGGAGGAGCAGAGCTGGGGCATTAATGCTTAAGGGGCGCTGAAAGAGGCGGGACATCTATCCCATTTGCCCAGCCCTCACCCCACCCCCTATTCTGCCCCATAGCCTCACTTCTGCTTCTCCTGAAACTCCTGGGGCTCTGCACCTCCCCCATCCAGGCCTGAGATTGCTGCAGGGGGTCCCTTTTCCCCTTCCCAGGCTGGGTTTTGCAGCAAAGAGCACAAGAGCCACCCCTTTGCTTGCACCAGGGGGTGGAGGGGTCCTGAGCAACTGGGGTCTTTTCACTCCCATTGGCTCCTGAGAGGATGTGGTCCAGGGAGTGCTGCCTGCTTCCTGCAGCAGCTTTTTATTGGCTGCTGTTCTCCCAGGAGGTGGGGCAATAGGGGAAAACAGCCAATCAGAAGGCATGTCCCCCCCCACCCCCCAGTAGGGCTGACACTGCAAGCTTCTCAGTGCCCTGGCTCCCCTTATAGAGATGCTGTGCGCTGGGTCTGTGACCTATCTCCAGGAGGCACATTCTAGGGGCATGCAGCAGAATCAGCAGGTTGGCTACAGAACATGACTCCACTGAATGTAGGGGGTGCCTCTGGTTTCTCTCTGTATGTCTGCCTATGCTCCACCCCCCACAGCTCAGTGACTCCACAGGCTCTTACCTGCATCCTTAGGGAGAGGTGAGTCACTCCCAAGCAGTTTGACAGAGAGCAGTAGTGAGACTGGCTGTCCCCTTGATAGATCAACCAAACATCCGGAAAGCAGGGCCGGATTAACACGGGGCACCATCTCCGCAGCGCCCATTGACCAGGAACACTGCGGAGGCAGCGCTTGCGGGCACGGGCAGCGCACGGAGACACACTATCCCCCTCCCCCTAGGGGTGCGCAGAGACGTGCCAGCTGCTTCCGGGAGCGGCATGCAGCCTGCCTGAGCCCTGCTGGCCAGGAGCCACCAGTGGTAAGCACCTCCCCGATGGAGCCTGCACCTCGCACCCCCTCCTGCACCCCAACCCCCTGCCTCAGGTCAGAATCCCCTCCTGCACCAAACTCCCTCCCAGAGCCCACACCCCTTATCCTCTTCTGCACCCCAACACTCTGCCCCAGCCTGGAGCCCCCTCCTGCACCCAAACTCCCTCCCAGAAAGAAACTAATATAACAGCTGTTCTAAGGTAAGAAGTAGGCTATTTTGAATTAACTTAACTATATTCTACATGTTTTAAGACTGAAATGTAACCACAGAATGGCTTTGTTAATTAAAAGGCAAGTTTAGTATAGTGTTAATAGCCTCGATTCCATAATTGTGATCATTTTGTTTTAAATTAGGAAAAAGACTTCTATAAAGGGGCCCCACAAAATCTAATAGCCCTGGACCCACAGGAGAGTTAATCTGGCCCTGCTACAAAGCAATGTAAAAGAAACTGGGTTTAGTCCCATAACTTGTCAAATGCAAATTCTGCATTTGCCAGCACTTTTTGAGACCCGCCAACTCAGATAACAAGGACAGGTTGGTTGACTGCAGAGGACTTTCTTTCCTATGTGATAAAACAACTGATGCTATGGACAGATATATGTGGAATGTGCTTGTGATACTTAGTGTTGATTGCAGTGATGACTGTTAACTAGTTGGAGTCCAAGTAACTTACATAACTGTTAATTATGTTGAACCTGTTAATTTTAAGCCTGTAAGTAAAGCTGTAATAGAAGCCCTTGGCAAGTTCAGATAATCAAAATAATGTATCAGGTTTTTATTCCTGACAGTGCTACATACCTGCTTAAAGCATTCCAAAGATACTTGAAACCTGTGATCAACACTGTCAAACTTAGGTGCCTAATGTTAGACACTTATGTCAATGGTCTGATTTTTCTGAGATTTTTCACCAGCAAACTTCCTCTGACTTCAGTGGAAGCTGTGAATGATCAGCATCTTTGTCGATCGGGCCACTCTTATTTAGCTGCCTAATTTTATTGGCCTAGGGTCTGACTGTCAGAGATGCTGAACATGTGTCACTGCTCCCATTGACTTCAATTAGAGATTTGATTACTCACCAGCTTGGAAAATGAGAACCCTATGTTCCCAAATCCTGTCCATGCCAAGTACACAGTACATCTACTCATTCTTGCTGGTGACCAATGGAGAAAAACTTTTTTTCAAAAGCAAGTGACCTAGAATAAGAGTTATATGTTGCTTCACTGCATGCCTAGCAAAAAAAGGAAGGTTCTGTGTATTTCTAGATGTAACAGGAAATGTCCTCAGATGTACTCCCAACACTTGCCATGTGTGGTGGAACAGTTGGTTTCAGGCAATACTCCTGACCGTTACGGACAATACCTTGAAGTCAACATTTGATTCTCGCTTGCACCTTGTGCAGTCATTTATATCTGTACAAAGTGTGACTATATTTCTACCATTCTGACTTGGTAGTGTTTACAGCCAGTTTACACAGGGATAAATGACTGCACAAGATGCAGAGCAGTGGAAAATCAGGCCCATAGGGTGCTGAAAAAGCACAAAACTAAGTTCAGCAGTTTTACATTCCCAAGAATGTTGGTGGGATGGGACCAAGGATTTGAGAAAACTGTGAAGTTCTAGAACTGTATGTTAGAAAAGTTATGGACACCTTAACAAAGTCCTTAAAATGTCAATCACACCTTGCTTTGATTATCTGCAAGTCCTTGCTGCTTGTACACCCACAGAAACTGAAAACCCCCTATACACACTTATAAAAAAAAAGAACCTAAGCAAAAGTTCACTAAAGATTGGGAATGATGTGGATGAATCTGCCAGACATTTTAAATCAGCCCTGCAACCATTTTTTTTTCAAAATCTCATGGAGGTTTTGATCCACAGAAAGCCAAAACTTTTATGGTGGGGAACAGAGATATTTTTGAATTGTTTCCAGTGTTTGAAGATAACAGACCTGCACAGGGAGTGTTTGCAGCCCACATACATACTTCATCCGAACTAACTCACATTAGCCCAATGCCGACGAGGTGTGAACTGAATTTTTGATTTCCAGATCTTTCATCTATTGAATGAAAATGCCTTTTTACCAGCAAACTGTGCTTCTGCAGAGTGTGCCTTTGCTTTGTATAAAGATGTCCATAGAGATGACAGGAGAACTCTAAAAGTATATAATTAGGCAATGTCTAACAAGCAAGACACTGGTTGTTATGTTTTATAAAAATATTGTATTTAGTGTTGTGTGTTGCTTTCAAATTATGAAATTGTTTAAAAAAACACTTTGTCATGTGATGATAAAGAATTACATAAAAGGGTCACAAACTCTAAATAAGGAACTTCATTTAAATAACGAATGCAGCATTATGCCTAAAGCTACTGTTTATCTCTGTTTCATTAGAAAACTTCCCCCGACATCTTCAGTCTGAATGCCTGCAAGAGATTTAAAGAAACAGTACACATTTACTCAGATTTTTCTAAGTGACGATAAAGTTTATGTAAATGAAAAATATTTTTAAAGCAAATGTTATGATTTTTACACCTTTTCTCCATGAAAAGGTCATGATTACACCACCACCTCCATATTTCCCCCATGACAAACAGCTTTATTCAACCGTACAGGATGGCCAACTTCTATGGTCAAATTTTATAATGTCTGTACATATCTACACACACACACACACACACACACACACACACACACACACACACACACACACCCTATGGATTGTGAGGCTCAGCAGTTACCAGAAAGAGACACTACAGACATATTCTTGACTACTAGATCTAGTTGTTTCCTCTTTTTTATTCTTACTAAAAGTAAATGGTGCCTAAAATTGTATTTTCCCCATATTATTTCCCCCCCAAGAAGTGCTTAATAACAGAATAGCAAACAATATTGGAAATGCATAATTTATTAAGGAAACACAGTAATAAAACTCTCCCTTAAGAATAGGGAACTCATGTCGAGCTTTTTCAGAGTTTCCCTTTTAATCTGTATGAATCTGCTCATAGACGTCTCCATATCAGCACTCGACAAAGGCACCAATTGTATTGTAAGAAAAGCCTGGCCACTTAGCCCTTCATCTTTGTCACTGTGCTGTACAGCTGAGCCATTCAGAACTACATGGCAACAGGAGGCAGAGAGCCCAGATCCTTCTACTCCAGGGTATAACAAGTCTGAGCTCCAGTCCCAAAAAACCTAATATCTGATAAAAGCAATTCTGATTTTTCCCCCTTAAAAGCAGTTTTATACAACATATAACATTACCTCTTATAGACATTACATACAGCGACATAGACATCTATACAGACAGCACATTGTCTCTGTCAACGTTGTCAACGGGGACTCCAGTGAAACTCAGTATTGACGCCGGGCTGAGTCCCCCTGTGTTGTAGCTCAGATAGATGCTGCTTGAGTGCTTGGTGTAAGTAATGGAGCCAATTCTTCTGCTGGATGTGGGAGGGGTGGATGGTCATGCAGGAATAGCTGGGTCTCCTGATCTCCAGGCCAGTGTCAAATCCACTGGATCACTCTGCTTTCCTGGTCAAAGTCAAAGGAAGCTGCAATGGGTGCTCAACATCTCTGAAAATCAGGCCCCATGAATTAAAAAGTGGGCACCTAAAAATTGAAGCACCAAAATTAGAAGCCACTTTTGACTCTCAATTATTTATCACAGGAAACCTGTGACAGAGCAATACTTAGAACCCAGTATGATGGGTTGGATCACAGAAACCCCCTTGGGAACTGCCAACTGATGTGCCAAGACTACTTCTGCCCCTGCTTTCCCTGCCAGCTCGGGACTCCAGCCCCCCGTCTTGCTGAGCCAGACACGCCAGTCTGCTCCAATACAGACCCAGGATCTGAACCACGTGCCCCAAAGCTGCAGACCTAACCTGAAAGCAGCTTACAGAAGTGGTCCTGTCTTTAGCACTCAGATGCCCAACTCCCAATGGGGTCTAAACCCCAAATAAATCAGTTTTACCCTGTGTAAGGCTTGTACAAGGTAAAATCATAAATTGTTCGCCCTCTATAACACTGATAGAGAGATAGGCACAGCTGTTTGCCCGCCCCCCCCAGGTATTAATACATACTCTGGGTTAACTAATAAGTAAAAAGTGATTTTATTAAATACAGAAAGTAGGATTTAAGTGGTTCCAAGTAGTAGCAGACAGAACAAAGTGAATTTCCAAGTAAAATAAAATAAAACATGCAAATCTAAGTCTAATACAGTAATAAAACTGAATACAGATAAAATCTCACCCTCAGAGATGTTTCAATAAGTTTCTTTCACAGACTGGACGCCTTCCTAGTCTGGGCACAATCCTTTCCCCTGGTACAGCCCTTGTTCCAGCTCAGGTGGGAGCTAGGGGATTTCTCATGATGGCTGCCCACTTTGTTCTGTTCCACCCACTTATATATCTTTTGCATAAGGCAGGAATCCTTGTCCCTCTGGGTTCCCACCCCCTCCTTCTCAATGGAAAAAAAACAGGTTAAAGATGGATTCCAGTTCAGGTGACATGATCACATGTCACTGTGAGACCCCAAGCCTTCATTCCTCCCAGCCTGACTCACAGGAAGGCCTGCCTGCAAACAGAGCCATCCACAGTCAATTGCCCTGGTTAATGGGAGCCATCAAGGTTCCAAACCACCATTAGTGGCCCACATTTTGCATAATTACAATAGGCCCTCAGAGTTATATTTCATATTTCTAGTTTCAGATACAAGAGCGATACATTTATACAAATAGGATGGCCACACTCAGTAGATTATAAGCTTTGTAATGATACCTTATGAGAGATCTTTTGCATGAAGCATATTCCAGTTACATTATATTCATACTCATTAGCATATTTTCATAAAATCATATAGAGTGCAACGTCACACCCAGCCTCCTCATTCCTCTGGTACTTTTACCACCAATTCATCCTTTTAATCTTATTTACACGCAGAAGATTCTACACTAGGCCATTGCCTGCAATGCATCTTTCACTAACATCTTTCAGGCTCCGTGGAAGGCATATACACAAATATAAATGTGCCAATGTAACCACTGACTTTACTATTATTAATAGGGTCCAATCTGCTGCAACATCAACCTTGTCTCTCCAGATAGGCAATTACAGCTGTTTTTCTGTCATTAAACCAGTCTTAATGGGTGCAGCCAATGGACCATCTATTATCATAAATGCAATTACTATCTCTGTCATGATCAATATTTGCTTACGCTGGGTTAGGAAAGATATTGAAAGCTTATAGTGCATTTAAATGGCTGCTGATGCTAAGACAATGGGGAAGCTGGAGAGCAGTGAGAAATGTTACCTAAAATAAGTGCAGCCTCTCTTGACATTCCTCAAGTCATCCGTGAGATGAAATGCATGTTGATGATCCTCTATTCTGGCACTGATACCCTGAACTCACATCAAGGAGGCAGAGGCTCAGCTAATCTCTCAGTGGGGTAAGGTTAAATATGAGAGAGGTTAATTGACTGGTTCTCCAATATCATGAGGAATGTATTAGAAGAGGCAGATCCACTGGGAATTGGACTGAGCATATCCTCTCCTCCCCGCCACGTGCACGCACGTATACACACATACTTTATTCACAGGGGCTGTGGAACAGCCGTCATTAGGTAATAACTTTTGGGCTACTGCCAACCTGTGTTGAATTTAAACTAGTAAAATAGAGCAGGAAGGCTCTGATTCATATCACTGAGCCCCTAAGCCATAAAGCAGAAAGGGGACTGGATGAATTGAGGGGTAGGTAATGAAATACAAAGCCTTTGAATAAGCCATCTGTTTGAATCCAGACCAAGTCAACAGTGGCCAAAAGTCAGATGATGGTTTAATTATTACAGTGAAGTGTTATATAGTGATTTGTATATAGGAGTGAGAGCTTAGAATTCTGGAGTTCTAATCCCAACCACTTCCTAGAACAATTCACTTAACCTTTCTGTCTCAGTTTCCCCTTTTGTAAAATGAAAACAATAATACTGATTCACAGGAGTGGTGAAAGGATCTGTACATTGTGCTTTTCACTTTCAGAGCCTTTAAAAGCATTAAGTATAATTATTACCCATACATTGCTATGGTAGGGTTTCTCCAATGCACCGTTGAGGAAGGTTTGCAGTGTCATTGTCCATGCTGTACCTATTCTAGGGTCCTCAGAGCTATCAGTCTTGGGCTTTTAACCATCATGTGTTTAAACCCTTACAGAAATGTCCTATAGTATTTAAGAGAGTAGTTACCCTTCTATGGAATTTTTAAGACAATTCTAGAGCAGCAATCTCATTCTATTCAATTGGCAAGACACTGGAGACAGGCTTGGAAAGACATTTCTGTAGAAGTCTATTGGTTTCAACCTATTAAATTCTATAGGACTTTTTCATAAGGCTTTCAAAACCAAACATTATTAGTGTGATCATATCAAAATACCACCTGGTGATCACTTTCCAACTCAAGAAAACCAGACAGGAGCACTAATTCTGTGTCTACGGAGTCAGACTATTGTCCACACAGTGAACATAGATACATGGGAATTGACATACTGGTTCTGACTTGAGGTCCATCTAGTACAGTATCTCCTCTCTGACATTGGCCAGCACCAGATATTTCAAAGGAAAGTGTAAGAACCTTGAAGTAGGCAGATGTGGGATAATCTATCCTCCACATTAGGTCCCATCTTGATCTCTAACAGAGACTGGTGTAAGCTTTGAAGCATGAGGTTTAAAATCCCTTCCAAAAATTATGTTAGCTTTATTTATGATAACTCTGGATAGTCTTGTTTTTCATCTACATGCCTTTCTTGAATCTTGTGAAGTTCTTGATCTCAATGACTTCCTGTGGCAGTGAGTTCCATAGCCTAGATATGCATTGCATGAAAAAATCTTTCCTGATATCAGTTTCAAATTTGCCACCTTTTAATTTCATTTCACTGTTTATGTATGTGCATAAACAGACAGAATCTGCAGTCTGGAAATCTGTACTCCAAACACCAATTTAGCAGGACTTGCAACTTCTTTTTAGACAGCATCTGGCAAGAGCAAAGGGTGCAGAAATCTCTGCATTCAAGTGGTTTTCAACAGGGGGTAAATTCAAATAGCTCAAACCCAGGTAATGTTATTTCTTTCACCAATGTCAATGTACCCCTGAGATCTCTAGGTTAAAAAGTGAGTTCAACAGCCAATCAAAGGCTCTGCCTATAAGCCCTGCATAATACAATTGTCTTTTGTAAATTACACAGCTTGGTTCTGAATCTAATAGTGATGCTGGATGTCACAGGACAACTCATTTGATTCATTTTTAGGGTGATGAGTTCAAAGGGAACTAGAAAATGCATGGTGGGGAAAAGTTAGGCAGATTGGTTCCAAACAATCCTACCAATTCTTGAGTGAAAATCTTAGGGTAGATCTCTAAAAGTTAAAGTTAGATGGCGGAGGGGAGGGATCAGGGTGCTATTTCTTCCTGGAAAGTCCTCTGTGGTGAAAGCCTGGAAATCCCCACATTGTTCAAGTTTCACTCACTTTTAGGAAATTAAGAATGTTTACGGTATGAAAAAAGGCATGGCACGACTGACTTATATTTCAAAACAGGCTAGAAGACAATTAATCTCTGTGGACCCCTCTTCTTGGACTGTGTCCAAGTAAAACATCAGTAAAGCATTGGACTCTGAGAGGATAGTTTAGTTGATTGTCCATCCCCTCCACACCACAAAGGACCTAGATTATGATCTAGCATGCTGACTGTGGGATGGGGTGACAAGAGCTTCCAAATTATAATCCCCACTTTGAAACTGACTTTTTAAATGGCCTTAGGCCAGTCACTTAAATTGGTGAGTCTTAATTTCCCTATCTGTAAACAGGGGATAAGACTCTCTCACACATAGGACTGCTGCAAGCATTAACTTTCATTACTGAGTCTCAGTTACACTAAGGGTAGGTCTGCCTTGCAGCTGGGAGAGTGCTTTCCACTTAGGTAGACAGACCTGCACTAACTCTGCTCAGGCAAGGGTGCTAAAAATAGCAATGTAGCCAGGTGTAGCACAGGCAGAAACTTGGACTAGCCACTTGAGTACAAGCACCTCTCCTCCCCCGCCCAGACCTCCTGGTTACCTGGTCGGGCAGCTAGCCAAAGCCAGCGCCCAGGCTACCCTTGGCTACACTGCTATTTTTAGCATGCTAGCTTGAGCAGAGTTAGCCCTTGTCTGTCTACCCGAGCTGGGAAGTATGTGTCCAGCTGCAGTGTAGCAATACCCCCCTAAGGCCACTCTGGCAGCATCAAAGGGCCTTAAGGTGAGTGGAAAAAGCCCCCTAAGTATACATCCTGCACAGAGGGCCTCCCCAGTTACAATAGAGTTGTCCCAGGACCTCTACTCAAGTTCTGCTCCTAACCACCAATACAGGGGGTGAATTAGGGATTTGGCCAGACCTGTGCTCTTGTCAGGAATCACAGGCAGTTTCCAGACAACCTAACAAGTGCAGCTGGCCTGTAGTAGGCTGCCTGATTGGGTATGCTGCCTGACTGGTTGGAAGAGTCAGCAGACGGACTCTCAAACCCAGCCACAGCAGCTGTTCAGTAGCTGCACAAAGCATTTGCCCAAAGCTGGCATAGCTCTTGTGATTGCTTTTTCCCAGCCTGGCCTCACTCTAAGTAATCTGGGTCTGACTCTAGGCTCTGATTCCTGGCCACTGACTCCTGATCCAAGCACTAGGCATAACCACTCATGTCCCGATCCTGTGACATCACTGTGCTATGGTTATTTTGATTCCTAAGGATTTTAGGGAGCCCTGGGAAGCAAAGACTAAAACAGCGCTGAAGCTATTCTTAATCTACACTGAGGATTGGGCAGGTTCCTGCGTGGCCCCAGCTTACCGGGACTGCGAAAGTGACTGGAAGCCACACACCATTCGTATCGGTCCCCAGGGGTCAGTCCTGGGGCTGGTTTTGTTCAACATCTTCATTAATGATCTGGGTGATGGGATAGATTGCACCCTCAGCAAGTTCACGGATGACACGAAGCTGGGGGGAGAGGTAGATAGGCTGGAAGGTAGGGAGAGGGCCCAGAGTGACCTAGACAAATTGGAGGATTGGGCCAAAAGAAATCTGATGAGGTTCAACAAGGACAAGTGCAGGGTCCTGCACTGCTACAGGCTGGGGATCGACTGGCTAAGCAACAGTTCTGCAGAAAAGGCCCTGGGGATTACAGTGGATGAGAAGCTGGATATGAGTCAGCAGTGTGCCCTTGTTGCCAAGAAGGCTAACGGCATATTTGGGCTGCATTAGTAGGAGCATTGCCAGCAGATCGAGGGAAGTGATTATTCCCCTCTATTTCGGCACTGGTGAGGCCACATCTGGAGTATTGCCAGTGGTGGGCAACCTGCAGCCCGCTGCTTCCCGCAGCTCCCATTGGCCAGGAATGGTGAACTGTGGCCATTGGGAGCTGTGAGGGGTCATGCCTGCAGATGGTCAACGTCAGCAAAATGTCTCGCAGCCCGCAATCGGATTACCCTGATGGTCTGCCTGTGGCCCGCGGGCCGCAGGTTGCCCACCACTGAGCTAGGCTGTTCTCAGTGGTGGCAGATGACAGAACAAGAAGCAATGTTTCCTTGCTTTACAGCCTTAACAAAAGACAAATGGGGACCTTCAGCACTAGATGATTATCTCCGTTAATACGCAGTGTAAATGCTCTCACCACTTTTTTATATTCACCAATTTAAAAACAATTTAAGCTGCTGTTGCCTTCAGTGCATTGGCAAGAAATAGCCTCCCTTACACCCCCTCAGCCCCCCCCCCCCGCATGCACTGACCTAGTCAGCAGAAAATCCGTGCTGTTTACTCAGGGCCTAATCCTATGAGATGCTGAGCAAACTCCGCTCCCATGAAGGCAGGAAGGGCCCTTAGAGATTAACTGTTGTTAGATGATTTCAATTTTCCTTTACTTCAGACACACACGTCTTTTTGTTTCATCATTTTCTTAAATAATCATTAATTAACACCCCTACTCCAACAGCACATTTAAACAAAGCAACCCCCCCTCACCCCCAGTCCTTTTGCATTTGAGTTACTGGGTGCCATGGGAGTTAAATATCCAATTTAAAAGCCGGTTATATCCAGGGTGCTGGAACAAATTTTTATAGGGGAGTGCAGAGAGCCAATGAACCAAACTGTAAACCCTGTATATAATGGAAACTACTGCAAACCAGGGGGTGCTATAGCCATGCCCCCTCAACCCTGCTGCTGCAGTATAAAAGGGAGCAGCCCAGCTCAGTCTTGGTGGAAAAACTGCTGAGGAGGAAAAACTCACCTTGCTGGATCCAGCCAAGGAGCAGCTGGGATCCCAGACCTTGGGAGCAGGAGATGCTGACGCCCAGACGGGCATCCGCAGGTGCCTCAGGGAAATTGCAGTCATTGCCTGAGGAGCCAAGAGACTCCCAAAACACCCTGATTTCAACTGCAGGAGTCACGGTAGGAAGTAGCCCAGGAAGGGACTAGCCAGTGTCCCTTCAGCAGTCGGAGTGTTGCGGGAAGATTCCCCGCCGACTTTGGGGGGGTGGCCACCACACCCCTTCCTGCTGACCCTGGCCATTGGGCCGTGCTGCCCTGAAGCCGAGGGACGTCCTACTGACTCTCGCCATTTGCCTATTAGCGCTGACCATTGGACCATGCAGTCCTGAGGCTGAGGACAGCCATATAGACTTAACTGCGGGGCTACCATGCCCTTATCCCAGCCCCAGGGTAACGGGGCGTACTTGCCCCATGACACCTGCCTACACTGCGAGTTCCCCAGCAAGTCAGACTGCCTAAACAGGCCTGCTTTGCTTTCTCCTCAGAAGCTATAAACAGTGTAATTGCCTATAAGTATAAGGTACCACACAGCCCTTTCTGAGCAAGCACATTTATGCTTAAAGTAAAAACATTACAGAGAAAACAGCTAAACAATAAAAGAACCTGCACGCATATGCATAAGCTTACCAGAGATCACCCCCAACTCCAACAATGGCTCCAACCAGTAAACAGTTCTTCAGACCCCACCAAGGAGTTTTTCAGTGGTCACAAGTTCATAACAGCTGTATCTCAGAACAAGCATGCTCATGAATCTGAGAATCATTCCTTTATGCTATTTGGGCTTCTGACCTGCAGAGACCATGAATAGGTAATCAGCCAGACAGTGGCTCCCTCCCCAAAGCAAAGCTTCAAAGGTTGCATCTTTGCATATAGGCAGAGGGTGTAATTTGTATTCAGTTTGCCCCAGGTATTTCCTAGGGACCCCACTTAGCTTTGTTTTGTCGGACATATTGTTTATAATAGTCCTTGGGAGCTCATAACACTTCCCAAGGTCTCAACTGGCCACATCTTTCCCCCCAGCGATGTAAAATACAATCCCTCAGTAATCCATAAACTTTGCATTTCTAATATAATGAACTCCCAAGATACCTAAACTTAATTCAATAAGGTTTGCCCACAATACTGCAGGAAATTGCCATATCTGTCACACTCTTTACCATGGAAGAAGCCAGGCATTTAGTCCCTCAAAGCACAGATCACCTCAAATTCTTGCAGGTCATAGGGGATTCATGGGCCTTCCACACAGAGAACCTGTGCTTCTGCACTACTGTCTGGTTCCCTCAGCTCCCTGTGGCACCTTGACAGCAGGGACTGTGAGGCCAGCACACCCCCTCTACGGCAGCTGCTGCAAGAATCTTAGACTTGTTCAGCAGTTATTTAATCCTCTTTGCCTTGTGGGCTTTTGCACATGCTGCTAAGTGCAACTTACTCCCCACCCCTCACACCCAAACCTTAAATCTGGATCCCAGAGGAAGTGGGGTGTCAGGGAAAGGGGGGATATTCTGTGGAGGCAACACTCTGCTTGCTGTCTCTCTCCAGGCCAAGTGGGCAGGTGCATGTGTAATGCCAACAGACCCCAGTCGTCAGCGTGTGGGATCGAACCAGGGACCTCTGGAGCTTAATACATGAGCCTCTACCGCATGAGCTAAAAGCAAACTGACTGTTAGCTAAGATTGTAGAGCAGACTCATTTTATCTCTCTCTTTAAGTGGTCTCGGTGCAACTAGATGGGACAGAACACCACACCCAGAAGGTGTGTGGGTTACACATGCTCCCCTATGGGCACAGAAGCAAAGTCTCTAATGCAAGAAGTGCTATTATACATATTTAGCGGTTGTCTGAACACACATTTCTCCATACTGGGGATGGAAACTATTTTTGCCCCTCATGGTCTGTGGAGCTCCCAAGTGCTCTGGACTTGAGGTGAGTATTTAACATTAGGAAAGCCATCGTGAAACTGATCGCTCTTCATTTTAACCTCTTGCTTAAGAAAGCACAGCTGATCTGGCAACTCTTGCTCGCACAAGTAGTCCCATTGACTTCACTAGAGATGCTCGCATGAGTAAAAGCTAAAGGAGCCGGCCTTTATTTTGTATTCCAACTGTCATGCAAACTTCATCTCCAAAATGCTTGACAGAACCCAGCAGTGCAGCTGCAGAGATAAATAAGAGCAGAGAAAGAGGGGAAGGGATAGAGGTAAGGGGGAAAGGAGAAGCTTTCAGATGAGATGGAGAACCAATGAAGCAAAGAGATACAGGAAAGGCTGCTCCAGGTGGCAGGAACCATAGAGGAGAAGGCTCTCATCCCAGATTGTGTGGCAGGACAGAGAGAACAGGCAGTCACTTGATGAAATTAAAGGGCAATAGATTTAGAAAAAAATAAAATGAAATACCTCTCTGCACAGCATGAAGTCAGTCTGTGGAATATGTTGAAGAGATGGTCATGGAGTTAAATACTGAGGCTGGAGTTTTATAAGGGTTTTTTTGACCATGTTATGAATACTAATAACATGCAGCGCTATGCCAGCTAAAGTAAGAGTAATCAAATCTTAAAGCTTCAGAGCATAAACCTATCATCTGCTGGGGTCAGCAAGGAACGTCCACCCCATGGTATAAATGCTCTGACTGGATTCCATAATTAGCTAGGACCATTATGGGAGTTAGTCACCTTTTCAATATTGACCCCTGGTGGAGGCAGGATCCGAGAATGGATTGACCATTGGCCAGATCCAGAACGTCAGATCCTATCTATATTTTATTTTGGATGCTATTCCTCTTTGCCAAATGTTTACCTCCCTGTTCAGATTTGTTCAGTTCTTCCTGTACACAGTCAGAAAGGGAAGTTACTGGGTCTCTACTGGAAAAACTACACTCCTCAATGATGTGGTTGCTAAAGCCATGTCCTGTGCAAACCATGCAGGGTTCATTTCATGCTGGGTTTTGTGAGTTGAGCCCTGCAGGTCAGTTTGTCTGGGGCAGGCAGGAAGCCAATTGCTGCAGTCTGGAGTGTGATGAGTGCCACCTTTAATTGCTTTCCCTAGTGGTGCTTACCTCAGCTCTTCTTTTCTCTCAAACAGCCCCGGAACCCACCCTAACTATCTTTAATATCTTAAGGGTTCCTGGTGGGTGGCTCCCACTTCTTCCCCTTTCCTTGCAGGTGTCTCATGAAAGTTTCACAAATTTAGGTTGGAGCTGGTTGGCTTTTTTTATTTCTCAATTTGAATTTTTGAAAAAAATGGGAGGGAAAATTTTAAAAAGTTCATAAAATTTCCCTCTTTTTACAAACCAGCTACATAAACATCCTGTACTCATGTCAGACTTTGCACCTGTCTTCGACTCTGACTAAGGATGGTTGCAAGTGTTTCACACGGCCCTAGCTCTGACCAAACATTCACTGAAGGAACTTTTTGATGAACAAATGTTATACATTCACTATTCCTATACTGCCAGCTCATAACACCTAGAGGAGAAAATCTTCCTTGGATACATAAACAGGGGAATCTCCAGTAGGAGTAGAGAGGTTATTTTACCTCTGTATTTGGCACTGGTGCACCCGCTGCTGGAATACTGTGTCCTGTTCTGATATCTATAATTCAGGAAGGATGTTGATAAATTGGAGACCGTTCAGAGAAGAGCCATGAGAATTATTAACGGATTAGAAAACCTGCTTTATAGTTATAGATTCAAGGAGCTCAATCTACTTATCTTAACAAAGGGAACATTAAGGGGTGTCTTGATTAGTGTATAACTACCCACATGGGGAACAAATATTTAATAACGGGCTCATCAGTCGAGCAGAGAAATGTGTAACATGATCCAATGGCTGAAAGTTGAAGCCAGACAAATAGACATAAGGCATACATTTTTAAGAGTAAGGATAACTAACTGAAACAATTTGCCACAGGTCATGCTGGATTCTCCATCACTGACCATTTTTAAATCCAAATGGGATGTTTTCTAAAAGCTCTGCTCTAGGAATTATTTTTGGGAAGTTCTATGGCCCGTGTTGTACAGGAGATTAGACTATCACAATGGTCCCTTGTGGCCTTGGAATCTATGAATCTATTAACACAACCATCTGTTAATGACTTTTAATTAATCAAATATTTTCAATCTTTCTTGATAATATTATGAAATATAACAGGGTTTCTATGGTTCCCCCCCCCCACACCTGTCTGGAGATTAAAATAGTTCCTGTGTATTCTCTTTCTGTGATAACTCTGCTTTGTGATGCATATTAATGGCACATCTTACTTTTAGCAAGTATAAACATTTAGATGCATACTAATGAGTTCACGACCTTCATGCTTGAGACAGTAGGGAAGGTAGCTCATTAGTTGTCCAACATTCTGCTGGAGTGTTGTGTTCTCAACATGAAGGAAGCAAAACAAAAATGTAAAATGGGAGATTATGAAACTAAAAACCACATTAAAAAGATCCTTTCGTAGTGTGTGATGTCATTACATGGGTCTGCATTTCCAAAAGTGACTAGTGATAATGAGTGCCTCAGGCCCAACTTGCAACTCCTTAAAGGAGCCTTAATTTGAGGCTTTGTCTACACTGGATCTTCATTGGTAAAACTTTTGTCATTCGGGGTGTTAAAAAAACACCCCCCCCCCGAACGACAAAAGTTTTACCAATGAAAAGCGCCGGTGTGAACAGCGCTTTGTCGGCAGGAGCCGACAAAGCTGCTGCCGCTCGTTGGGGGTGGAAGTTTTTTGTCGGCAGAAGATCCCTTTGTCTCCCTAATATTCTGGGACCAACATGGCTACAGCAACACTGCAAACTAACCTCAGGGTTGTGGGCTTGAGCCCTATTGTGGTTGCTTTGCTTTCTTGGACAGTCTTTTTCCTTCTGTGTTTGTACAGAACCTCACAGTGGGGTCCTGGTCCATGATGGGCTGCTAGTCTCTAGGATAATAAATAATTATAATAATAATGCACACAATTTTTGTACTGCTATAATTATATTAGTTTGAAACTGGTGTAAAGTGGTACAATATCCTACTGTGGTGGACGTTACACAGGGATAAAGGTGCTAATACTGGTACAGCTTATTACTGTAAGTTTAGGGCAATAAACTGTAACCAATACACTTATGCTGGTACAAAATCTGTGTGTAGACCAGCCCCGCAAAAGTTTAACTCTATTTGCCTTGTACACGGCAGAGTACATAGGTCCCATCACAGAATAATTTGAAAATGCCAATTGAATAAAAATAAAATGTAAAAGAAAAAAAAATCAAAATCTTCCTGTGAAGGAACAAGAGAGAATCATTGTTTCTCTCTGCCCCTCCATGGATTTGTTTTGTTCCTCAGATTATAGTATCCTCATCAGTGAAACTTCCAGTTGCTGATCACCTCTCCAGCTCTAGTCTACAAGCACCTAGATTTGCAACAATAGTCTTATGGCTGAGGCACTGGACTAGGACTCAAGAAAGAGGGTCAGTTCTTGCTGTGCCACAAACTCTCTATGTGACCTTGGGAAAGTCACTTAGGGCTTGTCTACATGAACATTTAGTTTGTGACAACATAGGGGCGGGTGAAACTACCATGCAGTAGACTGCCTGGTCTGACTTTCCGTGGGGACCACGCTGACTGGTGTTAACAGTTCATTAATGGGCTTTGATCTAGTCCCGTTTGAAAATGGACTAAAGCGAACCAATGAATTGTAAAAGTGTGTCAGCAAGGTCCACAGGGATGGTTAGACCACAGCAAGCTAGTGCAAGGTAGGTTCACACCCCCGCTTGCCACAAATGAAACATTCCTTTACACAAGCCCTAAATCTCTTTGTGCTTCAATTCCCCATCTGTAAAATAGGGATAATAAAGCGCCTTTTCTATCTCTCACCTATTTAGATTATTCCCCTGAGTGACGTAGTTATACCAATACAAATTGGTAGTGTAGACCAAGCCTCAGAGGGGCCTGGCCTGGGTATTTCAACAACCAGAGCCAGCCAGAACACGTTGGTGCAAGCTGTGGAGTAATATTTTGCTTCTTCCCTCCCACGTGTACCCACTTCTGACCATGATGATCACAACACTGAGCACAAGGCCATCCTAAAGATAGTGGGGTGGGCCAGTGAGGTTATTCTTTGGGATACATGCCAAATTGTACTGACTCATGTTACATGTTACACACACACACACGTGTGTGTGTGTGTGTGTAGGGCAGGGTCAGAATCTGTACAGTAGGTTCCCCCAACCCAGGCTTGCTGCCCTAGAAATGAAGCTCCAATCAGTTTGCATGACTTATCAGTTTACTTTTTGAAGGAAAAGGGATAGAGTCTTGGGGTCAAACTCACTGCAGGTGTAAACTGGCCAATCTCTGAGATCCATAGAGTTGCACCCATTTACATTAGTACAGTGTTTACCCCTTGATTTAAAAAGAAAGTTAGCCAAGAATCCCCTACATAGGGCTAAAAGGCTACCTCTGTTAAAAGGGAGGGGTGTCATGTGAAGTTCTGGTTTCCAGAAATCTGAGTGTGAGATGGCTCTCAATTTCACCCAAACTGGTTCACCCTCCCCTACTAAGTGGGTTTTCATGAAGCCAGAAATGGGATCAAAATTGGCCATGTAAGAAAATTCCCCCATGCAAACTAACAAAACAACTATAAAAAGAAGTCTTGTTTTACGACATGCTCCATTGGTACTGCAGCATTCTGCCGATGTGGGCATATTTTCTAACACATTATGCAAAAACAAGTCAGGGAAGATGCTGAGGATTGTAATTTTCTAATTTAATTCTGCCATTTCCAGTAATGGAAAGCCATACTCCGCCTATTTATCTTCATAAGTGACAGATGCATTTCATTAAAACTTCCTTAAATAATTTCTCATGGCATTCAAGAGGAGGGGAAAAGGTGTGAGAAGATATCTATTTTGTGAGCACACGCACACTGATGTTTTGAGAACTGTTAAACACGCAAATGATCTATGACATCGCCTTAAACAGGTCAAATAAAAAGACATTTGTCTGGTATTTTTAGAAATGTTGATGCATGTTGAACAAGTCGTGAAACAATACGACTTTGTCTGTGACTGCGTAATAATATACTAATAGTATCAGCCTACATTTGTATAATACCCTTCATCTTGAAGGATCCCAAAGTGCTTTGCAATGTAGAGACACAGCCAGATGCTTCACCGGCTACTGAAATGCAGCCACTTTTGGGGTAGCATATGGCAGCTGTACAGCCACTCTGCAGTGCAGGTTAGCCAGGAAATGAAGAATTCTATATCCAACTGACACAGAGTTTAAATAAGTTCAACACTATTACAGTGGAAGCAAATGCACATCTTATTCTAAGGACATGCCAGAAGATTCATCATGGGGAGCCAGAACCTCTTCCAAAGAGGTCACCATTTTGAATCAGCGCAGTTCAGTGTGGATGGCTCTTATGTGGCGTACGTATTTGTCATAACTATAAAGGGAAGGGTGACAGCTCTCCTGTGTACAGTGCTATGGAATCCCTCCTAGACAGAGACTCCAAATCCTTTTACCTGTAAAGGGTTAAGAAGCTCGGGTAACCTGGCTGACACCTGACCCCAAGGACCAATAAGGGGACAAGATACTTTCAAATCTTGGGGGGGGAAAGGCTTTTGTGTGTGTCTTTTGTTTAAGGGGTTGTTCGCTCTTGGGACTGAGAGGGACCAGACATCAATCCAGGTTCTCCCCATCTTTCTAAACAAGTCTCTCTTATTTCAAAATTGTAAGTAAAAGCCAGGCAAGGCGTCTTAGATTTACTTTGTTTTCTCAACTTGTAAATGTACCTTTTACCAGAGTGTTTATTTTTGTTTGCTGTACTTTGAACCTAAGACAGAAGAGGGGGGTCCTCTGAGCTCTTTAAGTTTGATTACCCTGTAAAGTTATTTTCCATACTGATTTTACAGAGATGATTTTTACCTTTTTCTTTAATTAAAAGCCTTCTTTTTAAGAACCTGATTGATTTCTCCTTGTTTTAAGATCCAAAGGGGGTTTGGATCTGTATTCACCAGGAGTTGGTGAAAGGAAAGAGGGGGGAAGGGTCAATTTCTCCTTGTTTTAAGATCTAAAAGGGGTTTGGATCTGTATTCACCAGGAGTCGGTGAAAGGAAGGAGGGGGGAAGGGTCAATTTCTCCTTATTTAAGATCCAAGGAGTTTGGATCTGTATTCACCAGGGAATTGGTGAAGGTCTCTCAAGGCTACCCAGGAAAGGGAATTAGCTTTGGGATGGTGGCAGCGGACCAGAACTAAGCTGGTAGTTAAGCTTAGAAGTCTTCATGCAGGCCCCTACATTTGTACCCTAAAGTTCAAAGTAGGGATACAGCCTTGACATGGTGGCACAGCGGTGGGATCGTTTTAAACCCAAAAGCCAGTAAGAGATTTTTTTTTCCTTCTAGCTGCTTGGAGAGCAGAGCTGAAGGTAGATGCATATCTTATCTCTCCTTGCCTGAAGGCAGAGGTGTTAAGTTTTTTTAACAAGGTCCTTTGTTAAGATAAGTGAGCAAACTTTGATCTGGTAAAGGTAATTTACAATCTGAATTGTTTTTTTTTCTTTTTACATCCTCGGAAGTAGCTAGTTAGAAAGTCTCTGTTAACTCAGCAGCACTCAGCAGGAGCCTGAGCTAAATACATCCCAGTTTCAGTCAACTGCAGAGGGTGTGACCCAGCACAAGAAAACAGGAAAATGACTACCAAAGAAGCAGCTAACAAAATAGAACTGGCCAAACTAGAAGCAGAAGAAAATGAAAGAAAACATCAAAGACTGCTTCAAATTAAAAAACTTGAAGAGGAGGCCCATGAAAGAGAGGAAAAAGCCAAAGAAAAAGCCAAAGAGGAGGCCCAAAAGAGAGAGATGGAGCTGGAAAAAGCCAAACATGACAGAGAAGAGAAAGCCAAACAGGAGGCCCATGAAAGAGAAGAGAAAGCCAAACAGGAGGCCCATGAAAGAGAAGAAAAAGCCAAACAGGAGACCCATAAAAGAGAGATGGAGCTGAAAGAAAAAGAGATGGAACTGGAAGCAGCAAGGACTAGGCAGGGTGCATCAGACCATCCTAACAACTCCTCTCCAGGTACCACTTCCCATCCCAGGAAATTCCCCACCTACAAGGCAGGCGATGATACTGAGGCCTTCTTAGAAAATTTTGAAAGGGCCTGCCTTGGATACGACATCCCTCCAACCCAGTACATGGTAGAGCTGAGGCCGCAGCTCAGTGGACCCTTAGCAGAGGTGGCGGCTGAAATGCCTAAGGAACACATGAACAGTTATGAACTTTTTAAAAACAAGGCCAGAATCAGAATGGGGCTAACACCTGAGCATGCCCGTCGGCGGTTCAGAGCCCTAAGGTGGAAACCTGATGTGTCATTTACCCGACATGCCTACCACATTGGGAAAAATTGGGATGCCTGGATATCAGGAGCAAATGTTAAATCTACGGAAGAGTTGCCCTTCCTATTGCAAATGGAGCAGTTTTTAGAGGGTGTTCCTGAGGAAATAGAAAGGTACATCCTAGATGGGAAGCCCAAAACTGTAACCGAGGCGGGGGAGATTGGAGCCAAATGGGTGGAGGTGACAGAAAAGAAAAAAGCTAGTAGCAGTTGGAGCGAATATCAGAAGGGGCAAGCCGAAACAAAACCTTATCACCGGGGACAACCCAAGGCCCCACCCACATCCCAAGGGAAACCCCAGACGCCTTCTCACCCCACCACACCAGTCTCCAGCAACCAACATCGCCCCGGTGATACCTTAGCAGGGCGATGTTTTAAATGTAATGAACTGGGGCATATAAAGGCTCACTGCCCCAAGAACCCCAACCGATTACAGTTCATTACACCCCAATCACACCAAAGAACCCCAGACCCAGATGCCTCTCTCATACCCTCGGAGCGAAGGGAAACCTTGAGAGTGGGCGGAAAGAAGGTTATCGCTTGGAGGGACACTGGGGCACAAGTGTCAACTATCCACCAATCCCTAGTGGACCCCAAACTCATCAACCCTGAGGCTACAGTGACAATTCAACCCTTCGTGTCACAGTCTGTAACCTTGCCTACAGCCCAGTTGCATGTCCAGTACAAGGGCTGGTCAGGAATGTGGACTTTTGCAGTCTATGACAATTATCCCATTCCCATGCTGCTGGGGGAAGACTTGGCCAACCATGTGAAGCTAGCCAAGAGGGTGGGAATAGTCACCCGCAGCCAGGCTAAGCAAGCTTTCACCCCCATCCCTGTTCCTGAGCCGTCCACCAGGGCCCCGCCTGTGTTACCGGAGACCCAAACACAGGTGGTGGAACCGGATCCCCTGCCAACGACTGCAACAGCCGTAGTGGACCCAATCCCAGAGACCCAGCCAGAGACTCTTTCTGGTGGGCACCAGGAAGACTGGCATCCTCAAAGACAGCTGGTAGTCCCCACTAAGTATCGGGTAAAGCTCTTGAGCTTAGCCCATGATCATCCCAGTGGCCATTCTGGGGTGAACAGAACCAAAGACCGGTTGGGGAAGTCCTTCCACTGGGAGGGAATGGGCAAGGACGTTGCTAATTATGTCCGGTCTTGTGAGGTGTGCCAACGAGTGGGAAAGCCCCAAGACCAGGTTAAAGCCCCTCTCCAGCCACTACCCATAATTGAGGTCCCATTTCAGTGAGTAGCTGTGGATATTCTGGGTCCTTTCCCAAAGAAGACACCCAGAGGAAAGCAGTACGTACTGACTTTCATGGATTTTGCTACCCGAAGGCCGGAAGCTGTACCCTTAAGCAACACCAAGGCTAAAAGTGTGTGCCAGGCATTAGCAGATATTTTTGCCAGGGTAGGTTGGCCCTCCGACATCCTTACAGATTCGGGAACTAATTTCCTGGCAGGGAACATGAAAAACCTGTGGGAAGCTCATGGGGTGAATCACTTGGTTGCCACCCCTCATCACCATCAAACCAATGGTCTGGTGGAGAGGTTTAATGGAACTTTGGGGGCCATGATACGTAAATTCGTAAATGAACACTCCAATGATTGGGACCTAGTGTTGCAGCAGTTGCTTTTTGCCTACAGGGCTGTACCACATCCCAGTTTAGGGTTTTCACCATTTGAACTTGTGTATGGCCGCGAGGTTAAGGGGCCATTACAGTTGGTGAAGCAGCAATGGGAGGGGTTTACGCCTTCTCCAGGAACTAACATTCTAGACTTTGTAAGCAACCTACAAAACACCCTCCGACACTCTTTAGCCCTTGCTAAAGAAAACCTAAAGGATGCTCAGGAAGAGCAAAAGGCCTGGTATGATAAACATTCCAGAGAACGGTCCTTCAAAGTAGGAGACCAAGTCATGGTCTTAAAGGCGCTCCAGGCCCATAAAATGGAAGCGTCGTGGGAAGGACCATTCACGGTCCAGGAGCGCCTAGGAGCTGTTAACTATCTCATAGCCTCCCCCACCTCCAACATAAAGCCTAAGGTATACCATGTTAATTCTCTTAAGCCCTTTTATTCTAGAGAATTAAATGTTTGCCAGTTTACAGCCCAGGAAACTGATGACGCGGAGTGGCCTGCAGGTGTCTATTATGAAGGAAAAAGGAATGGTGGCGTGGAAGAGGTGAACCTCTCCACGACCCTGGGACGTCTGCAGCGACAGCAGATAAAGGAGCTGTGCACAAGCTTTGCCACTCCAGGACGGACCGAACGGGCATACCACTCCATTGACACAGGTAATGCTCACCCAATTAGAACCCCACCCTACCGGGAGTCACCTCATGCCCAAGCGGCTATACAAAGGGAGATCCAGGACATGCTACAGATGGGTATAATCCGCCCCTCTACCAGTGCATGGGCATCTCCAGTGGTTCTAGTTCCCAAACCAGATGGGGAAATACGCTTTTGCGTGGACTACCGTAAGCTAAATGCTGTAACTCGTCCTGACAACTATCCAATGCCACGCACAGATGAGCTATTGGAAAAATTGGGACATGCCCAATTCATCTCTACTTTAGACTTAACCAAAGGGTACTGGCAAGTACCACTAGATGAACCCGCTAAGGAAAGGTCAGCCTTCGTCACCCAGGCAGGGGTGTATGAATTCAATGTACTCCCTTTCGGGTTGCGAAATGCACCCGCCACCTTCCGAAGACTTGTAGATGGTCTCTTGGCGGGATTGGGAGAATCTGCCGTTGCCTATCTCGATGATGTGGCCATTTTTTCTGATTCATGGACAGAACACCTGGAGCACCTGAAAAAAGTCTTCGAGCGCATCCGGCAGGCAGGACTAACTGTTAAGGCTAAAAAGTGTCAAATAGGCCAAAACAGAGTGACATACCTGGGGCACCAGGTGGGTCAAGGAACTATAAATCCCCTACAGGCCAAAGTGGATGCTATCCAAAAGTGGCCGGTTCCAAAGTCAAAGAAACAGGTCCAATCCTTCTTAGGCTTGGCCGGATATTATAGGCGATTTGTACCACACTACAGCCAAATCGCCGCCCCACTGACAGACCTAACCAGAAAGAAACAGCCAAATGCAGTTCAGTGGACTGATAAGTGTCAAAAGGCCTTTAACCAGCTTAAGGCAACACTCATGTCTGACCCTGTGCTAAGGGCCCCAGACTTTGACAAACCGTTCCTAGTAACCACAGATGCGTCCGAGCGAGGCGTGGGAGCAGTTTTAATGCAGGAAGGACCGGATCAAGAATTCCATCCTGTCGTGTTTCTCAGCAAGAAACTGTCTGAGAGGGAAAGCCACTGGTCAATCAGCGAAAAGGAATGCTACGCCATTGTTTACGCGCTGGAAAAGCTACGCCCATATGTTTGGGGACGGCGGTTCCAACTACAAACAGACCATGCTGCGCTACAGTGGCTTCATACCGCCAAGGGAAATAACAAAAAACTTCTTCGGTGGAGTTTAGCTCTCCAAGATTTTGATTTTGAAATACAACACATTTCGGGAGCTTCTAACAAAGTGGCTGATGCACTCTCCCGGGAAAGTTTCCCAGAGTTAACTGGTTAACAATTGTTCTTGAAATAAAACATATTGTTAGTTTTTATATAATCAGTAGTATGTCTAAAGGTACATGTGTTTTATTAACTCTGTTTTCTCCTAGAGCTCCAGGAAGAAATCACAGCCAATGTGGAACCGGACGTCCAACACTATCTGTGATTTGGGGGGCGTGTCATAACTATAAAGGGAAGGGTGACAGCTCTCCTGTGTACAGTGCTATGGAATCCCTCCTAGACAGAGACTCCAAATCCTTTTACCTGTAAAGGGTTAAGAAGCTCGGGTAACCTGGCTGACACCTGACCCCAAGGACCAATAAGGGGACAAGATACTTTCAAATCTTGGGGGGGGAAAGGCTTTTGTGTGTGTCTTTTGTTTAAGGGGTTGTTCGCTCTTGGGACTGAGAGGGACCAGACATCAATCCAGGTTCTCCCCATCTTTCTAAACAAGTCTCTCTTATTTCAAAATTGTAAGTAAAAGCCAGGCAAGGCGTCTTAGATTTACTTTGTTTTCTCAACTTGTAAATGTACCTTTTACCAGAGTGTTTATTTTTGTTTGCTGTACTTTGAACCTAAGATAGAAGAGGGGGGTCCTCTGAGCTCTTTAAGTTTGATTACCCTGTAAAGTTATTTTCCATACTGATTTTACAGAGATGATTTTTACCTTTTTCTTTAATTAAAAGCCTTCTTTTTAAGAACCTGATTGATTTCTCCTTGTTTTAAGATCCAAAGGGGGTTTGGATCTGTATTCACCAGGAGTTGGTGAAAGGAAAGAGGGGGGAAGGGTCAATTTCTCCTTGTTTTAAGATCTAAAAGGGGTTTGGATCTGTATTCACCAGGAGTCGGTGAAAGGAAGGAGGGGGGAAGGGTCAATTTCTCCTTATTTAAGATCCAAGGAGTTTGGATCTGTATTCACCAGGGAATTGGTGAAGGTCTCTCAAGGCTACCCAGGAAAGGGAATTAGCTTTGGGATGGTGGCAGCGGACCAGAACTAAGCTGGTAGTTAAGCTTAGAAGTCTTCATGCAGGCCCCTACATTTGTACCCTAAAGTTCAAAGTAGGGATACAGCCTTGACAGTATTGCAGAATGAATGTGAGGCCGTAGGATGGAATTGAATACATGCAGAGAAAGCACTGGAAGCAGCTGAGGAACAGGAGCTGGAAAAGAGACATTTGTGACTTTTTTGCTATTCCCTTCCTAGCTTTTAGGGCTGTTCTAAACTATGCAAGCTTGTAACAACCCCCAAGGGGCCATTAGGCCAGTGGAAAAGTGCTAGCTCATGCCAGCCATGTCTCTGATCCCCTCTAGCATGCCCCCTGCACTGGGAGGGCTGGGAGGGAATGGCTTAGAGCCATCTATGTCAGAGGGGATTGCTCAGCTGCTCACTTAGGGCAACTTACAACCTGCTTTGCATTGCCAGAGTGGCACAAAGGTGCTGGAGTGGCAGTAGGGTGACCACATAGAAAGTGTAAAAAAATCAGGACAGAGAAGGGGAGTACTAGGTGCCCATATAAGAAAAAGCCCCGAATATCAGGCCTCTCCCTATAAAATGGGGACCTCTGGTCACTCTAAGTAGCACCCAGGGTCTGACCCTAGGCACCCACATCACAAAACCCACCATCACAATTGGCATTCTTTTGTTGCCTAGTCAACTGGGTCAGCAGAAAGGCCCAGGACCATGTGGGCCATGGAGAATGAATTGGCCTGTAGAACGAGAGAGAGAGAACATGTTCAGGTACATGGGTGGAGTGCATGAGGCAGGTTTCAGTGCCTCTGCTGATGCTGCTTGTGCTCTGAGGTCATCTCCTTCCATCCCTAGGGCTGCCAGGCTGGCAATTTTCACCAGCACTCCATTTACTTTCTAAGGGAAACTAGAGCGGAGCAAGTAAATCCCAGTGAATAATTTATTCAACAAACTGCTTCCTTTTCTGTTTGTGAATCACTGAGTCAGTCATGATTCCTTCCGACTGCTGTTCAGAATTATTCTCTGAAAACATTCTATGAATTATTCTTGGTCTGTAGCTTGTTGCTGAACAAGCCTTGGTGAGTATTTGAAACTGGATTTGCGTAGCTTAGCTTGGACTAGACACATGGAGTTGTTTCTGTTCTCTGATTGGAGGACTGTAACTCTTACAACCAACTTTCTGGTGCAAAAATTCATGCTTAGGAGTCAAAATTCACTTTTTTGCTATATTTGTGGTTCCCGTGAACATGATTCCTGCCATGAATGGATTTGGGATGTACACCACCTGGGGTCAGTAAGATATCATCCCCAGTACATTGTCTGGCATGGCACAATTAGACGTATTGTGTGGGTTTTATAGCTTGGCGCACAGCCAGAGCTGGGCTTGAGGAGTGCTTTGTGCAACTGAGAATGGGATGTCAGGGGTGCAGTACAAAGGTGACCATCTTAAGTCATCTCTGTGTTACTCTGATCCTGGTACCATAAATGTTGGGCTATACCATAGCATAAATTACATTCACCGGATGGCTGTTTTAAGCTACACTGGCTGGCAATCCCCTCAGACACCCTTCCAGCAGCAGCAGGGGATTACAACCTAGCTGTGTCACCTTTGCTTAGACACCCCCCCAACACCAGCAACTGGAAAGAAGGGGGCCTAAGATCCACTTCAGCAGCTTCACACCACCAGACTGGGGGGTGGGGGGAATCTTCAAGATAGTGGATCTACTGGGTTCACGGAAGTTTTGCACACTGGCCTAATGCAAACCTGCACAGGGCAGGATCCAATCTCTGTCCATCTAGGCTGGGAGTTTCAAAGGACCTTAAGGGAGCAAGTGCCCAAATCTCATTGAGATCCGTTGGGAATTGGGCATCTAACTCCCAATCTCCTTTGAAAATCCCAGCCATAGGTATTCTATGCCACACACATCGCCATGCTATCTGAAGCCTTTAGCCCTGGCCCCTCTCAAATACAGGACACTAGCACTGCGTGCAGAGTGCTAGCAGCACAGTGGTTGCACTTAAAACTTCCCAATTTTGTCTTAAAGATCATTACCCGAGTGTTTGTTTATATATTAATATAGGGGATACCTAATGGAATGGGGCAAATTTGTGGTCAGTCACTCAACATTCAGAAATAACTACTGTTAATGCTGAATCATATGAGATTTGTGGTAATTGAGTCCTGATGGCAGATGGGTCCAATTAACTCCGACCAAATGAGGGTGCGAATATTGATTTGGACCACAGAGAACCAGGACCTCCTCTTCCCTAGAGGCAAATGTTCAGAGCAGCCAAACTTGGAGGTTTGGAAGGCTATGTTGTGAAGTTACCAGTAAAGCCAAGCTTCAGGAAAAGGAAAAATTTGGCCCTTCACACAGGATCTGGTGTTCTGTTGAGGACAGGGTGGGGACTTGGCCCGTTGACATTTATGCAATTCTTGTATGAGTTAGCACAGACTGAGTGTCTTCCATTCATCGTAACCAGTTTGTGATGGTCACTCCTTCCTCCCTAGTCATTTGTGCAATGTCACAAGGATAAGGACTGTTGTTCAACAAAGTCATTGCATATCCTAACAGCTACCTAAAAATACGGAGTAAAGAAGGGAAGAAGAGATCCACCTTGCAGTTTATCACTCGGCAGTGTTTGAAGAGGTAATTAAAGTGATTTGTATTTGGGAATGTGAGGAGGACAGAAGATCTGAGGTTGCTTTTTGTTTTGTTTCCACCACCAGCCTCCGGATTGCTCCTGTGTTGTGTTGTCATGTATGACCAAGAGACCCCTTCAGAGGAAAGCCTTCAAATTAAAGGAGAAAAGGACTGCCAGCTTTTTTGTTTGTTTTGAAATAATTTCGGTGTTGCCTTTGATTCATCAAGGCAATCTTGGTGTACTCAGGAAACGCCTCTAAAGGGAGGTGAGCAGCCATGTAGCGGTGGCATATGCAGGATGTGGTTTCAGGATGGGGAGGGAGAACTAGTTTTCTTGTGACTCTAAAATGCACTATAGAAAGAACAGTCTTTAGGACAGAACCTGCTTTCATGCAAGAGGGCATATTCCACCATGTCTCTTGTAAAGGAAGTGACAGAGCTCAGGTATGCCTTTGCCAAATGTATGGAATAGATAGTATCATAGCTGAGAGCAGTGGGTCAGTTAAGATTTGCCATCTGATCCCCTGAATGTGGGGCCTGTTTCTCAGCCCTGGTAGGGCCCCAGTCTGTGCTCCATAAAGAAGCCATAAAATAGGCTAATTGGCCAACTGAGTATTCCCCCAGTATGACTGATTCTCAAGGTGGTCCCCTGGCAGGGCAGTGGAAAAGAAGCATGCCCTATGCTCCTGCAATCCACAGTTGTTGGACTGCCCCTTTGGGGATGTTGGTAGCTAAGTACCAGCTAGAACAGTCACTCCTCGGCCAAATTGGGCAGCAGCCAGCCTTAGGATCAGAGGTAGGTGGGGCATAAAGGTAGTGTAAACACCCTTTGTCCCTGCTCTTCCTGGGTCCTGAGTCAAATGTAGACCAGCCAAACCAAGAATTTAGCCCATAATCTTATCTCTGTCCTGATTTCTAAATAACTGCCAGGCACAGCAATAACTCTTCTCCATGCCAATGAACAGATACATGTAGTAATACTTACATTGCCAGTGTGACTTTCATCCCAAAGGAACTCAAAGTACTTTAAATTTGTTAGTCTCTAAGGTGCCACAAGGACTCCTCGTTGTTTTTGCTGATACAGACTAACACGGCTACCCCTCTGAAACCTTTACAAACTCGGTGCAAGACACCTACCACTGAAATGCAACCATCTCAAGGTGGAACATGGCCATTTTTAACAGAACAGTTATGTAGTGGGCCAGTTCCTCAGCTGGTATAAATCAGAGCAGCTCCATTGGCTTCTAACCTTCTGTGATTTAAAATTTGGATTGTTATGAACCCTTTGGAGAAGCAAAAAAAAATGGCCAAGTTTCTGTTCTCCTTGCTGTTATTGACACGGATAGGTTCAGGGCCCTCCTTTCTGTCTCAGTACAAGGATAACTAACGTTAGTTAATGTGAAGCACTTTGTACACTGATTCGAGGCTGTATATTCCCCCTCCAAAGTGATGAGTAGACAAGTTAATGGTATTTCATGGTGATTCTTCTTTTTTAAAATCCTACTTCACTTTTTTTTAATTAACAGGAATGAGAAAAGGGAAGGACAGAATTCAACAGCAACTATGGCAAAAAGTCAACAGATTTTCCTTTTCTAACACAGTTTTAGCAAGATTCCAATTCATATTATCACCTTATGTCGTGTTAGGCCTGATCTATTGATCTAGATGCTCAGAATCTGTGGGGATGACGGTCATAAGTAAATAGATAGATCAAGCCCTCGTCATTATAGGATCTGAGTGCCTGCTTCCATGAAAGTCAGAGGAGCACTGCTGACATTGTGATGCAAATGCATGAACAGGATCCAAGGACACAATTGCAAAGTAAAAATCTGAGCTGATTTGTTTTTGTTACGATACAATATTGTTTTACAATTATCTGAGGAAACGAATCCTGGTAACAATGCTCCACCAGGCTTAGCATTAATTTTCTTGTCACCAGAATCCAGAGTTACATTTATATGTCACATGAAACAGAGTAAAATGTCAATAGATAAATTCTTACATTAAGGTTACGGACCAAGTTCTGCTCTCATTTACGAATTACAAATCCAGAGTACCTCAGCTGACATAGGTGGTCTCATTCTGGATTTTCACTGGTGTAACAGAGCAGAATTTGACTCTGTAGGTTAAGAATTCTGTGCTATGTTTGTCCTCTTACATATCTCATTAGCTATCCTGATTTATGGGCCTCATCCTCAGCTTGTGTAAATGGATACAGCTCTATTGAAATTGGCATCCATTTAAAGCAATTAACGAGTTAGCCCCATATCTGTAACTTGTTTCTTTGTTCTATCCATTGTTTTCATGTTTAAGTTGTTAGCAACATACAATGGGTGGGAATTTTTTTTTTTTTTTTTTAAAGAAGCTTCTCTCTATTTTCACTGCCATATAAGCCCACTTTTAAAGTCCTAGTCTCGAGTCTCTCTCATTCAGTGCCCTTACCCTTCTTTTGCTTTCTGACGCTTTTAAATTGGGCTCCATATTTCCTCCCATTTTGCTATGCAACCTTGTAGTTTGCATACTGACTTTTCATATGCTGCGGTTTGGATCACCAGCTCCAGCCAATACATTAGCAACACACAATTACACCCTCAAGGTAGGCTCAAGTGCAGATCCTACCTCTCCATAAATATCTTAATGAGTAGAAAATAATGCAGAACTTCAGTCATTCAAAGCAGGAGTTTGATGTATTACAAAAGTTATGTTTTCAGTTCACATAGTATAGAGGAAAAACTTTTCTGGAATTAGAGATTGTGGTTAGTATGGAAACATTTTCTGAATGTTTGCATTCCAACAGTCTGGCCTGGATGGTGCTATTTTCTCCAGCAGCACATATTACATTTGTTTCTAGGCTATCTTGCCAAAGCTATACCCACTACTTGCTGTGCTATTGCCAGATCTTAACTGCTCAATGGGGTTGGAGTTGTTTGGTTGCTATGTGGATGGGAGACCTTCCAAAGAAGTGCAGTGGGTGACTTGATGGTGCTTTTGTCTGCCACACTCACTATCCTGGAATATGCCAGGAAGGTCTCTCTTTAGGATGAGATGTCAAATAAGTGGTTGTTAAAGATCCCATGGTTTAGTTTTTGAGGGATAAATGGAATCAGACACTTGCCACTGGTGATTCATGATTATGTAAATAGGGTTAACTGGGGTGGTGGTGAAGGAATTCGCTCCCCAGATAAAAATAGTGTCCTTATGTATGTGTGAGCCAGATATTAATCAGATATTTTCTGTTTGGGTGCTATAGCTGTTACCATCTGATTGCTGTGTGAACTGAATTGGTAGGTTTCTGTCCAGTTCCCAATGGACCCATGTCCAAATCTCACAAACACACACACACACACAAATATCACCATTGATGTTAACTAGCGGTTTCAAGAGAAAGTTCAGTCTCCATAGTCTAATCATCCCTTAGCCTATCTTCTCTATATTAGAGGGAATCTCTCCACATCTGGGGTCAGGAGAAGCACTGGGGGAATCTTGTAAGACTTCTGGTCATGCTGTACCTGCTCTATGTATAAAGAGAAGACATCAGTCTCCAGGGCTGTCACTGAGGCATGTTGCACCAGTGCTAACAGTGAAATTCACTCCTGGACAAAGATCCAGCACAGGCTCTATGCCAGAGGTTCTCAAACTGGGGGTCGGGACCCCTCAGGGGGTCCTGAGGTTCTTACATGGGGGGTCATGAGCTGTCAGCCTCCACCCCAAACCCCACTTCACCTCCAGCCTTTATAATGGTGTTAAAGATATAAATTAAAAATACTTTTTTATAAGCGGGGGGGGGGGAGGGGTCACACTCAGAGGCTTGCTATCTGAAATGGGTCACCAATACAAAAGTTTGAGAACCACTGGTCTATGCTATACATTATTTAAGTCCTACTTACGCCATCAAAATAGTCTAAGTATTCTATTTTGATGGCTTCAATCAGCTCCTAAGTGCCACACATGTCATATGCTGGCCCTCTGCACAAGGGTGAATTTCATAAAAGTTCACATTAATAGCAGAAGCCTGACTCACCACTCTGTTATTCCAGTTTTACATTAGTGTGACGGATTAGCATAGACGGAATCAGGCCCCCAAAGACTAAGTGCTCCTCTGCTTTGCTGTATGGTAAATACTTCTGGATCATCATAGAAGGAAACCAGTTTAACTTCACTGAACCTGCTTCTCTGCAATACAGCCTTAAGACCAGCACATTATGTAATTACATTAATACTGTACATTCAAAATGGACTAATGCAATTGTTGGGTTCATGCAGAAACAAGTGTCACCTCACCATGCGTCATTTAAGCTGATTAAAATCCTTTTTACCAACAAAAGAAACATTTCTTAAGCAAGGTCCTGGTCAGAAATGGAAACGTTGGATCAAACACTCACTGGCACAATGGCTTGCGCATCAGGTCATAGTTCCTATTTGTTACACTGCAGCGTGTGGATCAAGGCAGCTGACGTGAGCTATCGCTACCTTAACATGGATCTTGAGTGTTTTGAGCAAGCGGTGTCTTTTCCCTGGCAGACAGAAGTAGCCACAGCAAAAAAAGTAGCTGTGCTAGCAGCATATGCTCTATGGGGAGAAAATGACTGTAGTGGTCTGCAGGACTTGCAAAGGAGTGGAGATGTGATATCTCTTACTTGGTTAGATTCAGCACATAGGGTGAATTCTTGGTACTTACCTGCGTGGGACATACAGCGCTAGGGGTCTACGCCATGGGATGGTTCTTCATTAGGGTCATAGCTAAATGACACTTAAGTTCTTACTCTACTTGCAGATCCTCACTGTGGTTGGTTTCACAGCCCAATAATACTGCACTTGAATTGTACAGCACCTTAAATATGAGCCTCTCAAGGAACCTAGGGCCTGATCCAAAGGTTGACTGACTTCAGTGGTATTTGAACGAGGCTCATAATAAACGTCCATTAATGTTAGGTAGCTTCACAGCACCCAAGCACATACTAACATCAGTCTTGCAAAGCTTGGAGTAAAGCAGTTTTGGTGGCACATTTTCTGAAGAGGCAACCAGAAAGGCTGACAGTAGCAGCATCTCCAATGGAGCTATGCTGATTTCGATTAGCTGAGAATCTGGCCCTTGCTCTTTGGCAGTTGGTCTAGAGCCAAAAAAAGGGCTTAATTTTAAAATAATGAAATTCTGCAGGGAGGGAGGGACCTAGAGAACTTTTCAATGGGCCTTCATCCATGATCACACCTAAAAACCTTCTGTTGTGCCTACAAATGGCAATCTGGGTACATCTGCTGGTGACCCTTTGTGCCCTGAAAAGCAAGATGACACTCGTACAAATGGCTACATGCACACTCCTTCTAGGTACATTTCTGGAGGCCCATTCATAATGTGACTTTTAATGTTTAAACCTGAGCCTGGTGTGGTCACAGTGAAGATACAAGGAGAGGGTGCCCCTGTAAAATCAGGATGGGACGGTGCTTAGGGTCCACAAGGGACACAGCTTTATTTTATGTATGGGACTAAGCTGCAAAGCTTGATTCTGGATTCTGAGCACCTCAAAGTTCAGATCCAGATTTTGGTTTCACCCATTATAATAAAGGCTATGTGCAAATCTGACCTGGATCAAAGTTCAGATTCAAACACCTCAGTGTTCAGATCCAAGGTTTTGTTTATTGGCCCATCTCTACTTATTCAGGATATAGTACGATTCTTGCATACTCTTCTATATGGATAATTTATAGGCCCAGATCCTCTGCTGGTGTAAATCAAAGTTACTCCATCACTTTCTATGGACCAACATCAATTTAGATCAGCTGAGGATCTCAGAAGGCTCCCTAACTGTCTTTCCTCTTAATTAATTATGTAACTACCTTCTTTACTGTAATCTGCTTTGCAACAAAGCGCCCTCTAGCTCCTTCCTAGTGGCAAATTTTATCATTACAACATGCTTCCAAAATTAGACTAATCAGTGAACAAGTGTTGGTGGAACGCATGGAGTTTGCCATCAGCACACATTCCCACTGACATACTTTTAATGCACAGTATAAAAATATGCAATATAAGTATTTAAGCAAAAGTTGAATGGTGAGCTTGTGAGCTCTCTGAATAATGTCTGTTTTCAGCTGAAAAGCTGTTTGAGCAATTTGTATTATACTTTGGCAAGTTTTAGACTAATAAAAAGACAAATAGGTAACTATTGATAATATATATAAAAAATTAAAGCAGTAAGTCCTCTAGTCATCCATTCTACAGCTGCCAAGACAATTATATAAATTTAGATGAGGTGCAGACAGGACCCTTATAGCAAAGATCATAAGGAAACAGGGCCAGCTTTCAGAATTATTCATGCAATAGCTATCTGATACAGCTCCTTGCTCGGAAAGGCCCTGTGAAGACTCAACTCACAGACTGGGCCAGTTGGTTTCATTCCAACTGAGAAAAGATGACTAAGGGGAGCAGGGCCGGCTCCAGGCACCAGCGCAGCAAGCAGGTGCTTGGGACGGCCAACAGAAAGGGGCGGCATGTCCAGCTCTTCGGCGGCAGGTCCCTCTCTCCTTCTCGGAGGGAAGGACCTGCCGCCAAATTGCAGCCAAAGAACGATGCGGCGGTGGTAGAGTGCCACTGATCGCGGCTTCTTTTTTTTTTTGCCGCTTGGGGTGGCAAAAACGCTGGAGCCGGCCCTGAACGGGAGGGACCTGATAAGTCTCCAAATAGGTCAAGAGCTGTTACAAAGAGGATGGTGATCTACTGTTCTTCATGTCCCCTGGAGTTAGGACAAGAAGCAAATCTGCAGCAAGGGAGATTTAGGTGAGATATTAGGAAAATTTTCTAACTGTACGGATAGTTAAATTGTGGAATAGGCTTCCAAAGGAGGTAGAATCCCCATCATTGGACATTTTTGAGAGCAGGTTAGACAAAGATCTGTCAGGGATGGTCTAGATATATTTGGTCCTGCCTTGGTGCAGGGGTATGGACTAGATGAGCTCTCAAGATCCCTTCCAGCTGCACGCTTCTATGATTAACAATAAGCAATGCAGCAGGCAGGCAGAATTGTAGGAATCAGATCTTCACTGAGCATGTATTGTTACGTACTATGAGGCCCGTTTGTGTCTAGTAGCACACTGGCCCAGCTTGCTTTCCCGAGCCTCTGGTGTCACATGACACTTGGTTCCTCCTGAAAAACTGATCCTTTTTCTCCAGTTCCACTCTCACTACAGTCTCCCCTACAAACGTGGGACTGCATGGGGAGTCACTTGCTCCTACTGGCAGCGGAAGCTGAGAGGAAGATCGCCCTCTCCCTCACACTGGATGCTTAGAATCCCCTTCTCGTTTGGGGTCCCACACAGCCTAAGGTCAGCTCCACAAGGCAGCAGAGTACAGTCCAACCTTGATTATCTAAAGGTCTTTCCAAATTGAACCAGGTGAGACTCTGACAGAACTCCTTCCCAGAGAGATTATGGAAGAACTCCTCTGCTCTGTAACCAGTATAGTGACCCTCTTACCCTCATATCTGGCGGGTCAAGTTATCTGACTGAGCTCCTGACTGGACCCATCCTTTTATAGACATTTGTAAAATACCTTGTAATCATGAGAGTGATGCCAGCTGAAATCTTAAGAACATAAGAATGGCCATAGTGGGTCAAACCAAAGGTCCATCTAGCCCAGTATCCTGTCTTCCAACAGTGGCCAATGCCAGGTGCCCCACAGGGAATGAACAGAACAGGTAATCATCAAATGTTCCATCCCCTGTTGCCCATTCCCAGTTTCTGGCAAACACTGCATGTGCTTGAATCATTGTCTAGTGAGGTCTGGATAACTGGCACACAACAGTTAGGAATATTGAATTATTTTAACATCTTCCTGGGCACAAAAATAGTTCTGTAGGGGCTAATAATTTGTTTACTTGCCTGTGAAAAAAAAAATCACCACACTTCCCTTTGCTTAATAAAAACCTTAAAGATTAGCATATTCCTGGGATCAACATGGCTACAACAACATTGCAAAAAAATAAAACATTGAACATTTGGGAACTTTTTCACATTTTTTCAATACAAGAAAGTTTGTCACCCTTTCCTGGGAAAAGTTTTGTATTCAACAAATCAGCACCTTGCAATAAAAATAAAAAATAAAAAGTTTGTTGAAGAGTTCCTGACCACCTCTAGTCCTGGATGCACTATATCAGACCCTAACAGAGCCCAGTGTCAGAGAGGGAGGGACACAAAAAAGCAGGAGCAAGAGGTTCTTTTAAAAGTCTCTCAAGCATTTGTGAAATAGTTTTTTCAGGAACATATGTGCCATAAACAAAAGATGAGATGGTGTGGAGTGGTCTGGTATAAAGGTTTTATCATCATTTGTCTGCAAGGACCTGCATAATGCATGAGAAGTACACTCATTGCAAACCCATATTTTAGTTCAAGTGATAGAGGTCTCCGCAGTAATGCTAAAAGTCTTGCATTCAATCACATCTAAAGACTCATTCAGGGGGATGCTACAAGAGACATAAATGCTGTCGGTAGGACTCAGTTGCTGGGAACGAGCCCTCCTAACAGGAAGAATATGTAACCACTGGTTTAGTACGTTGAACGTTCTATGCTGGCCCAAAGAGGAGAAGAGCTGCAATAGAGTTAGTCCTTTAGCTCAAGTGGCAAAAGTCTGTGCTGCAGATCTGAAGGGCCCGATTTCAAATGTTGCTGACCACTTGGGAGGTTGTGATCAATACAGTGGCTTATGATAGATTCCGCCTTCTCCCCCAGGTTTCGTTCACGTGCATTGAATGAGCCGGGGTACTTTGCAAAAATAGTATGCAATCTTGTAATTAAAGACTGCATACATACAAGAGGTGGAGGAGGAAGTGTTAAGGTTGCACAGGCAACCCGGAATGCTGGCATTTCCTAATTTTTAAGGGCTTGACTTTTCAACTTCAATAACAGTCTTTTAGCATAGGTTATTTATTTTTAGTGAAATAATATAAAATCCCTTATGCTACTAGCATCTTCAGTTATTGCTGCTGAAAGAATTTTTTTTTTAGTAATCAGGTTCTCCTCCCACCATTGAGGCCTTCTGCACTTCAACACAGCTTTGATCTTCAAACTAGCTCGGTCAGTTTTCCTTCCCATTGAAGTGGCACAATGTCATTGGAGGGCCGTGACCCCAAACACAAAGTGTTGTCACTGCCTTTTTAAAAAATAAAATATTTTTTAAAATCATAAAGACATTTGCGTGATCAGTAGGTTTGACAGATCACTCTAAATATTGGGCCTGAAATGACATGAAAATTTCCTTTCAATTATGCTAAAAACACCCTGAGATCATGTTAGTCCCTAAGGCCATCATTTCAGTCCTATGGGGACATACACACAAGCTGGCTATGTCTATTAGACTGATTAATTCCTTTGATGCCCCTTCTGTGCATAGCTGTGACTGACACAAGACTGGTGCTGCTTTCAAATGTCTATGGAGCATGACCTCAAGTTAATATGTTGAATGATGAAAGAAAAAGGATTCATTTAGCATGTGAACTCTGCATCAAGACTGCCAGAAGCACTGAGCACATACAAATTGCTATTTTGTCAGTAAGTAGCGCTTGGCTGGGCTTTTAAATATTCCATTTATTCCAAACCATCATCCTCGAAGCTGTGACAATTGAAAGAATAGGAGAATAGAAAATAGGATTTCATTATTTTCTGATCTTAACTCCATTGTTTAGATAAGAGGTTTGGACCAGGATGTTCAGAGCAGTTCATGACCTCTTAGCTGTTCTAGCCTACACTGAGTTCTCCAAAGTATTTGTCTAGCCTTTTCAGAAAGGCTTTTATAAAAGAGGATTGGATGGCTCACAAGATTGACTGCCAAATATACTGCTGTTGACTTGTAGGTCGCTGGTTCAACTCTTACCTGGACCAGCAATGTCAGGAAGCTGAAAGTAGCTGCAGGCTGTGTGGTGTCCCAAAAGCTAGTTGATTTGCCAGTCTCATTCCGGGAAAGGAATCTCCAGCCCAGAAACCACCTCTGTATTTGGCATTAGTTGGTAGAATGTGTACAGAATTTCTATGTGGGTCAGAAAGCTGGAGCCTTATACAGGCAGACTTGGAGGGGCTAAGGCATTCCATATACCTTGTCAGTGCCAAATCCTGAGCATAAAGTGGTTTGACTTTGTGCAAAATGTTAGTCTTGCCAAGATCTAGCATTCCTTCAATTGTTCATTACATTAAAAACACGGTGTTCTTCAGCTATGTCGCCACACTGCACAAAACCACCCCAGCATACTGTGCTCTCAAACTCTCCGATCGACATGCAAAGGGGGGCATGCCCTGATTCTACCTGGGGCAACCCCAGAGATTTGTGGATTCCCAGGACTGAGCCAGATCTGGGAATTTCACTACACAATGCTTGGTGTGACACCATCAACTGAGGTCACTCTGGTGGCACAGCCATCCCCAAAGACTATGCGTGTTTGATGATAGGGAGAATGGCCAAGCATTACACAGAGCATGGAGACTGAAGTCCTTTCTTATCCAAGCAGCTGTCTCCAGAGCAAAGCTTAGGTCTGTGCGCAGGGCAGCGTTTGCCTCTGGTGCAATCTGTGCTATAGAACACGGCTAAACAGAAGATGTCAACTTTCAGGGATGTTGAGTTAGAAAAAAATCTGGTTGATTTTTGTGTGAGAGATTCCCCCCCCCCCTCCAATTTTTCTATCAACTATAGAGTTGGTTACATTATTTTGAAAAAATGGGGGGGGGGGGGGATGCATTTTTTCTCTCCAACACCTTTCACCAGAGACAAGTTTGCTAGAAAGATATTTTCTATTTCACTCTTATTGTTGCCTTTGATGTTTTTTCCCCCCAGTTAGGGTTGGCTCTGAACTTGCATTCCTGCCTTGAAGCCCCTAGGCAGTGTAATTGTTGCTGTGTCAGGCCCAGGACACTAGCAGCAGTGCAAATAAGGCGCTACGGTATGGTACACCATACCAGCAAGATATTTATAGCTGGTATGGCGTACTGGAAAGAGGAGCAGCAGAGCATTGGGCTCCTTTCCACATTCTGCTCCTTTCGCCGTTGCGGTTTCCAGGAGAGTCCTGAACTGCAGGGCACTCCTGGGAACTGCAGCAGCGAAAGGAGCAGAATGTGGGGCCACCAGGCAGCCCCACGCCGGCAGCTCCTCCCGTGCGGCTGCTGTACTGCCCCCAGCCCCCCACTCCATCCCTGTTCTTCGGCGGGGCTGGCTGCTGTACAGACGGAAGAGACCCTGGCTGGAAGGGCTGGGGCAGTACAGCCAGGCTGGAGATGCTGCGGGCGTGGCAGCCCCACGTTCTGCTCCTTTCGCAGCTGTGGTTCCAAAGTCTCCAGCACAGTGGGAGGACGACAGAGGAGCCCCCCCCCCCAAGTAAGGGGGGTGGATCATGGGGAGAGGACGGGGAGCGCGTGGGGGCCCCAGGCTGGGGATGAGTCATGTGGAGGGTCACGTGACGAGGTCACGTGCTCCCCTCCCCCATACCAGTAAGAAATGGATTCCACTTGCACCACTGGATATTAGATAGACAAGGTGGGTGAGGTCATATCCTTTACTGTTGGTGAGAGAGACAAGCTTTCGAGCAGAAGTTGGCCCAATAAAAGATATGACCTCACCCACCTTGTCTCTTGAAGCCTGTAGACATTTGGAGTATACAAAAAATGCAGGATTAGACATAACTGCCATATATCCTGTGCAAAGAAACTTTTTAATATTACCATCTGCCCAGATCATCAAAGATATTTGGGCACCCAACTCCTATTGATTCCCAGGGGCTCACTGTTCACACCCATTTACCCCATACCAGGGGCCCCTTTTCTCCTCCATGCCAGGGCTGTGTGCATGCCCCCATCTTTCTTCCCTTCCCACTATTATGCTTCTGTCTGGGAGACAGTTGAACAGGCTGGTACACTAAGTGTCCTATCAGGAAGCTAGGCAGAGATGAGATGGTATATTGTTATGCTGGAAGCAGGGCCGGCTCTAGGATTTTTGCCGCCGAAGGCAAAAACAATTTAGGCCGCCCCCCCCCCCCCCCGTTTTTTAATTACCCCACCCCCGGCCCCGCCTCAACTCCGCCCCTTCCCTGCCTCCTCTCCCCAGGCTCTCAAGCCTAGGAGGGAGGGGGAGAAGCGGCGCCCGCGCCGCGGCCACTCGGAGTCTCCCCCTCCCTCCCAGGTTTGAGAGCCTGGGAGGGAGGGGGAGACTCCGAGTGGCAGCGGCGCGCGAAACGGCTGTTTCGCGCGCCAGCAGCAGCGGAGGTGAGCTAGGGCGGCCGGGGCACATTTTTAGGGGCGGCATTCTGGCGCCGGCCATGCCGCCCCTAAAAATGTGCCGCCCCAAGCACCAGCTTGTTTTGCTGGTGCCTAGAGCCGGCCCTGGCTGGAAGGCATTAATGGGAGACATCAACCATGTTTTTGTAGTCTACAGACAATTGCAGAGGTGTTTGAAACTGTGACTGTGCTAATAGGATGGCAGCAGCTCCACAGGCCTCCTGCTTTTTCCTTTTGTTTTTCTATTTCTCCTCAAAAATCAATAAGATTCTGGCCACTGATAAATTCTAAAATTTCAAGGAATGTTCTAGTTATCGGATGTAGTGTCCAAAAGCTATAAGATTACAGACAGAAATGCCATTCAGCTGAGGGCATGGCTTTCACAAGCTCAGCCAGGGATGTTGACTGGAAATCTTCATACTATTCAGCAACCCGAGTAGGGATGAACATTGACTAATCCTCCATAATCATCCACAGAGCAGCTATTCCTCTGTATATTTTTCCTAAAGGAATGTGTTCCTTCCAAGAGCGTGTCACAGCAAAGACCTCTTGGACGGAAAACACAATATTTTTAAAAAATCCCAATGAGCAACAGATTTAAACGCACAGTGGCAGTCATGCACTTGCATTTATTTGCGGCTGTGGGTGAAAGCCTACGTCATCTGATTGCAATAAGCAGCAGTGACACACCACACACAGAGTCATGAATGTCTCATAAGGGGTAGATTAGCATTTGAGATAAAAAACAGCTGGTGCCTACTTTATAATGGAACTACAGAACGTTTAAGTCAGCAGCAGAGAAAAAGAGAACAGGAAGTATGTCCTAGAGGGCTTTGCAAATTTGATGGGATCTTCCTAATGGCTTTGCAGGTGCCACAAACAGTTTGCAGTCAGATGCAGCTAAATGGTACAAACGGGAGAAGAGAATGGCAGCTCAGCAGCCCAGGAGAAACTAGATTTGAGGAAATCAAAGAATCTGCTGCTGTAAACTTGACTCACACTGCCATCTTCTGGCTATGCTGGCCCCTGTACTTCTGAGACACAGACTCTAGCATTCTTAATACAAAATAATTCACTCTGTTTTCGGTCTATATTGGTTATGGGCCTGATTCAGAGTTTGTTGATATGAATAGGAGTATTTCTGGTGACAAAGGGCCTGGGATCAGAACCTATAAGTATAAGCAAGAGGAGTGGTCCCACATGCATCAACCACTGGAATATAAACATGAGCAAAAGGTTTGCCAGAGGTATGTTGCATTATGGACATATATTTTAATAAATCCTAATATAATTCTTTGTTTAAAATTCTCCACGACAACACAGTCAATCCCCCTGTAGACAAATGGGCTCCCTTCTGGTTCGCCCCCTCATGGCTGGGTGTGGCACAGCAGGCTCTCATTAAGGCCCCCTGCCCATGGTCATTTCAGTCCTCTGCTGCTTCTTGTGACAACCCCCACAGCCAGGTCACTTACAATCCCCACCCTCACTCCTTCCAGGCAAGGCTGGATTTAGGGGCAGGCGACCACCTTGGGTGCCAGGCTTGGAGGGGCACTGAGCTTGGGGTGCTGTTTTTGTTGTTAGCGACAAAAATGGAAAATAGAATGTTTACAGTAAAATGTTTCAGGCATTCCATATATGGATTAATTTTTCACTAACCTCCTAGAATGTTCTGGACCTTTGTAGAATCTCATGGAACCTTCTAATGGCATTCAAAATGGAGGGGGGGAGAGATGCGCTGAAGATGCTCCTTGCCTAGGGTGCCATTTGGTCTAGGGCCAGCCTTTTTCCAGGGTAATAGAAAATCCAACAAATAGTTCCAAGAGCTTGTGTGAGGCTGACTCTGAGCCCAGCAATCCTACACCCCTTGGGTCAGGGTTTCACAACCTCTCTAGGTTCACTCTTCTTTCAGGGTAGGATCTTATAGGGTTCCCCCTGGAGTCCTCCAACAAATCACCTCTGAAAATATAAACTTAAGCCACTTCTGCCCTCTAGCCGCTTGAATTTCTGTCTCCCAAGTTTCTCGTGCTCTGTTCCTCAGTTGAATACTTCCCTGGACTTCTTCTCCAGAGGTACAGGACCTGCCCTTGTCAGAGCTCACTCCACCAGTGGCTTCGCTGTCTGACTCATTGCCTCTTGTGAGAATTCTCTACTCAGGTGAGGATCCCAGGACCAACTCTCCTCCCGGGCTTCATCTTTGACCCAGTCAGTCTCTCCACACTCTACTGCCAAGATAGGGACTTCAGAGTTCTTCTTTACCTCTCTCCCTGCAGCTCCCCTCTACTCTGGGCTTCATCTCCTCATAGTAATAACCAGCCAGCTCCTCTCCAAGTTGTGACTTATCTTTAAGTGGGTCTGGCCGACCCTGTAGAGGCAACTAGGTGCCCTCACTGAGCGCTCCACTTCCAGCTAGCTCTTGCTGAGCCAGTGTAGGGTATACACCCAATCACACCCTATTGCAGGTTCTCAAGCTGGGGGGGCAATTCCCAGGGGCAATCAAAGACAGATTTCAGGGAACCATAGTCCTCCCTCACCCTCCCATGTGTTTATTGCCCATTCTGTGTTGCTAGGTGGGATGAGAAGTCTCTAAACATATAGCGTGTGTGTGTGTGTGTGTGTTGGGGGGGGGGGGGGGGGAGACGGACACTTTTCTGTTGGAGCATGGGGTTCCAGGACAGCAACGTTTATATTCTTTTTTCCTTCCTGGACTGCTGTGTGTAACAATATTTTCTACTAATGCAATCGCTGGGCTGGAGACCGATATTTGTTTTCATCTGTGTACACAGTGCTGTCTTCATTGATCTGTAAATTGCTCCAAAAGAATAATATGATTTTAAAATATTGCTTTTATAAATCACAACATGTTTTATACATTTTCCAAACAGTATTTGCTTTTAGAGTTTCCTCCTCTGAACTTCTACTCAATGGTGCTTCAGAGAACATCTCAAGGAGGCCATCAGCCCATAAATGCATTATAATCCTTAGGCTACTGCAGGGAGCACGAACTCAGAACTTCTGAGTTCTAGTCCCAGTTCTGCCACTAAGTCAGGGGTGGGCAAACTTTTTGGCCTGAGGGCCACACCAGGGTTTCAAAACTGTATGGAGGGCTGGGTAGGGAAGGCTGTGCCTCCCCAAACAACCTGGCCCCCCACCTCCTCCCAGTTCCCTTGTCCCCTGACTGCCCCCTCTTGGGACTCCCTGCCCCTAATTGCCCCCCTGGGACCCTACCCAACTCCCCCTGCTCTCTGTCCCCTGACTGCCCCAACTCCTATCCAACCCCCACCCCCTGCCAAGACCCCCAGGACTCCCACATCTATCCAACCGCCCCCTACTCCCTGTTGCCCCGGGACCCTCTGCCCCTTATCCACCCCCCTGCTCCCCACCCCCTTACCATGCCGCTCAGAGTGCCAGGACTGGCAGCCACACTGCCCAGCCGGAGCCAGCCATGCCGCCCAACCGGAGCTTGCAGCCCCGCCACCCAGAGCGCTGGCGGCATGGCGAGCTGAGCCTGGGGGGGGGGGGGGAGAAAGAGAGGAGAGACGAGACAGCAGGGGAGGGGCCAGGGGCTAGCCTCCCCAGCCGGGAGCTCAAGGGCCAGGCAGGATGGTCCCACAGGCCAGATGTGGCCCACAGGCTGTAGTTTGCTCACCTCTGCACTAAGTCATTAATTGAGCTTGGGCCAGTTGCTAACTTCTGTATGACTCAGTTCCCCCCTCCCCCCTTGTAAAATGGGGATACTAATACTGCTCTGCCACATGGGAGGGAGTTTACAAGGCTTAATTCTTCAATGTTGGTAAGGACTTTGAGATCCTCAGATGAAAAGCGTTAAGAGTTATTGCCTACAAGGATCCTGCGGTCTATGCCAGCATAAATGCAAACAAGGGGGCCATATTTTGAAAGCTACAATGCCTTTGCAGCACAGCAGGAGACTGCCAAATCTGCCTGTTTGGAACGTAGTCTAGCCTTTGTGTGTGTCTGTTTGACCGAGGAGAACATTAGTTTGAAGGTGTAACTTCGCTTACACCTTCAGTGTGAACTGAAGTAAGCGAAGTGACGTGTGGAATAATCCACGTAGCTGTCTCACATTGATCTCCTTTAATTTACCCGTAATACTCTGTTAGTTTTGGGGATTAGGCTGTGCCTGAAACCATCTGTAACATCTAAGTCGCTCTTCCATATCCACATGAATAGGTGTGATCATCCCATTTTCTGTCTGTCAAGCATTTGAGGGCTTTGAACAGGCAACTAATTAAAAAACAAAACACCAACACAGCAAGCACAGTTTGGTCAGATGAGTAAGAGGGGATATGATAGTCATTTGCATAAGGACAGATGTGAATCCCAAGGGCCAGACAGTTCCGAGATTCATGGGTGAATCTCAGTCCCTCTGTAGGCGGGGACATCACCTCACTGGCCCTGTGGAGGGCTCTCTGGGTGGCATGGGCTCCATGCAGCAGGAGGGGATAGAGTTGGGGCAAGATCCAGAGGGAAGCCCCTCATCCTCCCTCAAAAGCAATTGAATACAGCCCCAGGCTGGATGAACATTTCTGTACATCTGCTCTGCAGGAAACCCACCCTCCTGCCAACATCAAGAGCCACTGCAGCCAGGGAAGAGGGAGAGACCTTGGTATTATGGCTCCAACAGAGTCATGCCACCTGGGAACAGAGGTGCCACTGTGGACCAGAGCCACTTCTGGGGTAGAGAGCCTCCACATGGGCTCTCCTGGGGTCTGCCAGGTTTGTGGGCTATTTTTCAGTGAAAAGGGAGGGACAAACCCTGCCTCCTGGTGGGACAATGAGGGGGAATGGCTACCAAGCGATCATAACTGACACTTCTCAATAAAATTCTCCTCCCGTGGCACTCCACATGGGGACGATTTGGCCTCAAGGAGAGAGGAGCTGTTTAGGCAGTGCTACAGAGAACAGGAGGAGAAGAGTAAGATAAATAGCAAGTTAGAAATCCTACTAGCTGATCCTGCACCACTGAAATTGGTAGTAATTTTGCCAATAACTTCAATAGGAGTAGTATCAAGCACTGAAATTATGTAGTCCTCTCCAAAGAAGGCAACAGGGACACCCCAACCATGGACTGGCTAACCTAAAAATCCACCTCCCTTTTCTCCAATTGTATTATTATATACCCACACATCCCCTAAATTTTCTAAAGTACTGTGCAACTGCCAGCATACTAAGGGCTGGTCTACACTGGGGGGGGGGGGGGGGGGAATCGATCCAAGATACGCAACTTCAGCTACGCGAATAGCGTAGCTGAAGTCGAAGTATCTTGGATCGAATTACCTGGGGTCCAGACGGCGTGGGATCGACGGCTGCGGCTCCCCCGTCGACTGTGCTACCACCGCTCGCTCTGGTGGAGTTCCGGAGTTGATGGTGAGCGCGTTCGGGGATCGATATATTGCATCTTAACGAGACGCGATATATCGATCCCGGATAAATCGATTGCTACCCGCCGATACGGCGGGTAGTGAAGACGTACCCTGAGGCTTAAACATCCACCCTACTGCTTAGCAGAGCTAGAACATGAGGGGAAAGAGCTAAGCCCGTTTTCAAGTAGGTATTGTGCAGAGCTAATTTCTTCTCTGCAGTTTAGGTTAATGCCACATAGATTTTCTGATACTCTGACCTCCTTGTGTCTGCCTATTTGACATTTTTACAGGTTTTGCTCAATGTTTACACTTTACTTTCAATGTTGTTGTTTTCCTGGGTCCTATGCAAATCAAATTAGGGAGCGGATATATTTCAGGACTGACGTCTGTGGCCAAGATCAGCCTCGCATCACTCTTAATATGAGCCCTAGCTAAGCTTGAAGAGTGGGTATAAGTAGTCTCTCAAGATTCCCACTCTGCAACGTGCCCTTTAAAGATACTATCTAAAAGCTTCCAAATCAGTGTATTTTAATGTACTAGTACATCCAGACCAACCACATTAAGAAAACATTAAGGTTGCAAAATGGAGTACTCCAAAGTTAGGAAACGCCAGAACTAAAGGTGCCTGTGCATCCTGAAATCAAGCCCCTTCTCATAATCCATATGCACATGGTATTTACTTACATTGACCACGCTCCTTTTTCCACAGGTCTCCTGCCTCAGTCAGTGCACAGGATGGACAGGGCTCAGCGAACGGGCAGCTGTCCAATACTTTTTATCCTCATTCAGTGTGAGGCTCCAGGACTATTTTCCACACATCTAAATCTTGCTCTGAATGCAGAACTATTGATTTCCTTGTGGGCTTTTAGATGGCACTCATCACTAGAGTGTGCAAACATTAATGTGCTGCAAACATTAATGATCTTACCCTCAACCCCCATTTTATAAACAGATGCGGGAACTGAGGCACAGAGAGATTAAGGCTAACTTTGTCAAAAGTATCCACTGACTTTGGGTGCCCAGGGTCTGATTTTTCAGAGTACTTAGTATTTCCATAGCACTGTAGATGTTCAAAGCACAGCTCCTACCTCCTATGGATTTCAGCTGCAGCTGAGAGCGCTCACACTTCAGACCCTGGGGAGGTCACGTTGTGCACCCAGCAGACGAAGAACACAGTTAGTGGTCAGCGGAACATTTTGACTTTTCCAGCACCACATAGGAACTCTGTGGCAGAGGCAGGGACAGAATCCAGTTCTCCAGGGCAGCACTGAACTGCTTTACCCATTAGACCACCTTTTCTCTTCGTTCAATTCTCTGCTTCATTCACTACACATCTCCCAGATCCCATCCTTGCCCTTCACTTATTTCTTTCCTTTTCTACAGCTCCTACCCGTTACCCTTCTTAGCTCCTATCCTGACACCTAGCTCCTGCCCCCCCACAACACAACTACCTCAGCCCCTCTTCCTACAATTCCTGCCCTTCCCCCCTCCTCCCCCCACCCAGTCCTCACCCCACCAAATCCCAGTCATACTGTGTACTCCTCCTCCATGCTGTCTGGTGGCCAACAGCAGGGACTTGGCGAGCACAGGAGAGGCAGTCAGCCCTGGATAAGCATGCTCCGTCGGATGGTGCTTGCACAGTCTAGTCAGCACTGCAGGTAGGAACTGTGTGGGGATGGAGCATGCTCAGTCATTCTGTGGGGAGGGCACATGTGCAATCTGGTTGGCACATAGGATTTGAGAGGGGACAGGGTGTGCTTAGTGCAGATAGAGTCTTTCCAGAACAAGTCAGCCTGAAGCAGACATCCAGCTTGGCAAATTTCAGCCCAAACAGTTGAAATTTGGCAAAATTACAAACAACCTAAAAAGGTTCTTAAAATAGAAAAAGTGTTATGCATCTTTAACTTATAGGCATCAATACCAGCTCTACCTATAATATTTACATACAGGACCTGAGCCAAACCTCATTACAGTTAATGGAAGCACTCCCTTTGACTTAAATGGGCAATGAATCAGGCCCAGAGTGTGATGTGGATAGGTGGCATCTTAAGCCTTTCTTTCCACACTCCACTAAAAATGCCTGAGAAACAACAGTCATCTAATATTCCTTAGTCACCCTGGTTGGAGCTCTCCATGGCCACCTCATTTGTGTGTATCGCCCTTCTTCCTTTGAGCTTTAGTGGACACATGAGCTGACAACTTTGTTGCTGTTGTATGTGCCAGGAATGTCAAGGAAAATGCTCTTTTAGTTGTGTGTGCATGTAGCAACTACATACCTCCAGTGTGGCTTAGTGTGGTTCTTCAAAGGAGCTTCCAGGTCCCACTCTGCAGGAATCTAATCGGTGCCACTGGCATCTGAGGACTGGATTGCAAGAGGCAAATGAGAATGTACACTTCAGGCCAAGGCTAGAAAAGGAGCTAACTCGTCATCACATAAATTAGTTGTGACCCCTTTGGGAGGGTGTGACCCACAGACTGAGAGCCACTGCTCTAGTGATACTGTTCTCCTGCCACAGAACAAGCTGTGAAAGTCAAACTGCCCTGCTTAGAAAAGTGGCTTTAAAACCATTCCCAAAAGGGAAAGCCGGGGGGGGGGGGGGGGGAGGGCGGAGAGAGAGAAGAGGCAGAGCGCACAGAGGTCCTCTTTCTACAGCCTTCTGTTGTAGAGACCAGAAAGTACAAGGCATGAAGTGGGATATTTTGCCAAAGAACAAACCTGAGGAACTTGCAGGGTTACTCAGAGGACTGAGTAAATGACTAACATCTTTACTTGTTTCCATTTAATTCTCTCAAGGCATCTTGGCAAGGTGCAGAGAAACATTTATAATACAGAGGTTGTGATGCTGGGAAGTGGGGGCAGAAGTGACAGTAATACTGTCACAGGGGCACTCATTGCTAGGAGTGCCTCCTCCTGGCCACTCTGGGAATTAGCTTCTTCCAGGTCCAGGGCCCCCTTACACTTCATATCCTACTGCTACCATGTCTCTGGGTGCCCCTTCTTTGTGACATGGCCCTCTGGCCTGGTCACTATACATGTTTCCCCTTCCATGATACCAAAGTTTTTCAGGGAGATTGTTCCAGGACATTTGCCACTTCCTCAGTGACTGGTAGGGGAACCAAGACCCAGCCTCTACTCCAGGTTCCAGCTCAGAGATCCACCCTCTACTCCAGGTTCCAGCTCAGGGACCCACTAGGCAGCAACCAAAGTCTGCACCCTCCTGAATCTTGCTGCCTTTCCCCTGAGCCTTGCCTTTCCTTCTGGCTCTCCCCACTCCCCCAAGGAGTAATTATAGGCTACTTACCTCTGCAGCCCCAAACACACCTCCCAGAGAGTGACTGCAGACTACTTCCCCTGAAACCTCCCCTCTATGGCCAACTTCCTGTCTTTATAAACCCAGCCCAGCTCCTTCCTCCTCAGCTGGGCATCCTCACTCAGTTCAGGGACTACTTAAACCACCTGAGTCCCCTCAGCTGTGGCCTATCTGGTTAATTGGCCCCCTGCTTAGCCTACATTAACCCTTTCAGGGCAAGTGTGGAGTCAGGCCCGCCGACAGCAATTCCGGGCCCAGGGCAGAACAATCAGTGGCTCCCCTAGAAAGGGATGGCTGAGTTTTACGACACTACTTTTGATCCTATTGATAACACATTAGAACCCACTATGCGTAAGTTGTGGCATTGCTTGATCTAGTTAACTATTTTTTTTCAGATACAGCACCAGTATTAAACATATTGTGAGCCTAAATATAAGATGTAGAATTTGTTAATTTTGAATTATATATTTAAATTAAATAAATACATTATAGAATGAAATTAATGAATATATAAAACATTTAAAGAAGCACAAAGTAAGAAAACACCTGAAGTATCAAGTAGGCTAATTAACCACCTAATCGTGATTCATGTATAGTCTAAAGACAAGGAAAAAACTGCTGTACAGGATGTAACTGAATATGGCCAACAAAGTTAAAATATACAATAATAAAGCAAATATTTTAAAAGATTAAAAAATATATACTCACATAATATCTGAATGTGGAAGGGGTCCTGAAATACTCCGAGAGGCCAAGGGGACGAATGTCTCTGACCCAGGCTTTATCTCCTGGCCGGCCGCAGACCTGCTCCCAGCGGGAATGCACGGCCCATTGGAGGACACTCGGCCATTGCACAGCTGTGACATCAGAGGTGGGGATCCCAGGGTGGGAAGCACCTGCTGGTGCCCCCATGAGCCACACACCCCCTCCGGGCTCAGATCCCAGCGCAGGCTGCAGGAAAACAGGAGGGCAATGTATTGAATCCCCAGTCACTGAGGAACCCGTGTGGGCAGCTGGCAGAGCGAAGGAGCTGCAACCCTGGCCCCGCACCCCAAGGGAGCCAGGCTCCTCTCCAGCCTGCACTTGCTGCCCAGAGGACAGGCAGGACGTGTAGTCATGAACCAGAGCTAGTGCCCAGCTGATCGATCATGAGAGGGGCACCCGGATGCCACCTGGATCCTTTTAAATTGCCAGGCCCCTGGGCAATTGACCCCTTTGCCCCCTCTTCCCTGGTCAGCGAGCCTGTGTATGGTGAACCCCCACACAAAGATCTTGAACCTGACAAGCATTATCGGCTAACAAGACAAGAGAAATTTGGAGCTGGAGATTGACTTGAGGAAATACAAAGAGAATTTATTTACAGAGTACGGGTGAGGGAAGAGCTCTTAAAACTCTCTACAAGAGTTTAAACACCAAAGAGAAGTGGGAGGAATACTATATGTCCAGTGGGCTATCACTAGGAGAGCACCAGGGTGAACTGAAGCAAAGAGAAAATTTAGGGTGAATCTCAAGAAAGATTTCCAGACAGCGAGGTCTGTTAGGCTGTCAAACAATTTACCGAGGAGAGCCCCATTGCATCATTAATAAAAATAAAAAAAAAATCAGACTGAAGACATCACCAGAGAAGCTAGAGAACAATTCTACATTGGCAGTGTGAAGATGCTTCTAGTAGAGGCCAATCTGAGTGAATTTTAACCATGAAGTTTAAATCTGGAGTCAAACTTCAGGAGTGCTTGGAACCAAGGTTTTGGTCTCCCCACCATCCAACCCGATCTCCAGGATATCAAGGGCAGGGAAGAAGTGGCTATCAAGTCTTGGGAAAGTGGATATCAAGTCTTGGGATAAGTCAGATCAAACATGTTTTGGGTGTTTATACTAAAACAGGCAATGAAGGACAATGGAGTGTAACATTTTAACACTTTAGACTCACTGAGTCCGTTTTCAGGCGTTTGGGATTCCTATTTGCATGTTCACTCTGAGCAGATACACCACTAGAGACCAAGCTCTGAAGTACATTGTCAGACCTGGAACTGGTCAAAAACAGTTTGAAAAATGCATGAAAAATGTCAAAGTCATTTTCATCCTGCAAAGGCAAAACAGAGCCTTTTTGCAAAATAAATCCAATTTTTAAATTTTCCTTTCCCTCTATGTTCCCCACATTTTTCCAATGAGGGCAATAAAATCAGTGATGTCCAGGGTTTGGGATTCCTCCCCGCTTCTTCTTCCCTCCCCCTCCCCTTTCTCTCCATTTTGCCATTTGCCATTCTGTAATTTTTCAAAAGTTGAGGAAGTTTGAGGACAGGGCCTATGACCTGGCAAAGGGGTGAAAGGTGAATTAGGGATCGGAGCAGAGCAGAGAGGGCTTCCTGCTCATTTCCAGTAAGTGGACCAGTGGTCGGAAAGAGAGCACAGGAGTTAGAAAGAGCCTCAAATTGTTCAGCTGGTTGGTTGATTTTATTTGGGAGATGAGAAATGAAAGTGCATGAGGAGAGAGGGTTACCACTTATTTTGGGCATCACCCATCACTATCATGACCATAACTGGTCAGGACCTCAGTCTGATGACTCATCCAGCTAAAGCCCTCCAACACATCACTGCGCTGGGGTTTTCAGATTAGTACTGGCTCAAAGGAAAAAGCACCACTTATTGATCACCATCAGCACTTCATGCAACACCTAGCTATTTCTTGGAGAGTCACAAGCCAAACAGGCCTACCTCAACCCCACGTATGTAAGTGCTCATCAGATCTCACAAGCTAATATGTTAAGGGGTGCTAAAGAAACCTCTTTGCTAGATCTACAGCTCAAGTATGGCTTCAATTAAGAGGGAGCCTCTGGAGAAAATTTATCAAATAAACAGAGGAAGGAGTTAGTCAAATTAAAATAAAATGGTAAAGATCCAGTTTTGTAATCATTATTAAGCTACCATTCAAGCAGTACAGATCATCCAATTAAGATGGCTCCATGGATTGACAATGTTGGAGGTGAAGAGCGTCCACGGCTGACTGGAAGAAGTGATACCATGTTGAAATCCAAATCCAGAGGAGCAATTATACAAAAACTCTTAGTAGGCAAGTTTTAGGGGAAACTTAAAAGCGAATTGTAAAAACAGCCTGACCAAACACGAGGCAGCAGTTTATAGAATATCAATTGCTATGCCTGGGGGACAAGATGAGAGAAATGTGCCCAGAATATCAACAGCCCTGATAAAAAATAGTGAATTTCCCCAATGGATGCAGCAAGGTTACCAGCAACACAGCCAAATAAAAGGATTTATGCAGCCCCTTCCCTCAGGCAGAGGGAGGAGGTGAAGAAGACTCACATTCCAGAGGCCAGGGAGAGTTCAAGTAGGGGAGGGGTGGATTCTTGTCGAGTGTGTGCTTGAGGTTTGGTGCCTCATTTTCATAGCCACATAATATACTACCAAAAGGGGATCTGGCATCCCACCGTCCCAGAACTCAGTCTCTTCCTGGCTTTGGCTTGCAGAGAATGATTAGGCCCCATTTTAGGTTTTCCTGGGCAAGTTCCTCTCATGGGTTCGATGGCAAATGGCTGGGATCCACAGAGGGACTTAGGCACTGGGACACTGAGTGTTATGGTGCCTCACTGTTAGGTGCCTAGAAAACCACAGGAACAACCGTGCAATCCACAAAGCGGAGTGAGGTGCCTAAGCCTAGGCTCCCTCTACAATGAATGTGGGGGAGAGACAAGCACCTTAGAATGTGATCCACAAAAGCACCAATGCTAGGCAGGGAGCTGCCTTAGCTAGCCAATGAAAGATGCCAACTAGATGGGGTTGTTCTAAGCCCTGGCCCTCTCATGGAGATAGGTGCCTAAGTCCGGGTTTCAGGAAGCTGCCTCTCTCTCCTTAGCGGTCTACAATTGGGGACTAGGAGTCAGGCGGCTTAGGTGCCTCTTGTGGGAATGAGTTAGGCACTTGCCTTGCTCCACACCAAGTAGCTCGCTGAGGAGGTGGTGCCCACCTTATCAGTTTCAATCCAGTGGCTAGAACACTCACCTGGAACGTTGGAGACTCCGGTTCAATTTTCCCTGCTGGAAGAACGGATTTGAGCAGGGAGGGCTTCCACCTCTCAGGAACTTGCTCTAACCACTGAGCTGGGGCTCCCCCAGTCTCTCCAATTGAAGCTGTTCCACTGTAGATAAATACTTAAGTAGTCATTGGATTAGAGCGAGAGAGAGAATGACTCTGTAGCCCAGTGGTTAGGTCGCCCATGGTAAGACCCAGGTTCCAGTCCCCCTGCTCCAAACACTCTTTTCTTATTTAATCCACAGTGGAACAGCTTCAGCAGGAGAGACTGAGGCAGCTCCACATCAGAATAGCTCCAGCCTAGTGGTTAGCGCACCATCCTGAACGGTGGGAGGCCCCTGTTCAAATCGTCTCTCCCTTTCTAGCAGAGAGGGGGGAATTGAACTCAGGTCTCTGTCTTCCACAGCCCTGGTGAGTGCTCTACCCACTGGGCTAAAAGTCATAAGGTGGGCACCACTTCCTCCTCTGGCAGGATTTTGACCGGACCTGATCCAGTAGGTGGCCTCTAAACACCCCTAGCACAGGGATGGCCAACCTGAGCCTGAGAAGGAGCCAGAATTTACCAATGTACATTGCCAAAGAGCCACAGTAATACGTCAGCAGCCCCCCATCAACTCCGCCCCCGCTCCAAGTGCCTCCCACCCACCGGCAGCCCTGCCGATCAGCACCTCTCCTTCCCTCCCTGCACCTCCCAATCAGCTGTTTTGTGGCGTGCAGGAGGCTCGGAGGGGCAGGGGGAGGAGCAAGGGTATATCAGGCTCAGGGGAGGTGGAGGGGGAGGGAAGGGGTGGAGTGGGGGCTGTGGCAGAGCCAGGGGTTGAGCAGTGAGCACCCCCCGGCACATTGGAAAGTTGGCACCTGTAGCTCCAGCCGCGGAGTCGGTGCCTATACAAGGAGCTGCATATTAACTTCTGAAGAGCCGCATGTGGCTCCGGAGCCACAGGTTGGCCACCCCTGCCCCTAGTGGATTGGGCCCTGCATGCAACTTAGGTGGCTGAACACATGTCTTCTGCTGGTTCGTGACTTGCTCTGGGGCTTAGGCAGGGGATAGGCACTCAGACACCTAGAGGGAGGCAGCAGTGCACATGCCAAGAGGCAGAAACATAGGCATCAAAGAAATTTTACTCTGAAAACTTAGGCAACAAGTGAGTTTAGGTTAAGCAGGAGTATAGTGGATCTCAGGGGAGCCAAAACTGGGACTTAGGCACCTAAGCACCATAGTGCATTTAAGCCTATGTGCTTAGGAGAATGGGTACGAGTCACACCTTTGGAAAGGGGGCTGCTGGAATTCTGTATAGACAGATAATTCAGGGAGGCCCAAATCAATTAGCAACTTGCCAAAAGCCCAGCCCTGGTATTTGTATATACATTTACTTACATGTGTTTGATCAGAATTAAATAGACATATGTAGAAGTATGACCACAACTCAGCATGCCCCCTCATGGCTGGGATTGGCATTGCAGGACTTTCTCCCTTAGTCAATTCCTTCCAACCGTGGTTCAGATCCTTTGTTGCTCTGGTTCTTCCAATGACTCAGCCCTCCAGACAGCATCACATACGGCCTCACCCCTTCCAGGGTTTCAATGTGTCAAACACTGTCCAGTACAATACTGGTCATCAATACTACATCTCCCACCCCTGCTAAACTGCTCTTTAATCCCACTCTTCTATCACAGCAGGGGGTCCCCAGGTTACTTCCCAGAAGAACTCAACAAGCCCAAACACAACTTAAGCCACTTCTGCACATCCTGGGCTTACAGTTCATCAGGCTCTCCCCAGATCCCTGTTCCACATCCAGAACACCAAGACATAGGACTAGTAGGGTCACAAACCCTCCAGGGTTGCCCTGGAGTCTCCAGGAATTAAAGATTAATCTTTAATTCAAGATTATGTCATGTGATGAAACCCCCAGGAATACATCCAACCAAAATTGGCTGGCTGCATATCTGTGCCCACCCCATGGGTCTTTCCGCAAAGCGAGGGAACTCTAGCTTATAACTGTAGTCCTCCCTTCTAAGTGCCCACTCCTTCCTTTCTGAAGCACCCCGGAAGTGTTTAATAAGGAATTGAATCGAACACCCGTCTAGGTACAACAAGTGGGCTAAATGAGCTCTCAGGCTCTTGTTAACCCTTGTCTACCAATGTGGGATTTACACACTCCATCAGTGCATAACCGTGCTTTTTGCCATTTCCTTGTATTTTCCGATACATGTGGCTTGTTAGTTGCGTTTTCTTGCAATGAATAAAGAGGGCCAGATTCTTTCCTGTACCTAGATCCACTAAGTGAAGGAGAGAGCGTGGAGAGTCAGAAAACTGGTAATTACAGTTCCCTAATGGTCATGGTTCATCTGGGCTGGTTTGGCCCTTGCGTAGGTTAGAGCAGCCAAAAGCCAAGGTCTGTTTGAAACATTCCCTAAAGGACTGAATACTAGCTGTGACTAGGCAGAGTCCCTGCCTACTCCCTGTCTTGATCCCCCCTTCCCCAATTTGTCCCCTGTGCTAGGGCCTAGAAGAGGGTGGAAAAGAGACTGGGTATGCTGGCAGTGAACCCGCTGAGAACTCCCAACACCAAGAGGATTCTCAGCAGGCTAGATCCGGCGGTTGTACTTCCTTATTGAACATAGAGATCTGGTGGTTATTTCCGGGGGCTGTACTTTGGACAGCCCTGCTGTAATACATGAGCCAAAATTCTCCTCACAATTCCACCCATGAAACCTTATCGACTGCAGTGGGCTAGAAGTAGGGAGGCAGCGTGGCCAGTGGACAGAGCATAGGACTAGGAGCTAGGAAACCAGAGTTCTTTTACCAGCTCTTCTTCTTGGGTGGGTCATTTAGCCCCTCTCTGGCTCAGTTTTCCTATCTGTAAAATGGGATAACAGGGCTTTTTTATCTTTGCAGCATGCTTAGAGATCTATAGATTAAGTAAAGAACAAGAGGAGAGTTTGTGTCTGTAGTTAAATAAATACACGCGTCTCTGTGACGGGGTGTTCGCCCCACACCAGCCCTGAAAGGGTTAAGGAAGCTCAGCAAGGGCCAGGTAAAGTAGGCCCCACATGAGTGGACTAGGCTGGAGGAGAAGCCCCTGATTGGAGGATGAAGCTCACCTGAGCAGGTATGGGCTGGGCTAATATAAAGCCAGTAAGGTGACACGTTGCTTTGCCATAAAAAGAGGGTTGGTGGAGAATTCTCTGACTCTAAATGAAACCAAAGAAGCATCTATTAGAGAAGGAGAATAGATACAAAGGGAGTGGGGGAAGGAAAAGGAGTAGGAGCAGATGATGATGATGATATCAGTAAGAAAGCAAAGCTGAGGGAAGGAAATAAACCAAAATGCTATAATTGTAAGATTCCTAGTCAAAGAAATAAGATTAGATGATGTTAACCCTGTGAAAATAGCTAACTGGATTTGAAAAAAAGCATAGGGGATATTGTAAGAGCTAGGAGGCTATGAAAGGGTGATCTTTTAATTGAATGAAAAAACAAAGAGCAAATTGATAAACTCCTAAAAATTAAAATATTAAAAGTTTAAAATAAGTTGTCAGCTCCCAAAGTATTTGACTGGAATAAAGGAGGTAATATGTAGTGTGCCATTACAGCTGACGAATGATCAGATAACTAATAGCATAGGAGAAGATGAAGTATTTAGTAAGTAAGTGACTAATTAGTAGAGGAGGATGAGAAAACAAACCATCAGCAGCTGTACTGATTACATTTAAGGGAGGGACTCTACCTGAGAGAGTAATACTAGGGTTTCAGATATTCAGAATCAAACCATATAGCCTCCTGCCCAGGGTATGGGCATGTAGCAGCTGTTTGTAAAGGGAAACTAAGATGCAGTAAATGTGGGGGAGAGTATTCCTATGAAAACTGTATAGAAGCAACAAACATCAAATGTAGTAACTGGGGTGGTAATCACAGTCCAACATATAGAGGGTGAGTTGCAGCAAGGCAAGCTAAAGAGATACAAAAAACAAAAATTGTGAATAACCTATCTTATGCAGAAGCTGAAAGAAGATTCTCAAAGCATCAAATGGAGAGGGAAGAGATAATCAGCATAGGAAAAGGTGATCTGCAGGCACAACCTCATTCTATAAAGAACACTGTGGAAGGAATAAGAGATGATATACTAGGAATGAAAAAAAGAAGTGATAAATTGTACATCACAAACTGGGAAAAATCAGAAAAAATGAATAACAGCAAGTGTAGTAGAAAAATACTTTTATATTAGCAACTTGTCAATGGACTGCATTTGTGCAATTTTGAATTAAAGTAATGGAGAAATATGACTAGTATGGGGATCTCAATCTTTTGTTGGAATGCGCACAGTCTGATAGTACAAGGCCAAGAACTAAAAGAAAATATCCTGGCAATGAAAACTAAACCAGATGCCATATGTATCCAGGAAACTTGGCTGGTTGAAAAACTTGCTTTTAAATTCCCAGGGTATATTGCCCTTAAGCAAGACTGAAAACTAGAAAGAGGAGGCGTTTGCACTTTCATCAGGGAAAGATTAAACTAAATAGCAGTAGAGAATGAAGAAGCCTAGACTATAATGCTGTTGAGATCCCAATGCAGAAGAGTAATATTTCTTTAAGGATTTATAATACATATAAAACCTATGTGGAAAATTAGAAAGCTCAGAGCTACAAGAAATAGTGAAGAATGAAAACACCATATATTATATGTGGTGACCTAAATAATCATAATTGTGGGGAAGTAAGACAACTGATAAAAATGATGCATTCTTAGAAAAGTTCATAGATGGAAATAATCTAGTGGTTTTAAACAATAGCACTTCAGCTAGATTTAATGCAACAGATGCTAAATTTTCGTGGTTAGACCTGGGAATTACAACCGCCTATATTGCAAGTAAATGCAACTGAAATATATAAGGAAGAAGGAATGGGAAGTGATCATTTCCCTATGCTTATTGCTTTTCAAGGGCAAGGTAAGGTTGAAGGTAATGGTAAATTACCCACTTGGAATTTTAAGAAAGCTAATTGGGAGATATTTACAAGTGAATGTACTGAATTTTGTTAACCATTGTGAGAGTGATAACAGAGAATCTCAAAGACAATGTAACAAGTGATTAATAGCATGAGTTACTGTAGCCATACCTAGGAAATTGAAGTACCCCAAAAATAAAAGCTCACTTCCATGATGGAATGAGGAGTGCAAAATGGCAGTTAAAGAAAGGAACATAGTCTATAAAAACACAAAAAATACAATGAATAGTGAAGACCTAATGGCATATAAAAGAAGTAAGGCAATAGTACAAACAATTGGAAAAGGATCAAAGAAAGAATTGGAGGAAGTACTGTGGACAGTTAAAGATATCAAGACATCAGAAATATAAAGGCAAATAAGAGAGAATTGAATTCAGACTAAAAGTAGCCACATATTGGGTCATATTGGGATTGACAATATAGTTAGAAGTTGTGGTGATGAGAGAGAAGTTTTAGCAGAAACTCTCCAAGCGGTGAGTAATGATGAAAACCTAAGTGAGGTTTTCCACCAGATTAAAAGACAATGCATTGAAGAGAATCATGATCTATTATGTAATTGGGGTAAACATGAAGATACTGTATTGAATGATTTTGTACATGTGAATTTGAGAAAGCTATTGATATCAGCAATAATACATCCCCAGGTAAAGATAATATATGTAACATAATGTTTAAATAACCCTCAAACTGCTTTCAGAGATACCTTGGAATTATTTATCACTATATGGGGAAAAAGGAGTGATACAGGTAGGTGGAAACACGAAGTAGTGATTCCAATATGAAAACCAGGCAAACTATCCACAAAAGTGGATGCCTATAGACCAATTGCTGTTACATCCTGTCTGCAGAAAATTACATAGGGAATGAAAGATTGTCTATTAGAAAAACAATGGCATTATAGATAAGGTGCAGAATGGTTTTAGGAGAGAAAGATGCACCATTGATCACTGGCAAATTTGGATTAATGAAAAGAGGAAGTTTTTTTTTTTTTTTTTAATTGTGCCCTAGAATTGAGGACAACGACATACTTCAGGGCCAGGACAGGACTAATGAATTGCTTTTGTTTAAAGTACTAACTGGCTTTTATTAAAAAAAAAATTTTTGTATAAAAGATGGACTATGTGCACTCTGTAATGTGGAAGAAACAGTTGATCACCTTCTATGGGTATGTAAGGGCTTTGATAAAGAAAGGGAAAAGCTTCCTGAGCGATTCAAATGATTTAAGGTTAAAAAAAAATTACATTATGTGATTTAGTAAAAACATCGGGGAAATGGAGTATTATCAAAAAAGTGCTGTTACATTACTTGACAAGACACAGGGCAGAGTGAGAAGATATAAACCGCTAAGTAGTGAGGAATTATAGTTAGTGATGGCTATAGGCTATTCATTCAAGTCTGCTTTGCCACAAAAAAAGGGGTGGAGGGAGAAAGAAAGAGGGTTGCAGAGGGGAAGGAGGGAACCCAGGCAAAGAGTGGGTGATGGAAGACTGGCCCTGAAAGAAGGGAGGAGGGGAAAAAAGCCTGTGGGAGGTGGAGTAGGATGCAGCCTAGGGAGAGAGTAGCAAGGTTGAAGTCTAAGCAGACCTTGGCAGTGTGTCATAGGGTCCCTGAGGTGGAATCATAGAACCATAGGGTTAGAAGGGACCACAAGGGTCACCTAGTCCAACCCCCTGCCAAGATGCAGGATTTATGATGTCTAAACCCAGAGCACTGGGTGGGCCTGAGTTCCCCTACCAGCCACTGGGGTAGTGGCAGTGAATGAGAAGACTGCCTGGGACAGTGGGTCCTGAGAGACTTTGAGAACTTACACCCCCCAGAAGGGGAAACTACAGTGACCTGGCCAGAGGGCCAAACCACGATAGGGGAGCATTTAAGTCCCAAGACAGAAAGAATGAGAGAGTGACAGAGTGCAACCGCAGGAAGGGGTGTCGGCCTGGCAGAGCTAATCCCCAGACACGGTTAGAAGGAGGCACTCTAGTGGTGAGTAGAGAATCCCAGGACTCTCCCACAAAAACCCTACATCCTTGTGATGTTAAATTTTCATATTTAATCTCTGAAAATCAGCAACTGGCACAGTTAAGATTACAGGTGTAACCTTAACTCTGCCCCCTGGTGTGTGTGTGTGTGTGTTGATGCCATTTTTAATGACATGATTAAATACCGTTTCACAAATAATATAATATCAGGCAATTTTTGTTGTACAGCCTTATTTATTACTTCTGAGTCTGTCTCCAGTTAATCTATTCCAGTGTAGAAGAACATCACTCCATCCATGAATCAGCAACTTCAAAGGGGAAACTAAATACAGCCGCATTCTTAATATACAGCAAATTGCTGTTTTAACACTTGGTTAATGTTCCACAGCGCATTGAGTTATTGTCCTCAGATTTCAGATTAGTCCAGATTTAGTGCCCTGGTAGAAGAATTAAGGAGTACATGAAATAAGACGTGTGCCAGGCAAGCTTCCAAAGCAGCGTAGGAGCATGTTGCCATCACAGCCAGGTGCATGAGAAGCAGTCAGTGTCTCAGAACATGCTTTCCTTTTCATGGGGAGCTATGTAAGAGGAGGGTGACCAATTTGGATATAGCAGAAGGGTTCAGAGATGTTCCTAGAAAGAAAGTGAAGGAAAACCATTATTTTGCTGTGATTTTAACATGTGATCATGATCAGAAATAGAACAGAGGCCAGCGTCCTCTTACTCAACATGTTGTTCATGGAATTTAACACCAGAAGGGACCACCGGATCATCTAGTCTGACCTCCAGTATATGACGACACCACCCAGCGTCCACACACAAAGCCCAAAGTAAGACAGCTCTCAAGACACTAAATTATTGTGTGCCACAGGCAGGGCCACTGACAGCGGGTTTGGGCCCCGGTGAAAAAAAATTTTGGGACCCCACAGCAAGGGCGGACCGGCTAAACAGGGCTGATGAGAGGGAGGGAAGCCGGGCCCTGGGCCCCCTTCTGGACCGCCGGGCCCCGGTAATTTGTACCGGCTTCCCCCCTCTCGTTGGCCCTAGCCACAGGCAGGGAACAGGAGGGACTGAGGTGCCACCAATGCAACAATGGATCTTCTCATCTATATATTTCATGGCCTGACTAGTGATGGGAATTCCCCAAACAACTGAAGGGCCACATCCTGAAATCCTCCTTTAGTCCTTACTCATGGGAAATTCTCCACTGAAGAAAGTAAGTTGGATCCTTAGAGTAACCCATCTCCTAACTCCAATGGAAGTTTTCCCTGAGTAAGAGAGGAGAAAGGATTTTCACCCCCAAAACTTAACAAACTTAGTTCCCAGAGTGCTAGTAAACAGCCTTATTTATTACCCTGTCATCCCGTCACCTGTCTCCAATCAATCACTTTCCTACAATTAAAGCCTCCACATTGTTTTCTTAATGGCTCCGCATATGTGAATCAAAAGCATCTCAATATCTCGAGCAAATTTGAGTGAGTAGCAGAGCAATAGCTATCTGCTTCTCCTCGACTGAGGCTAGTCCTTGCTCAGCAGTGGGTCTGCTTGCTTTCTCTTCTAGCATTAGACTAAAAGTCACATCCTCTTAAAGGTATATGCACACTCAGCCCAATATTGTCCTTATTACTCCTCCTGGCTGAGAACTATAATCATGTACTGCAGAGCCACAAAGGAAGGCAAATGATCATACCTTACTATGGGAGGAAAAGGTTCTGTTGTTTTACCCTGTCTTGGGTAAACTTGATTGCAAAGCATCTGGACCATCTGTCATTGTATATCCTTATCTGCATTCCTGGTGGATTTTCCTGCATTTCTTATTCATGGCTCTCCATTCCATTTGTTTTCTTCCTCCTCTTTCATGGCCTGCCTATTGGCTTGTTCATAGGTCCCTGCTTTCATCTGCTTTCATGTGCTCTTCCCCTTCCTTCTCTTATATGTGGTCAGGAAACATCATCTTTCTATTTGCTGCTTAGCTTTTGCTATGGCCAGTCACAAAGCACTGCAAAAGTGCTTCTGTGGAGTGTTCCCTTCCTGTGACTAAAATAAAGGGGAAAGCACAGGCCTTTGAGGTCTGCTCCAGGACCCAAATTCTGGCTTGAGTTGTGCACAGGATACAAGCAAAAAATAGAGCAAGATGCATGTGCAACTGGCATCTCTCTCATATGCACCTATATGAACTGCCCCCGCATTCTGAAATGCCATAAAAGGGATGGCTTTGTGATTCTGTGGGTTTTCCATGGGTCCTTCCCATAGTAATAGAGAGAGAAACATAGCCAGGGAAAAGGGAATGGGATGCTCAAAACTTAATCCCTCCATATGAAGACTTCAGAATCATGCCTAAATAACTTATTCAGGAAGCAAATGTTATCCTGGCCATGAAGTGGAATAACTTGTGCCCACCTCCGCAGACCTTGTTAGTGTCCGTGGGAACACAAGAATACTTCTGTGATCCAGGCAATGCTTTCAAGCTCATTGTCACTCTGTACAACATTAGCAGCAATCTGCTTTCCTCCATTCTCAAAAAGCCGCCCCCCAATCCTTGCTCCCACCTGCCTCTCACCAGCCACTGCCCTGTCTCCCTTGAGTTCCAATCCTATAGAAAGTGCCATATACAACTGCTGCCTCGGGTTCCCCTCCTCCAGCTCCATACCAGATCCCCTCCGGCCTGGCTTCTGCTCTCTCCACTGCATTGACGGTGCTCTCACTTAGGTCTCTAAATGGCTGGGATGGGGGTTGAAATTTTTCATATTTTGATGAAATTCCAGGATCCAGATGGGAAAAAAAATCAGGAAAAAATTGTTCCTTTACAGCCTTTTCTTGGGTCATCGTAACTGCTTACATGGCTCCAACTACTGACGTTATACCAATGGGTTGCAGGTCTACCTATCTGCTCTTGACTTGTGTCCCTCAGCCTAACCTCTCTCACCTCAGCCTGGCTTGGTGGCATTGCCTTCAGGATGTCTCCTAATCTTTCCTCCCAACCTTCCTCCCTGCCACTCCCTCCATTTAGTGTCACTGAGAACATGGCCACGCGCATTGTCTTGCTACTTAGATTTTGGAAAGAAAAATAGGGTTTGCAGGACTGGATTAGATCACTGGTCCATCATGTCCAGTAATGGCCAATACTTATTTGTATGGTGAAAACATCACAATGCACCTGACCATAGCACACTGCTGTACAGCCGAGTGGGGGAAACATCCTCCCCCGTGGAAATACATAATCCTGTTAGTTTCCTTGGCCTGCATCTTCCACCTTTAGTGGTCTGACTCATCTAATTAAGGTGATCACTTGTTTGGAAAAAACAAAGCAATTTGGTGCCTCTAGTCATTAGTCGGAAGTGAGCAAGGATTTTTTTTCTCTCTTGGCTGTCTTCATTTTCTGTACAGCCATTTTCTGTACATGATTCAGTGCAGCTCCAAAAGGACCAATGACTGCGTGGGCTGTCTTTGGCAAATACATTTGTTTGAAAATAAGTGTCAGTTTGTCTGACTTTCATTTCTCTCTTTAAAAAAGACCTATTCCCTGGCAGGTTGACTCAACCACTATCTCGCTCTTTGCCAGGCTACAAAATTACTAACCCACCTCTATGCAGATTATTACTTAGAGCATACACAGTGGGGGCACACGGAGTTTTCAGACATAATGCCACCAAAAGGAATTTTTATGGATCACGAAGAAACATTTTGCTTAAGAACAAGCAGCTTTTTGCAGGGCTAGAAAGAAAAGTTATTTTATGCACACAAATAAAACAGGATTTTGCCAGGGCTGCTGGGACACACACACACACACACACACACACACACACACACACACACACACACACACACACACACACACAATCTGTTTCGTTCAGTGTATATTTCATGCAGTATTTATGCTGTTGATTTTTACACTTGATTTATTATTGGCTTGCAAGGTCTGTTGATTAGTGTAGAGGCAAACAAGGGGACAGATCCTCAGGTGTAAATAAACGGAACTCCAGAGAGCTATATCCATTAATGCCAGCTGAGGCCCTGGTCTAATGTGCCTGTTGTTAATATCTCGTGTGTGTTGGCTTTTGTTGCTGAAGAGTACTTAGACATTACAAATTAAGGGCACCGAGATTTTTGGCCTGGCCGGTTATGGGGGGTTATTTTAAAATTCAATCAGTTGTGTCGAATGCACATTTAAAAGGATCTTCATCACAAAAGCTCTCCAGCCTTAAAACGAAACAGCCATCCCAGAACCCCTGCTATCTTTAAGAAATAAATATATCTTCAACATATCCGTCCTAACCCTCAGCAGCTCTTCAGCCGTAGTATACATCCTTTCCCTAACTTCCCCCCCAAAATAATCCCTACCAAAACCCTCCCCAGGAAAAGCCTGGGAGAACAGGTGACTCTTGCAGTTTATCCTGAAGGCCACCAATGCCCTGATCAGCAAAACCTGTAAGCCTGAGATTAGCTTTAAGGATGGCAATAGTGTCCTATGCTATTGTTACTATTACTTATTATTTGTGACGGTGGTGACTAGGATGCCCAATCGTGGACCAGCTCCCACTGTGGTGCATATGCCTTGGGCTCTCCTCCTGCCTTAGCTGTCTGATGGCAGATGGCATGAGAGTTTGTGTTTCAACCCAGATCCTAGTGGCCAGGTAACAACACTACTAAATCCACTGTCACAATAAGCAAAAAATGTTCTTTTATCAGTAGCTTCAGCAGAGGAGCCAATGAATGGACTACTCTCTCCTTCTAGGTTAGGGTTCTGCCATATTGATGGCTATGGGAAAACATCATAGGGTATTTAACAGGAGAAAAAGTATGAGAACTCGAGTAGTGAGATTGAACCATTAGGTTCATCAAATGATTTGCTGGCTACTTGTTTTCAGACCCAAATCAACATCCTGTCCCGCTCCCAGCCACAGACTTCAGGAATATTTCGTAAGTCAAACTCCAAGGAAAATAGAACTGAGATTGTACTACGAGTTATTTTCTTTTTCTATTTCTGTTTTAAAAATAGGGTTTGGGGTTTTTTATATGTTCCAGGAGATGCAGGAAAAGCATTACTGGAATAACACAAGGGAAGCAGCTGGGCTGAGTGAATGTTTTTGTTTCCCTTCTGAAATATATAATGAATGAAGTGCATTCCTGGCAATGAAGCAGAATGATAGACAAATACTAAGGTGCCCACCCCCTCCCACAGCCTGCTTTGAAAAAGAAGAGAGGGAAGAGTCAGTAAAGGAGGGAGGATGGTCTGGTGGGCAAGGCACTAAACTGGGATACAAGAGGTAAGGTTCCCAGCTGTCCCACAGATTTCCTGTGGGACCCTGGGCAAGTCATTTATACTTCAATTGCCAATAGTGTCCAATGATTTGGGGTGCCCAAACTGAGATACCCAGGGCTGACTTTTCAGAGATGCTGAGCAGCTGGACATTTTTGAAAATTTAGGCTGGGATTTGAGTGCCTACTGTTACAGAAGTGTGTGTGCGCTCTGTCTCTCTACTGTATATATGTAAATACACCTCTACCCCGATATAATGCGACCCGATATAACACGAATTCAGATATAATGCGGTAAAGCAGCGCTCTGGGGGGGGCAGGGCTGCGCACTCCGGCGGAACAAAGCAAGTTCGATATAACACGGTTTCACCTATAATGCGATAATATTTTTTGGCTCCCGAGGACAGCATTATATCGGGGTAGAGGTGTAGTTATTAGATAAGGGGTCAGTAGATGGCACTCAGAAATATGTAGCATAGTGCCTGGGTTTTGTAGGATCAATACAACACCATGTTATGCATTGTAGATCACTCCCCCGGCAGCTCTTAACATGCAGTTTTTAACACCTAATTCCCCTTAGGTTCCTTTAAGCTTTAAGAACAGAAGAATGGCCACACTGGGTCAGACCAATGGTCTGTCTAGTCCAGCATCCTGTTTTCTGACAGTGGTTGATGACAGATGCTTCCAAGGGAATTAACAGAACAGGCCAATTATCGAGTTATCCAGCTCCTCTCCTCCAGTCTCAGCTTCTGGTAGTCAGAGGTTTATGGACACCCTGAGCATAGGGTTGCGTCCCTGACCATCTTGGCTAATAGACATTGATGGACTTATCCCCCATGAACTTATGTAATTCTTTTTAGAACCCAGTTATATTTTTGGCCTTCACAACATCCGCTGGTAACGAGTTCCACAGGTGGACTGTGTTTTTCGTGAAGGACTTTCTTATGTTTTTAAACCTGTTGCCTAATAATTTCATTGGGTGACCCTTGGTTCTTGTGTTAGATGATGGTGTCAATAACACTTCCTTATTCACTTTCTCTACAACATTCATAATTTTAGAGATTTCTATCATACCCCCTTTTCTAAGATGAACAGTCCCAGTCTTTTTAATCTCTCCTCCTATGAAAGCTGTTTCATATCTCTAGTCACTTTTGTTGCTCTTCTCTGTGCTTTTTCCAATTCTAATTTCTCTTTGTTGAGATGTGGCAACCAGAACGGCACACATTATTCAAAGTATGGGAGTTCCATAGATTTATATAGTGACATTATGATATTTTCTGTCATCTTATCTATCTGATTCTTAATGGTTCCAAACATTTTGTTAGCTTTTTTGACTGCCGCTGCACATTACTGTTTTTGGAGAACTACCATGATGAGTCCAAGATCTTTCTTGAGAGGTGACAGCTAATTTAGATCACATCATTTTGTCTGTAGAGTTGGGATTATTTCTTTCTAATGTGCATTACTTTGCATTTATCAACATTGAATTTCATCTGCCATTTTCTTATCCATTCATCCAGTTTTATGAGGCCTCTTCGTAACAATCTGCAGTCAACTTTGGACTTAACTATCATGAGTAATTTTGTATTGTCTGCAAACTTTGCCACCTCACTGTTTACCCCTTTTTTCCAGGCCGTTTATGATTATGTTGAACAACTCAGGTCCCAGTACAGATCCTTGGAGAACCCTACTATTTAGCTCTCTCCACTGTGAAAACTGACCATTTATTTCTACTCTTTGTTTCCTTTTTAACCAGTTGCTGATCCAAGAGAGGACCTTCCCTCTTATGCCATGTTTGCTTACTTTGCATAAGAGCCTTTGGTGAGGGACCTTGTATTTGGACTTTCAGAAAGCCTTTGACACAATATCCACTGGATCGCCCTAGTCCACATGTTTGTTGACCCACTCAAAGAATTCTACTAGGTTGGTGAGGCATGATTTCCCTTTACAAAAACCATGTTCACTCTCCCCCAACATACCGAGGATGTGGAAAAAGCTAATGTACTCAATGATTTTTTTGCCTCTGTCTTCACGAACAAGGTCAGCTCCCAGACTGCTGCACTGGGCAGCACAGTATGGGGAGAAGGTGACCAGCCCTCTGTGGAGAAAGAAGTGGTTCGGGACTATTTAGAAAAACTGGACGTGCACAAGTCCATGGGGCCGGATGCACTGCATCCGAGGGTGCTAAAGGAGTTGGCGGATGAGATTGCAGAGCCATTAGCCATTATTTTTGAAAACTCATGGCGTTCGGGGGAGGTCCCGGATGACTGGAAAAAGGCTAATGTAGTACCCATCTTTAAAAAAGAGAAGAAGGAGGATCCGGGGAACTACAGGCCAGTCAGCCTCACCTCAGTCCCTGGAAAAATCATGGAGCAGGTCCTCAAGGAATCAATTATGAAACACTTAGAGGAGAGGAAAGTGATCAGGAACAGTCAGCATGGATTCACCAAGGGGAAGTCATGCCTGACTAACTTAATTGCCTTCTATGATGAGATAACTGCCTCTGTGGATGAGGGGAAAGCAGTGGATGTGTTATTCCTTGACTTTAGCAAAGCTTTTGATACGGTCTCCCACTGTATTCTTGCCGCCAAGTTAAAGAAGTATGGGCTGGATGAATGGACTGTAAGGTGGATAGTAAGCTGGGTAGATCGTCGGGCTCAACAGGTAGTGATCAATGGCTCCATGTCTAGTTGGCAGCCGGTTTCAAGCGGAGTGCCCCAAGGGTCAGTCCTGGGGACGGTTTTGTTTAATATCTTTATTAATGATCTGGAGGATGGTGTGGACTGCACTCTCAGCAAGTTTGCAGATGACACTAAACTGGGAGGCGTGGTAGATACACTAGAGGGTAGGTGTTACGTTGTGCAGTCTATATGGTTTTATAAAAACTTGATAATAAGTGACTATAATGCAAATGGGATATGCTTTGTGCAAAAGGTCTCTTGTAAGGTATCATTACAAAGCTCATAAGCTACTGAGTGTGATCATCCTATTTGTAGAAATGTACCACTCTTGTATCTAAAACTAGAAATATAAAATGTAACTCTGAGGGCCTATTGTAATTATGTAAAGTGTGGGCCATTAATGATGGTTTGGAATCTTGATGACTCCCATTGTCTGCAGATGGCTGTTTACCTGTGAGTCTCCCTGTATATGTGTGTGCTGGCAAGTGAGTAATGAAGTCTTGCAGTGACATGTGATCATGTCACCTGAACTGGAATCCATCTTTAACCTGGTGCTTTTCCAGTGAGGGGAGGGGGTGGAAACCCAGAGGGACAAAGGGTTCCCGCCTTATGCAAAAGATATATAAAGGGGTGGAAGAGAACAGAGAGGGAGAGGAGCCATCATGGAGAATCCCCTAGCTAACACCTAAGCTGGAACAAGAGCTGTACCAGGGGAAAGAATTGTGCCCAGGCCTGGAAGGTGTCCAGTCGGAGAAAAACTTACTGAAGCATCTCTGAGGGTGAGATTATCTGTATTTAGTTTGATTAGACATAGATGTGCGCATTTTATTTTATTTTGCTTGTGACTTACTTTGTTCTGTCTGTTACTACTTTGAACCACTTAGATCCTACTGTCTGTATTTAATAAAATCACTTTTTATTTAGTAATTTACTCAGAGTATGTATTAATACCCGGGGGAGCAAACAACTGTGCATATCTCTCTAACAGTGTTATAGAGGGCGAACAATTTATGAGTTTGCCCTGCATAAGCTTTATGCAGGGTAAAACGGATTTATCTGGGTTTAGACCCCATTGGGAGTTGGGCATCTGAGTGCTAAAGACAAGCACACTCCTGTGAGCTGTTTTTGGGTAAACTTGCAGCTTTAGGACAAGTGATTCAGACCCTGAGTCTTTGTTAGAGCAGACTGAAGTGTCTGGCTCAGCAAGACAGGGTGCTGGAGTCCAGAGCTGGCAGGGAAAACAGGAGCAGGGGTAGTCTTTGCACATTAGGTGGCAGCTCCCAAGGGGGTTTCTGTGATCCAACCCGTCACAGTAGGGATCGGATACAGAGGGACCTAGACAAATTAGAGGATTGGGCCAAAAAAAACCTGATGAGGTTCAACAAGGACAAGTGCAGAGTCCTGCACTTAGGACGGAAGAATCCCATGCACTGCTACAGACTAGGGACCGAATGGCTAGGTAGCAGTTCTGCAGAAAAGGACCTAGGGGTCACAGTGGACGAGAAGCTGGATATGAGTCAACAGTGTGCTCTTGTTGCCAAGAAGGCTAACGGCATTTTGGGCTGTATAAGTAGGGGCATTGCCAGCAGATCGAGGAACGTGATCGTTTCCCTTTATTCGACATTGGTGAGGCCTCATCTGGAGTACTGTGTCCAGTTTTGGGCCCCACACTACAAGAAGGATGTGGAAAAATTGGAAAAAGTCCAGCGGAGGGCAACAAAAATGATTAGGGGTCTGGAGCACATGACTTATGAGGAGAGGCTGAGGGAACTGGGATTGTTTAGTCTCCAGAAGAGAAGAATGAGGGGGGATTTGATAGCTGCTTTCAACTACCTGAGGGGGGGTTCCAAAGAGGATGGAGCTCGGCTGTTCTCAGTGGTGGCAGATGACAGAACAAGGAGCAATGGTCTCAAGTTGCAGTGGGGGAGGTCTAGGTTGGATATTAGGAAACACTATTTCACTGGAATGCATTACCTAGGGAGGTGGTGGAGTCTCCTTCCTTGGAGGTTTTTAAGGCCCGGCTTGACAAAGCCCTGGCTGGGATGATTTAGTTGGGAATTGGTCCTGCTTTGAGCAGGGGGTTGGACTAGATGACCTCCTGAGGTCCCTTCCAGCCCTGATATTCTATGATTCTATGATACCATATTCTTCTGTGTCTGATAATTCTGTCCTTTACTATAGTTTCAATCATTTTGCCTGGTACTGAAGTTAGGCTTACTGACCTGTACTTGCCAGGATCTCCTCTGGAGCCTTTTTTAAAAATCTGCCTTATGTTAGCTATCTGCCAGTCATCTGGTACAGAGGCTGATTTAAGCAATATGTCACAGTGAGTAATTCTGCAATTTCATATTTGAGTTCCTTCAGAACTCTTGGTTGAATACCATCTGGTCCTGGTAACTTACTACTGTTTGTTTAATCAGTTTGTTTCAAAACCTCCTCTACTTACCCCTCAATCTGGGACAGTTCCTCAGATTTGTCACCTAAAAAAATGGCTCAGGTGTGGGAATCTCCCTCACATCCTCTGCAGTGAAGACCAATGCAAAGAATTCATTTAGCTTCTCCGCAATGGCCTCATCTTCCTTGAGTGCTTGTTTTAGCACCTTGATTATCCATAGAGATTCTATGGTACTGTTTGATTCATTAAATATTTTTACCATACTTGAGTCTATGCTTTCTTTCACATATAGTGCCACACCCCCATCAGCATGACCTCGTCTGTCATTCCAATATATTTTGTACCCTGGAATTACTGTGTCCCATTGATTATCATCATTCCACCAAGTTTCTGTATTGCCTACTATATCAATATCCTCATTTAATATCAGGCACTCAAGTTCACCAATTTTAGTAGTTAAACTTCTAATATTTGTATACAAACACTTGTAAAACTTTATCAATATTTAGTTGTCTGCCTTCATGTGATGTAATTGGATTGGATTCTTTTTCATTTGACTGTTTCTCTTCAGTTCCTAACTGTACTTTATCAACTTCAATCCTCACCTCTACTAGGATCTAGACTAGAGTATCCCCTTTAATAAATCCTCCCCTAAGGGATGTGTCTGTTCAAACCATGTGCTCCTCTGTACCTGTCAGTTTTCCCCCAGCCATTAGTTTAAAACTCCCCTATGACTTTTTAAATTTTACATGCCAGCAATCTGGTTCCAGTTTGGTTTAGATAGAACATGTACAGACTTCCAGTACAGGCTCCTCCTTTCCCAAAAGGTTCCCCAGTTTCTAATAAACCTAAATCCCGCCTCTGGACACCATTGCAGGGTCTTACTGAATGAATGAGACAGTTCGGCCTGTCTAAATGGCCCTGTATGTGGAACTGGAAGCATTTCAGAGAATGCTACCTTGGACATTCTGGACTTTAATCTCTTATTTAGTAGCCTACATTTGGCCTCCTACCTTTCTCTATGCTTTAATCTCTCTAAGCTTCAATTCCCCATCTATAAAATGGAAAGAATGCTTCTTTTCCTCACAACAGTGTTGTGGAGATAACTTCATTGTTTGAGATGCTCAGATATGAGGATGATGGATGCCATCAGAGTTACCAAAAGACAGACACCATTCAAAGAGACGGTGTGACCGTCCAAGGCTGTGTATTTGTCATGCAGGGCAAAAATAACCATAACAGAATTAGGGAGGCATAAACCAGTACAGATAAATGCACACACATTCTGTTAAAAGGATGCAGAGATTCCATGAAACAGGCCAATTCTCCAGTATTGATGTAATGGAAATGAAGCACTGTACATCACACAAGGAAGACCAATTTGGCAGAGTCCAGAGTGCCAGATAAGTTGTGAGTATGCAAGAAGCATCCATACTTCTAGGTAGGGTGACCAGATGTCCCGATTTTAGGGTCTTTTTCTTATATAGGCTCCTATTACCCCCCAACCCCCATCCTGATTTTTCACATTTGCTATCTGGTCACCCTACTTCTAGGTGCTTCTCCACTGTCTTCAATGGAGCTATTCCAGTTTACACCAGCAGAGAATTTGGCCCAGTGTGGCTGGATTATACTGGCTTGCTGAGAACCCTTCTGCTCATCCCCCTCACGGAGCAGGAGATCCATTGCCAGCTTTTGAGAGAATACAGTCTTTCTTCCTGTGATTACTCATCTCAGAACTAGAACAGGGTAACAGGCTCACTGTGATGGGTCCAGTGCCTGGACTCCAAAGTAAAAGCAATAGGTTGCCCAAAGATATTGCGGGTGCATCACAAAACTTAATTCTGGATTCAATAAAAAGGGAATTGTGCTGTTTGCATGAATTCCCTGGATAATGTTTTTATCTGGTTAAATAGAAGTCCAGGTGATGACTGTACTCGGACTGTCCTACACCCCAAGTAAGGGCTCACAGAGTGAAAGCAAAGAATAGAAAACAACACACTTGTCTTGGGAACCACTGAGGTTGCTAGATTTCTTGCCTTACCTATGTTTATAGAAAGGAAAGAGTGACACCTGGTGGTTAGAGGCCTGAGCTACCTTTCTATTGTGCCTTGCTCAAACATTTTTATCTGGAATTAACTGCAGCAACTCCAAGGCATTTTTAAAAGTAGGTAGGTACTTACGTTACTAAAGAAAACCCACAAGCACAATGATGATTTGTCTGTGTATGACAGAGGGTGTTTCTTGGTCAGGGGTGGCGAGTTGTATGGGCCCGGGGTGCCTTGGCTTCAGCAAATTGAGGGCCTAAGGGCTGGGTATAGTGTAGTAAACTGCTCCGTGTAGGAATGTGCTACTGGTAGCAGTTACTGATCCATTAGATTGACAGAAACAGCTACTGTATAAAACTGCTGCCTGATGTAGCAAATGCTTACAGATAGCAGTTTCTTGCCCTATAGTGTGTGTGAATTTGCTACATGTAGAAATGTGCTATGTATAGATTGTAAGAAACAGCTTTTGTAAAAAAAAATGCTACTTGATTTTTACATACTTGAAAACTGATATCATGTTTCAATCTTCCTGGAAGGTGAGCCTGAGGCGGTGGGGGGTGGTGTGTGTGTGGGGGGGCTGAGGAGGCGAGCAGGCGGCGGGGGGTGAATAGGCGACCCGGCGGTGGGGGGGATGACGAGCCGGGCGGGCAGTGGCATGGGGGCTTTATACTTGTGAGGGGGAGGTGAGGAGGCGAGCGGCGAGTCGGTGGCTGACCTGTTCTACTGATCTTGTCTCTCATAAAAATTGGTCCATTTTGCTGCTTTTCTCTGCGCTGGGGGTTGTCCCAATCAGAGGCGTAGCGAGCGCCCTCCGTACCCTCCGACCAGAGGGGGCCCCTCAAGGAAGGGGGCCCCTAAAAGTGGCAAAAAAAATGTAAGGTATAACTAGGTAAGTGACATTTATTGACGCTATTGCACAATCCATGTCTGTTTTACTGACAAAACCGTGAAGTTATTATGATATATCATAATGCTATTGGCTACATCAGTTGTCTGTCGGTCAGTTTCGAATTTTAGTTGGACCCATTCAAAGAATGTGTATTTGCGTTCATAATGGCAGTCGGCGGATAAATGTTATTAATTTAGTTGTTTAATTTTTTATCGTTTGAAACTATTCGTTTCCAACGCAGAAGCGTGCTTTGTGATGTCTAAGAGAACGTATAAGAGCAGAGCTAGTAAACGAAAGGCAGCAAAAGATGCCGAGAAGGAACTTGAGAAAATTCCAAAGTTGTCAACGTATTTTACGCTGCAATCCAACGTACAGGTACAGGCACATGAAACGGACAGCGCTAGCTGCGACGAATCGTATCCAGAAGTGCTTCAAGAGAGGTCGAAGGTGAAGCCAGTTGTTCTACCAAACAAACTGTGACAGATATTCCAGCTGCTGCCGGGAAAGAAGTATCTGAATCTGAACCACTGACTGATGATCCAGGAGATTGGCCGTCTATAATATCGGACAGGCAAGTGTGTGACATTGTTGCACGTGGCCCACCGCAGCAGAATGAAAGTTACGAATTTCCATTTAACGAGGAAAGACTGAGGTTCACAAGTACTCATTTCTATCGAACCATGGCAAATGGCGAGAAAATAAGACGTTCAGGGTTAATGTACTCAGTTCAGAAAGATGCCATTTTTTGTTTTTGTTGTAAATTATTTGGCACTGGCGACATACCGCTACGTCGTGGAACATCTGCTTGGAAAGCACTGTCAAAAAGACTTCAGCAGCATGAAACAGGCAAAGGTCATCAAGACTGTATGGTGAAATGGTTTGACCTTCGGTCAGGCATAGTAAACCGTACATCTATTGACCAACTCGAATTGCAGGCTTTTCTGAAAGAAAGAGATTTCTGGAGAAATGTTGTCAAACGCATGGTTGATGTCGTTATTTTCTTGTCCGAAAGAAACTTGGCATTTCGAGGAAGTAATGAAAAGCTCGGCGATCCTTCGAATGGCAACTTTTTGGGACTGTTTGAATTGCTTGCAAAGTATGATACTGTCCTCAGCGAACTTTTACAGAGGATTAAGAAGGCAGAGACACATGTTCAGTACCTCAGTCCACAGATCCAAAACGAGCTGATTCAACTTGTTGCCAGTAACATCCAAGAGGCCAACATAGCGCAGCTTAAAAAAGCAAAATATTATTCAGTTATTTTGGACTGTACTCCCGACGTGTCACATGAAGAACAGATGTCTGTGGTGTTACGCTTTGTTGAATGCAACGGTGAAGATGGTGTCAATATTCTTGAAGCATTTGTTGGTTTTTTTAATGTTCATGATACAACTGGCGAGGGCTTATTGGAAGCGTTTCTTGAAAAGGCAAACAACTTAGGAATAGACATTGCTGACATGAGAGGCCAAGCTTATGATAACGGCGCAAATATGAGAGGAAAGAATAAAGGAGTTCAAGCCCGCATGCTAGAAATAAATGACCGTGCCTTGTATGTACCATGTGGAGCTCACACTTGGAATCTTGTGATCTCAGACGCGGCAAAGTCATCGAAATATGCCGTTGACTTTTTCGGTCTGATTAACAGAATATACGTTATCTTTTCTTCTTCACCTTCACGTTGGGATATACTTCAAGAACATATGCCAATATCTGTTAAAGGGTTATCGGACACTCGGGAGTCAAGAATTGATGCTGTGAAGCCATTGCGTTATCACCTTGAAGAATTGTGCAATGCTTTGTCATCTTTGCGAGAATATGCGCTCGAAAAGAAAGATGGCAATACAGCAACAGAAGCTGGTGCGCTTTTAGACCATGTTACTACGTGGCCTTTTGTTCTGACTGTGTACACGTGGTACGATATACTATTTCACGTTAATAAAACCAGCAAATTAATTCAGTCACCAGATGTGTCAATTGACGTACTGCAGGCAGAAGTCGGTGCTACAAAGAAGTTTTTGGAAGACTATCGAAATACAGGATATATCTCTGTGGTCACAAATGCACGTGAAATAGCAGAGCATATGGGTATTGAGCAGGTGTTTCCAGAAACCAGGGTGCGACGTAAGAAGAGAATGTTTGATTACGAATGTGCTGATGATTCGAGTCGTCTTTCTGCCGAAGAAAAATTCAAATCGCAGTTCTTTCTTGTTCTCACTGATCAGGCCATATCTTCTGTTTCGTCGCGATTTGACCAACTCGTGGAGTGGTATAAGTTGTTTGGATTTCTGTACAACGCTAACAGCCTGAAGCAGTGTCACAGAGAAAATGAACTGGAGAATCACAGCAAAAATTTTGAAAGAAAAATGGGAGACATTGATGCCAACGAACTCATAATGGAATTGAATCGTTTTATTTATGTCATCGAGAAAGAGAGAGGACTTGTCACGGCAAACAATTTTTTAACGTACATATACAAGAACAGCCTTCAGGAAATATATCCGAATCTTTGCATTTGCATCAGAATTCTTCTGACCACACCAGTTACTGTCGCTGGTGCTGAAAGGAGCTTCAGCAGAATGAAACTGATCAAGAATATCCTGCGCTCAACCATGACAGATGACAGGCTTTCTGCGCTTGCAGTTATCTCAATCAAAAACAAGATTGCCAGATCTCTGGACTATGACGCATTGACTAACCAATTTGCGGAGAACAAGGCTCGAAAGAAGCGCTTTGCGTAAATACGGAATACGTGTACACTGTAGGCCTATGTATACATAATATGAACCCTGTATATTGTATAAAATAAATACCGCATTCCAGTTTCTGCATTGTAAGGGGCCCCGCCCGGACATATGTTCGGAGGGGGCCACGTGCTTTGTTGCTACGGCCCTGGTCCCAATGCTGCAAAGTGAGTGTTCCCAAAGGAAGGTGCTTGCTAGGCCGTCAGTATGTCTGCTCTTCTCTAGTCAGCCCACTTGACAAGTTTGATTGTCCTTGGTCTGGCTCCCATCCCCTCTCCAAGGGTTGCAGCTGTCTGGAGGTGCTTGCCTTCCTTGCCTTCCTTATTCACACCTCATTCATTCAACAGGGCAAAAAGACATTTTTCTTTTACCTTAATTATACTACCTTAGGGGCCCGCTATAACATATTACCAAAGTTCAATACAAAGTCATATAAAAGTTATACAAAAATGCATTGATTGACTGCTGTGTGCAGTAATATGGTGAGGGGGGTGTTTCGGCCCTCAGCTGTTTTCTTTGGAGTAATATAGCCCTCGCCGCTTTACGAGTTGTGCAGGCCTGGACTAGATGATCACAATGGTCCCTTCTGGCCTCAGAATCTATGAATCATCAGAGAGGCCCAAGTACTGAATATGCTTGGAGACTTAACTCAGCCCTACAAGTTCTCCCTCCTGGTGAGGGTTGAAGTACATGGGCAGGGCAGTGTAGGCCACTGCTGCTCATGTGTACCTTTTCTGTTCATTAACAGAGGACTCCTTTTGTCTCTAGGCCTGTCAGTTCAGCACTTTTCACCAGCACTAAATTCTTTTGGGGAAAGAAAAAAAAAGAGAGAGAAAAAGATACATCTAAAACACAAGCTCAGATGAAAAATGCTCTGCAAGTGTTTTGTTCTTCCTGCAAACCACAAGCTGCTACATGTGCCTAGGCCTTGTTAAGGCCTGTAGGCATGATACAAGCCTTTCATAACACATACTTCTCTCTTGAAAAGCTTACCCAGCAGACTGGTCTTTCACTACCCATCAATTTCTACAATATTTAGAAAGAAGGAAACCCCAGCCACAAGTCTAACCTCCAACCTAGACTCTTTTCTGTTTGTTAATAGTGAATTATACTTTTTGGATACTCTAAGTTAAAATAACCCCTTAAATATGAAGTTAAACCTTAAATAATAAAAGATCAGTACACTGGTCTACAATTTTTGAGAAGTCGTCTGCTTCAGAGATAAAATGTGCTATTTATTATATATTTTGATGTGCTGAATTGAAATATGACAATTAAAACAACTGATTGGCTACTGTTTCTAAGATATTTAAGTTTTTACATTTTATGTCTATGTATATTGTGTAGATAGTAGAGTTTTAATCATAAATTGTAAACCTAGGTCTTTTCATGTGTTTATGGTTGCTTTACATGATAATATTTCACCTGTCCTGTTTATGGAACACTTTAAAAATCAGAAAAGGGTTATATAAATAAAATTTATTATGAAACAAAAGGCAAAAAACTATTATGTACATAGTTTAGTCCTATTCAGGGTCTACTCGGCGCTTCTTGGCTTGTCTCTTGAATTCATTAAATGGAGCATCTCTTGTCACTGTCCAGCAATAGTCTGCAAGCATTGATGGGCTCCATTTGCCCTGATAGCGTTTCTCCATTGTTGCAATCTCCTGGTGAAATCGCTCGCCATGCTCGTCGCTCACTGTTCCGCAGTTCGGTGGGAAAAAAATCTAGCTGAGTGTGCAAAAAATGTATCTTTAGTGACATGTTGCAACCAAGGCTTTTGTATGCCTTGAGGAGGTTTTCCACCAACAACCTGTAGTTGTCTGCCTTGTTGTTTCCGAGAAAATTTATTGCCACTAACTGGAAGGCTTTCCATGCCGTCTTTTCCTTGCCACGCAGTGCATGGTCAAATGCATCATCTCGAAGAAGTTCACGAATCTGAGGACCAACAAACACACCTTCCTTTATCTTAGCTTCACTTAACCTTGGAAATTTTCCACGCAGGTACTTGAAAGCTGCTTGTGTTTTGTCAATGGCCTTGACAAAGTTCTTCATCAGACCCAGCTTGATGTGTAAGGGTGGTAACAAAATCTTCCTTGATTCAAGAAGTGGTGGTTGCTGAACACTTTTCCTCCCAGGCTCCAATGACTGTCGGAGTGGCCAATCTTTCTTGATGTAGTGGGAATCTCTTGCACGACTATCCCATTCGCAGAGAAAACAGCAGTACTTTGTGTATCCAGTCTGCAGACCAAGCAAGACAGCAACAACCTTCAAATCGCCACAAAGCTGCCACTGATGTTGGTCATAGTTTATGCACCTCAAAAGTTGTTTCATGTTGTCCTAGGTTTCCTTCATATGGACTGCATGACCAACTGGAATTGATGGCAAAACATTGCCATTATGCAGTAAAACAGCTTTAAGACTTGTCTTCGATGAATCAATGAACAGTCTTCACTCATCTGGATCGTGAACGATGTTGAGGGCTGCCATCACACCATCGATGTTGTTGCAGGCTACAAGATCACCTTCCATGAAGAAGAATGGGACAAGATCCTTTTGACGGTCACGGAACATGGAAACCCTAACATCACCTGCCAGGAGATTCCACTGCTGTAGTCTGGAGCCCAACAGCTCTGCCTTACTCTTGGGTAGTTCCAAATCCCTGGCAAGGTCATTCAGTTCACCTTGTGTTATGAGGTGTGGTTCAGAGGAGGAGGATGGGAGAAAATGTGGGTCCTGTGACATTGATGGGTCAGGACCAGAAGTTTCATCCTCTTCCTCTTCCTCGTCTGACTCAAGTGAGAATGATTCTGGTGCATCAGGAACCGGCAGTCCTTCTCCGTGGGGTACTGGGCGTATAGCTGATGGAATGTTTGGATAATGCACAGTCCACTTTTTCTTCTTTGACACACGTTTCCCAACTGGAGGCACCATGCAGAAGTAACAATTGCTGGTATGATCTGTTGGCTCTCTCCAAATCACTGGCACTGCAAAAGGCATAGATTTCCTTTTCCTGTTCAACCACTGGCGAAGATTTGTTGCACAAGTGTTGCAGCATATGTGTGGGGCCCACCTCTTGTCCTGATCTCCAATTTTGCAGCCAAAATAAAGGTGATAGGCTTTCTTAACCATAGTGGTTATACTGCGCTTTTGTGATGCAAAAGTCACTTCACCACAAACATAGCAGAAGTTATCTGCACTGTTCACACAAGTACGAGGCATCTCTGCTCACTTTGGCTAAACAGAAATGTGTCCCTTTGCAAAATCAAACACTGAGAAATAAGAGAGCACGACACTGTATGATTTCTAGAGCTGATATAGGGCAATTTGTTCAGCAGAGTGATGTAAGCTTTGTTATGATTGCATCATCCATGACTTCTAGGAATAACATGATGCAATTCCATATCATGTATGATGCAATACCAGCTTCAGATTGCATCATTCATTGTTTTGCCTAAAAAGCAAGTACTGTCCAAACCCAGTCATAGATTTATTCATAGATCCAGTCAAAGATGTATTTTAGTCATTTCTGGTTTAAATTGAGATCCCTTCCCTTTATAACTCACTTATCCTCCGCCATTCCCAAGTCAAGGGTCGTATATACTGACCCAATAGCATATCTTGAAAACTAGAGCCAATCAACAATTTTAAGCACCATTTTCGTTCTCAGTGACCCAGAATTAGTAAAGTTTGACTACATTTATTTCAGAAGCATTTTGGCTGTAGAGCTGTATTATTATGGCAAAACCTTATGCACATACTTAATATTTACACACACAAGTAGTCCCAGTGGCTTCATTGCATAAAGTTAAGCACATGGGTAAGTCTTTGAAGAACTGGGACCTATAATTAAAATACTGAGTATGAAAGCCTAATGAAAAACTTTCTAAGACATATTAAATAACTGCATTCTTACAATAGTTATTTATATCAACAACCTAACTACAACTTTGGCAAGTCAGTTCTGTTGTACCCATGAAGGAGCCTGATTTATTAATTTTTTTAAGTGTGCCTTTCATGCTACAGAGTCAAATAATACACTTGTGCTTTAGCACTATGTAATCAATTCCAGACCCAAAGTAAGGACAAATAAGATGAAAAATATCTGTGGTCCTTTGACTACACTGGTATCAGACAGTTTTCAAAAGCACCTCTGACACTTCTTTGGGATGAAACTTTCTCCATGGTTGGTTTAGCCATTTTTTAGAAGTTTGAGCAAATTTGAGTAAAATCAAACAAACAAAAAAAACCCTAATTCATGGAAGACTGTTCCATATTTAAGCAACAACAACTGAGGCACAAGGCATCTGCAGGCATTTAATGACCAGCTGAGAAGTACATGAAGAGCCATTAACAACAGTGGCTAATTAATCCTCAAGGAACACCGTTGTATTATAATAGCTGTAACAACTGGGATGCAAACATTTGAAAGTCACAGATTTTAAATGTTCTCTTTTTCAGACACATTGTATGTACAAAGCAGCACTAAGGGCTCCATCCTGCCATCTTCATCCATGCGGGCCCTGATCCTGAGGTCAGAACTGCACAGACAGACCTCTTGTAATTGTACAGAGCCATTGGACCTTTACATGGGCACAAGGGTTTTCCCATACAGATGTGATGGCAGGCTTGTGGACCCAGGAGTTATCCCATGGATTTAAAGGACTATCATTTGAATAAGGGCTTTGGGACTGGGCCCCAAATCAGCAGTTTGCATGGCTCAGAAACTTCTATATCATGCCCACTGGGTTTGGATTTAGGCCCCAATCCTGCAAGAAACTCTGCTCAGGCAAACGCCCTGTGTCTGTGCAGAGACCCACTGAAATCAAGGGAGGTCCATCTTCACAGTCATTTACAGATCACTGCCCAAATCCCATTCTATGCATATATAAAAACTACATTAACCTCTCATATTTTAAACCAATGACCAATGTTAGATATGAGCAACAGCCTTCCTAAAAGGGAAATAGCAAACCCTGGAGTCTGTATGTCATTATGATGTTTGATACAGGCAATTTCAAATAAATGGTCAGAAGAGAAAAGACAATGGTGATAACCTCCAGCAAGTGTCTCCTAAAAATGTAGTTGTCTTCTTCAATCTCTCCCACTGTCACAAGGTGGGCAGGTGGCTTCAAGAGCTCCTGCTTAAGGGAGCCATTTTATAGACTGAAGTCACAAGCACTAAAGAATTCAGCATACAGTAAGTGTATTAGTTTTCACACATTTTAATAGCAAATGTCTATGCGGAAACAGAGTAAAAACAATTCAATCAACTGTGAATACTGCCCTTGATTTCGGGCCATATACCACAATCTCAGGAACAATCTCTGAGTGATCATTCACTGTTATTGCCCAGTTTACCAGTAACTATTTGTTTCTATAAAGTTAAAGTTACAAGCCACTATAGATAGAGAGGTGCTTATACTGAAACTGCCTTTGCAACCAAAAAACTACAGAGTTCACTGTAATGCCCACACATGCAGACACAAAATACCTACTGTATGCCCCCAAATGGATTTTAATAGGGGAAGTTACTTTTGAATCTTTTAAGATTCATGGACTTTGGCACATTAGAAATGAGAAGAGATGTCACAATGCTCACATAGTCTTGTAATATTGTAATTTCTGCCCAACTTGTTATAGCATTTGCTGTAGAGGAATGGCCAGTGTAGACTTGACTTGTAACTAACAAAGAACAAGGTAAATCCATCCCGTGGGATGAGGTAGGGGAGGAGGATCCTGGAAGCTAAACAGAGTCATGCTGCAGTGTAAATAAGAAAGCAGCTCAGCAGAAAGCTTAGCTTGTCCCCATCTGTTTACAAATATATATTTATATGGATTCTATAAAGCAGATATTGTTTAGGCATTTGCTTCAGTATATTTCTGGATTAGGACTTTTATCATAATATTTACATAAAGTGACCGTGTTTTATTATAATTCACAGATTAGCATTCATTTGTAGCAGCATAATCCCGTTTAGTTGGGATAAATTTGCATTATATACACATACAGTAATGTGTCCATAATTGTGTTACAACGGATGATAAATTATAATGGATGGGAACAGATTTTTATACGCACACATACGCCATAAATTATGTCAAGACTGTTTTGAAAAAGTCACTACCGCTCGGGCGCTGCGATCAGCGGTACAAGCAACTACAAGGTCTAAATTAAAACATGCCGGACAAACTTCAGCAGCTGCTGCTGCTGCTTACCTGCGTTTACATGTCGAGGCCGCTTCTCCTCTTGGGCAGGGGCAATGGGAATGGGCTCGGTAGCTCAGGCTTCGTTCAAAATCCCCCAGGAGGGTTTCCCACTGGAGAAGGAGGTTTCCGTCTTGACCAGGAGAGGGATCCCAACTGGTGAGGAGGGGACAAAGTAGGAACCGGCGCTGCTGGGAAGACCTGATTGCTGCCCAACCGGGGCGAGGGGAAATCAGGGTGGTGCCTGATTTGGGGGCTCCCGGAGGAGAGGGAGGGAAACTAAACCACCGCCCCCACCCAATAATCTTGTCCCCGCCGCTGCGCCGGGGAAAGTTTGAAGGAGTTTGGGGAGGCGGAGGCAGGACGCTGCGGCCGGCAGGGGAGTTTGCAGGCGGGGAAGGGAGCCGTGGGCTCCCGCTGCAGCCCGCGGGGGTGGGGGAAGGAGAGAGGGAGGGGATTGTTGTCCCGAGAGAGCGAATGGGGCCGGAGGCGGCGGCTGCAGAGCGAGTGTGCGTCGGAGTCGCTGCGGAGCGTGGGGCTGGAGCGCGGAGTCACAGCCCTGGAATCCCAGGAATGCGGAGCGGCCGCTGCTACTGCGGGGCCTGGAGACGTCGGGGACTTGACATGGGCTTTGTTGTTGTTGTTGTTTTTTCTTTGCAAAAGAGGAGGAACGAAGCCCGGCCGCGGGAGGAAGAGGAGGGGCGGGCTCCTGCCAATCCCGCCTGCTGCAACTCTGCCAAGGTCGGGACAGAGCCGCGGGACGGGTTTTTCGCTGATTTCCCCTCGGAGTCCCCCTGTCTGCGCTAGTCCCGCCGCGCCCCTTTGCCTGCGCTACCTTTGCAACCCAGTTCCTCCTCCCGAGTTCTTCCAGCCCGTGTAGACAGGCCCAAAGAGAGGGGGCAGGGAGCGAGGGGCACCCGGGGGCTGGGAGAACAGGGAGAGTCTGAGTCCGCAGGGAAGGGAAGGGAAGGGTTTGGGGGGTGGGGAGCGGGAATGTTTGAGGGGGAGGAAAGGGCTGAGTCAGTCCTAGAGTGTGTGTTCGGTCTGCGGGGGCTGAGGCAGCCCAGGGGAGTCTTTTGGAGGCCAGCTTCTCTGCCCTGCCTCCCCGTTTCAGCCCCACTTCCTCTGCTCTGCCCCCCACCCTGCCATTCCATCTCCTCCCTGCCCTTCAGGCTGTCTGGTCTAGCCCTCCTCCAATGCCACCCCTCATCCTCTTCAGCCCCTTTCCCTGTATTACATAATGGGCCCCCTTTGAGCCCTTGCGCGCTTCCCTGCTCCCCGTTCTGTCCCCCTATCCTGTCTCTTTGTCACACTTGTGTTAGGACCCACACTTGTCCAGTGGCAGGGCGCTGGGGAATCCAGCTGCTGCCAGTTCTCCCAACTCCTTGCCAACTATTTGCTCGGATCCTCCAGGGGGAGCAGATGGAACGCACCCTGGCTACCTGCAATGCTGGCCCCACTGTAATTGGAGGAGAAACAGCAGAAGAAACCCTGCAGCCCCCCAGATATGCGGTGGGGTATCACAGATGGGAATGTCATGCCAGAAGCATAACAATTGGTGACTGAGGAAGGGCCTGTCTGGTGGCTGCACTAAGGTTGGCTGAGGAGCATGGTTGGGTCACATTGTAAAGCCAGGCTGCAGTTTCTGCCAAGATGATGATCAGTTATGAATGAACTGGTGTTAAGAATATGTAGACCCTACAAACAATTCCCCAGATAGTTACAGAGTTTTACACGTGTTGGGCATTTAAATAATATATCATTAAAATAAATTCACAAAATTTTTACTCTTAAAAAGAGCCCTTGTTTGCCTAAAAATCAACACTGAAAATCAGGAGGAAATTACCTAAACCGAGATTTTGAACCCTTATATTAAACCACTTTTAGTTCTTAAATTCACCTTTCTATGCTTGATTTCAGGCCATGGGAGATTGTTTAGGAGGGTAGTTTGAGTAAAATCTATTTATCCATTTTTGAGTTAGCAGAGCAGGGGAGAACCAAATGGAGGGTAGGAGCAACCCTAGAATAGGGCACAGAATTCCTCTTGGTGTCAGTTGGAGACGTGCACAGAATATGCTCCTAAAACTGTAAAATTCCCTACACTGGAGTTAGAGAGCCTAATAGCAGTCATTTCTAAAAAATGGGTGAAAATTGGAGGTTTGTTTGTTTGTTTTACACTTATGTAACACATTTTCATATTCGTACATACTTTTCTCCTCATTGAAGGGCCTGGTCCTGCAATACTCATTCAATACATGAGTAGTCAGTGGGCATTACTCACATCAGTAAAGGTAATAGGATCAAGCCCTTAAAAGAGAGAGAAATAGCACAGTTCCTCAATTTAGGTACATAATTGTGCTTAAGTACCGTATGTGGAGTCACAAGTCTGTGCCTTACCCCTGGCATTGTAAAATGTAATTACACTTTGCAGAGAAAGTCCTATTTATCTGAAACGCTCTAACAAAGGTGTCGTGAGGCTTAGTGAAGTAAGTAAATAGTATCCACATCTTACAGATGGTTATGCTGAGAAGTGACACTGACAGTAAACTCCCATCTTTTCATGTATTTATACCTGCTCCTGTATTTTCCACTCCATGCATCTGATGAAGTGGGTTCTAGCCCACGATAGTCTCTAAGGTGCCACAAGAAATCCTCATTGTTTTTGACGGTAAATTGTTGCATTCAAAGGTTTTTCTTGCTCCAGGTCACACACTGAGACAGATATAGAGCTGTGAATAGCAACCAACTGCAGAACTACAAAGACACATTCAGTCACAGCATAGCAGTAGGTAGCATACCATGAGCAGAGTAGCTGCAGCTGGTAGCAAAGCAGGAGAACACAGTGGAGTTTAGAGCTTCCTTACTCCAGATCTGTAAGATTCTTTTTTATATTTCCCACCTCACAAGTAGAAAAACACAGAGGATGGGGTGGGAAAGTGGGCATGAAACTCCTGAAGTTTCTGCTGGATTCTCTCCACAACTTTGAGGTCCTATCAAGCAGGCAGAAGACTTCGCTTCTAAACACCGTGGAGGCTGGCATTCATAGGCGTATCTTAATGCCTCACCACAAGGTGTTAGCCACCTCTGCAGTTTTGTTGGGCCCCAGGTACTGCTCCTGGCCCCTTTTTCCTCCTATAGACCTCACTGCACCTGTACAGAGCTCTTCCTTTCAAGGAGTTTTAAGTGCAAGCATATGGTAATGTTGCAAGCAGCACTAACACAGTGGCAGATACTGGCTCAAATATCTGCTAGTTTTGAATGGGAGCTGAATCCCAGCTCCTGCCTCTCCTGTCCCAGCACAGTCTCTGAAATATTGAAGAGTCCAAGAGGAGATAAAAATATGCCCCAAAATACAGCAGCTTACAGAGCTGACCCTTTTACAAAGCTCTGCCTGCGATGGCAAGCTGTAGCACAAAGAGAAAACCCGCCCAAATAAGTAAAAGCTGCTGAACCAAGGAGTGGTGAAAAGCATTGCCTACTGTGTGACTTAATACAAATATTAATACCTGTATTTGGCTCCTAGATACTATGGAGAGAGGTACTTTAAGAAATACACAATTTGTTAATATAGACAAGCTTCTGAGCAGAGGTATGTCACTTGGGTACCACTCTCACCTTCAGCATGTGTAGGACCCATTGTATTCTTGTTGCCATTCCTTTGTTCTCCAAAACAGAGTGGAAAGGAGCATACAGCCCTGCAGATTAAGAAAACATGTTACCAGCTTCCTAGAGACCATGTTTAAATATAACTCTTGCTAGAAAGGTGTTACCATCATTTAAAATATTATTAAAGATGGGACTTAGTGGTTTTATATGGCGGTTTATGGAGTTTCTCTCTCTAATATCCCATCTGCCCTGGAAAAAGTGTTTTTTGTTTGGGGATCCTTTTGCAGCAGAGTAGTCCTAACAAAGTTAATATACAGTTTGGATTTGCAGAGCAGACAGGACTGAATCATGTTTTAAGTCTGTTCCTAAACCATGCTAAAGTCTGGCACTAAGCAGAGCTGTAACATGGCTCAAAAAGATAGTGAAAACATAATCCAGTACCATCCATAATGAACGAATAGTGTGTCAACTATATCAGAGGATTATTGTTTTTTAGCTGGGTCCCTGCACAGTAAAATGTACAGTGTCTATGGGACTTGGATATAGTTTACAATGAGATTTGAAATAGTTCTAGCGCCTAGTAACACCTGTGTTTAAACACTTCCAAAATCTTTATCCTAGGCTAAAGCAATTTTTAAAATCTTGTTATAACACGGAAAATGTTCAGTCCTTGTTTGTTGGCAAAACCATATCATAACCTGTTTTCAACAAAACTCCCTTTAAACTGTGCTTAAGCAACATCTGGCGGTTTGCTCTGAGAACAGTAGATGAGGTTTAATTAGCTTTACAGCCATCTACATTACAATCAAATCAAAGGACACAGTTGCAACACAGTTCCAATGTGTAGTGTAAATATCACCTTAACTGTGTTCCCTAACTATTCTAAAACCTGGGACATGTGCTGGGTATCCTGACTTGGCTGTAATTGTCATGAAGACAAAACCTTAGGCAGTATACTGGGAGAAGCTTCTTAGTCCTAAAATCATATTTGTACTTTGGAAATTGGTACTTTCAATTTTTTTAAGCTTACCATAATTAAGACAAGTTTACTTGTCTAGTGCCCTATGTGCTCGTTAATGATTGCATTTAATAGTCCTTTTCAAAAATCTTCTCTTTGAAAAGGAATTTGGATTACACAATTATGGAAAACAAACCTGTTGCCATCAAGCATGAGCTAACACGTTATATTACTCTATAGCTTACAGTGACTAAGCCAGCACCCAGTTTTGTGGACTAGAAAAAGTTTTCAATGATCATCCATACACATAAATTATGGAACATTGAACATTCTAGTTTGCTTAATGTTACAGTCTATTTCTACAGGTTTGGGGAATAACTGAAAATGTCTGCCTTTTTTTAATCCTTGAATAAAAGTTTGTAAAATCAAAAAAGTTTTAGAACTTGAGACTGATTATAGTGGTGAATTCTAGCTTCCACAGTTACGGTTGTGTCACCACTTCTATTATAAACCCCATTTTTCTTGCTCTTATAGAAATTGTATAAAACTTTGTTTCAGGGTGAACATTAATTTGACACAGAGACTTAGGACAGAAGCAAATATTTTTCCTAAGGAGTTTTGGGGTGTTTTTTTTATTTTGTTTTGTTTTAACATCAGTTAGGATATTCTAGCACAATTAGCAGTTTACTATTGTCATTTTTTAGTTTATATAATCCAAAATTGGCATTCATTAAAACAAAAAAGCTCATGGTTTTTAGTGAATTTACTGCTCCTGAAATTACTGGTTTGACAACCCTGGAGATCCAAATCCATAATGTATCCATATAACAAGGCAACAGTAGTGCAAACCTAAATAAAGTGACATGATTTTCAGAGGTGCTAAGCACCTGCATCTCATAAGGGCACATTTCAGCAAAGAACATTTAAGCATGTGCTTAAGTTCCATGGAAGTTAATGAGACAAGCACATGCCTAAAGGTAAGCATAAAGATGGACTACTGAACCAGGGTCTTAGTCTAAGGGAATTTCAGGTGCTCAGCACGTCTGAAAATCAGTCTCTTATTTAGGCACCTAAATATGTATTTAGGTACCTAACTTTGGGTACCCACATTTGAAAATATTGATCTATAACCACCCTCTGAGCCATCCAGTCCCTGAAAATAGCAAAGAACTGGTACCAAGAGACCTGAGTTTATTCTTGGTGCTGTCAAAGACTTTGACACCTACACCTTGCTTATCTGTAAAATGGATATAATCCCCACCTAGTTTACAAGATTGTTGTAAGGCTCAATTCATTCATGCTTTTAAGGCTCTTTAAAATCAGCAGATGGAAGGCATTATATAGTAATATAAATATCAGCTTTGTCTTCATATATGTTTGTAGAGCACCTAGTATAAGGGAGTCCTGATTCACACTGGATTTTATGGCAACTACAATAATATAAATATTAAATAATTATACTTTTTCTTTTCATTAGTGATTAATTCAGAATATGATAATAAGGTTTTCCTGGTATATAATAAAGCCATTTTAGAATGTTGAGAGACTGAGATTTAAACATTGTCTATTATATGTGCTTCACTTCTTTAATTTTCACAAAATGTTAAATATTGTAAGTATGTGACCAATTTGCCTTCATACCATTCAGAGTCATTGCGATCTATCTGGTCAATGATTCATGAACTAAGAGTGATTTAATCAATAGTCTGTAATGGACATCAGGCCAAAAAATGCATTTCTAAATAGCCCTTATAATTTAGAGTTTTAATTCATAGAGACATGATTCCAATAAATACAAGTGACAAGTGTATTGAATAAGTGATACCATTTGTCAAAATGGTGAAGTGTGATTTAGGGAACTGGTAGTGGGATTTAAACCCTTTTACCTCATGAACAGTGATTTGAATCTGACCCAGATTGTTGTTAGTGACTGAAAGTTGTTACTGTCTGATGGCTCTTTTTATCTGGGGCCTATGTGAAATTAGTTAATGGCCTGATTCCACTTCTCAATGGACAGATTTCCACATTACAGTTGGCCAGTTTGCTGGCAGTCTTAGCAGAAAGGCCAGTTAAGACTCAGCGGATTTTCAGTCTGACTCACCCTCAAAGTCCTAGATGTGGTCTGATAAAGAACAGCACTGAGGCACATTAATGGAGCTGTGCAAGGAACTTTGCAACTGCCTACAGTAGATAGGTTATTTCAGTTTACAGCTGTGAACAGGGCCGGCTCTAGGATTTTTGCCACCCAAGGCAAAAACAATTTTGCCCCCCCCCCCCCCGTCTTTAATTACCCCACCCCAGGCCCCGTCTCAACTCCGCCCCCTTCCCCAAATCCCCAGCCCTGCCTCCTCCCCCCAGGCTCTCAAGCCTAGGAGGGAGGGGGAGAAGCGGCGCCCGCGCCACGGCCACTCGGAGTCTCCCCCTCCCTCCCTGACTTGAGAGCCTGGGAGGGAGGGGGAGACTCCGAGTGGCCGCGGCGCGGGCGCCGCTTCTTCCCCTCCCTCCCAGGCTCTCAAGTCAGGGAGGGAGGGAGAGAGGGGGAGCAGCGGCGCGCGAAACAGCTGTTTCGCGCGCCGCGGCCGCTCGGGATCTCCCCCTCCTTCCCAGGTTTGAGAGCCTGGGAGGGAGGGCGAGTAGCGGCGCGCAAATCAGCTGTTTCGCGCGCCATGGCAGCAGCAGTGGAGATGAGCTAGGGCGGCCGGGGCACATTTTTAGGGGCGGCATTCTGGCGCCGGCCATGCCGCCCCTAAAAATGTGCCGCCCCAAGCACCAGCTTGTTTTGCTGGTGCCTAGAGCCGGCCCTGGGTGTGAAGAATCGGGCATCTTTCATGATCATTAAATTGATTTTAAAAATTGCATAGCAACATCCAGATCAAACCAATACCTTTTACAGATATACTATATATTTTTAAAATAAATACACTATATATTTAGAGTTCGGGCTGAACTTCTGACTTGATCTCATTCTAAGCAAGCCTGTCCTACCAGTGTTACATGCTATATCGGGGTGGTCAAACAGACTGGCCCCCCGAGCCCCATCCGACAATCTTCAGAAGTTCACGAGCCGGGGCACACCTGCCGGGGGCTGGGGCTCAGGGCTTCAGCCTCAAGCCCCAGGAAGTGTGTCCCACAGGGCTGAAGCCCTGAGACTCCCCTCCTTGCTGGGCACAAGCCCATACTCCAGCACCCTGCTGCTAGGCCGGGGTCCTGAGCTCCCCCTCCAGTTTAATAGGTAGAGAACGGGGGAGGGCCGTGGGGGGCTCCGCGAGCCGCACTTTAACGGTAAAAGAGCCGCATGTGGCTCGTAAGCCACAGTTTGGCCACCCCGTACTATACCATAACTTACGCAATGGCTGGATAGGCTATAGCAGTGGTTCTCAACCTTTTGTACTGCTGACCCCTTTCACACAACAAGCCTCTGAGTGCAACCCCCCTTATAAATTAAAAACACTTTTTTAATGTATTTAACACCATTATAAATGCTGGATGCAAAGCGGGGCTTGGGGTGGAGGCTGACCGCTCGCAACCCCCCATATAATAACCTCATGACCCCCTGAGGGGTCCCGACCCCCAGTTTGAGAACAAATTAAGGTGAATGTTAAAGTGTAGTGTTTATAGCTAGAGTTATGCCTTGTGTGTCAGAGTGACAATGTACTGTAATATCCTGAATAAACCTGATGGAATCAAGATAAACTTTATTGAATTAGGGTTAATAACTTTGGCTTACATTGTATTAAAAATGCAATTGTGGATGTGTTATTGTGGCATTGTATTTACCTTCTCCAGTAGGGAGAAGGATGCTAATGTAATTCCTCCCTTATCAGGCTTTTGAAGCCACGCCCCTGGAAAGGTCCACATATACTAGTTCAAATTGTATTCTTCAGGGACTAACAGACAAAGAAAGGATTGTTGGATAAATAGCCTGGCTCAGGGCCTTCTTCCTTGTCCAGCAAATGAGCAGGACCCCTGATCCATGGAGGGCCCCAATCCGTGGGGTAGGGTTGGAAGGATTGAACAGACTGAGTACTTGTTCTCAGCTGAAGCTATGATGAACTTGTGACCACAAAGAAAATTCCTTGGGTGCAGTGTTGAAGGACTACTCCTGCTAGAGCCCCTGTTAGAGCTGGGGTGATGACTGGTGAGCTTATTAGCAAGTGTGTAGGGTTTTTAATTGTATTTAATATGTTTTCTCTGTAGTGCTTTTACCCTAATAATAAAATTAGTCTTGCATAAAAAGAGCTGTGTGGTGCCTTATAACTGTAGCAATTACATCTGTTAACCACCTCTGAGGAGAAAGCGAGCAGGTGTCCTTGGGCAACCTGTCTGTGATGGGAGTAATACAGTGAAGCCAAGGAACTGTGCAGCCTGGAAGTACCCCAGTCAGAAGGGAGAGAGATGTGGATCTCCACCCAAGAAAGGCAATGGCTGGGGAGCAGGAAGCCTAGAAGTGGTGCCTTTGCCAGACCACTTAGGGGAAACACAGATGCAGTTGCCCTGAAATGTGACACCTTGTAGTGCACTTGTAAATTTTTGAACCACTCTTCCTGTGTTCATAGTTCAGTTGCTAGTTTGTTGTTGGAGCTGAGCTCCTTATGGATTGTCAGATGATGTACATGCTGTTTGTTCTCATGGAGATTTTTCTTTCTTTTTTGTGTAGATTTTCACTTAAACTAAAAGTGATTCATACCAAATGTCTCTATTTGCTCTTTGACTGGAGTCCCACACAAAGGAAACAGAATCTGCTTATCTTTACACCTGTCACCACATTGACTTTTGTGTGCTTGCAGCCGTGTAAGTGGGCCCTAACAGATTCTTAAATACAGTATCTTTTTTTTTTATATACTAAAATTCCAACTTTATGTGCAGCTCAGGCATTGGTAATTTACAGCCCTACAAAAGAACTGAAGACTTAGCTGTATCATTTCATAATGTAACTGTCATAATTATTTATAATTTCCTTCTCATACTAAATCCATGAGCATTATGCTAACTGAGATATTCATAGCCTTGCTCCACTGGAACTCATTTATAGTAACTATGAACAGCATAAATAGAATATCTTTGTGGGTTTGCTCTTATTGCAATCACAGCATTTCTGTGGCCATGTAACTTGCCAAACTCCCCTTCTGACTGACTGGGTATTTTTAAAAAACATTGCTGTTAGGATCATTATTACTTTCTTTCCAGAGCATAGGGAATCACCTAGTGGCAGCAGTAGAAAATGTTCATGATTTAGTTCATGTTACTAACATTTAAAGTATTGAGTTGCATTTATGTAGACTCATAGACTTAAGGTCAGAAGGGACCATTATGGTCATCTAGTCTGACCTCCTGCACAACGCAGGCCACAGAATCTCACCCACCCACTCCTGTAACAAACCCCAAACCTGTGTCTGAGTTATTGAAGTCCTCAAATTGTGGTTTAAAGACCTCAAGGTGCAGAGAATCCTCCAGCAAGTGACCCGTGCCCCATGCTGCAGAGGAAGGCGAAAAACCTCCAGGGCCTCTGCCAATCTTCCCTGGAGGAAAATTTCTTCCCAACCCCAAATATGGCGATCAGTTAAACCCTGAACATGTGGGCAAGACTCACCAGCCAGCACCCAGGAAAGAATTCTCTGTAGCAACTCAGATCCCACCCCATCTAACATCCCATCACAGACCATTGGGCCTATTTACCTGCTAATAATCAAAGATCAATTAATTGCCAAAATTAGGCTATCCCATCATACCATCCCCTCCATAAACTTATCAAGCTTAGTCTTGAAGCCAGATATGTCGTTTGCCCCCACTACTTCACTTGGAAGGCTGTTCCAGAACTTCACTCCTCTAATGGTTAGAAACCTTCGTCTAATTTCAAGTCTAAACTTCCTAGTGTCCAGTTTATATCCATTTGTTCTTGTGTCCACATTGGTACTAAGCTTAAATAATTCCTCTCCCTCCCTGATATTTATCCATCTGATATATTTATAAAGAGCAATCATATCTCCCCTCAGCCTTCTTTTGGTTAGGCTGAACAAGCCAAGCTCTTTCAGTCTCCTTTCATAAGACAGGTTTTCCATTCCTCGGATCATCCTAGTAGCCCTTCTCTGTACCTGTTCCAGTTTGAATTCATCCTTCTTAAACATGGGAGACCAGAACTGCACACAGTATTCCAGATAAGGTCTCACCAGTGCCTTGTATAACGGTACTAACACCTCCTTATCTTTATTGGAAATACCTCGCCTAATGCATCCTAAAACCGCATTAGCTTTTTTAACGGCCATATCACATTGGCAGCTCATAGTCATCCTGTGATCAACCAATACTCCAAGGTCCTTCTCCTCCTCTGTTACTTCCAACTGATGTGTCCCCAATTTATAACCAAAATTCTTGTTATTAATCCCTAAATGCATGACCTTGCACTTTTCACTATTAAATTTCATCCTATTACTATTACTCCCAGTTTACAAGGTCATCCAGATCTTCCTGTATGATATCCCGGTCCTTCTCTGTATTACAATACCTCCCAGCTTTGTGTCATCCGCAAACTTTATTAGCACATTCCCACTTTTTGTGCCAAGGTCAGTAATAAAAAGATTAAATAAGATTGGTCCCAAAACCGATCCCTGAGGAACTCCACTAGTAACCTCCTTCCAGCCTGACAGTTCACATTTCAGTATGACCCATTGTAGTCTCCCCTTTAACCAGTTCCTTATCCACCTTTCAATTTTCATATTGATCCCCATCTTTTCCAATTTAACTAATAATTCCCCATGTGGAATCATATCAAATGCCTTACTGAAATCGAGGTAAATTAGATCCACTGTGTTTCCTTTGTCTAAAAAATCTGTTACCTTCTCAAAGAAGGAGATCAGGTTGGTTTGGCACGATCTACCTTTTGTAAAACCATATTGTATTTTGTCCCAATTACCATTGACCTCCATGTCCTTAACTACTTTCTCCTTCAAATTTTTTTCCAAGACCTTGCATACTACAGATGTTAAACTAACAGGCCTATAGTTACTCGGATCACTTTTTTCCCCTTTCTTAAAAATAGGAACTATGTTAGCAATTCTCCAGTCGTACGGTACAACCCCTGAGTTTACTGATTCATTAAAAATTCTTGCTAATGGGCTTGCAATTTCATGTGCCAGTTCCTTTAATATTCTTGGATGAAGATTATCTGGGCCCTCCGATTTCGTCCCATTAAGCTGTTCGAGTTTGGCTTCTACCTCGGATGTGGTAATATCTACCTCCATATCCTCATTCCCATTTGTCATCCTACCATTATCCCTAAGCTCCTCATTAGCCTCATTAAAGACTGAGGCAAAGTATTTGTTTAGATATTGGGCCATGCCTAGGTTATCCTTAACCTCCACTCCATCCTCAGTGTTTAGCGGTCCCACTTCTTCTTTCTTGGTTTTCTTCTTATTTATATGGCTATTGAACCTTTTACTATTGGTTTTAATTCCCTTCTACATGGCTTTTGGCCTTTCTCACTTTATCCCTACATGTTCTGACCTCAATAAGGTAGCTTTCCTTGCTAATCCCTCCCATCTTCCACTCCTTGTAGGCTTTCTGCTTTTTCTTAATCACCTCTCTGAGATGCTTGCTCATCCAGCTTGGTCTACAACTCCTGCCTATGAATTTTTTCCCCTTTCTTGGGATGCAGGCTTCTGATAGTTTCTGCAACTTTGACTTGAAGTAATTCCAGGCCTCCTCCGCCTTTAGATCCACAAGTTCTTCAGTCCAATCCACTTCCCTAACTAATTTCCTTAATTCTTTAAAGTTAGCCCTTTTGAAATCAAAAACCCTAGTCCCAGATCTATTTTTGTTTATGTAATATATTACTGACTATCAAATAGAAATGCTAAGATTTTAGCAGGAGTTTGTGGGATAATACAAGATAAATTTTAGCTAAAAGTTACATCAAAGTTACAAGGGAATATTTTCCTATGTTCATAACTAAGGTTGTGAGTCTTTCCCGGAGGTCACAGAAGTCACGGATTCCGTGACTTTCCAGGACCTCTGTGACTTCTGCAGCGGCCGGTGAGTCTGACACCAGGGCCGCTGGGGCGGTCCCAGGGCCAGCTGCACCGGCCACTGCTCGGGTGACCCCAGGCAGCTGGTCCTAGGCGCTCCCCTGGAGCAGCAGTCCAGGAGCAGTAGCAGCGTCAGGGCCTGGGCTGAGCAGGAGTGGTAGGGCCCCGGGCCATCCCCTCCCCTCAGCAGCAGCCGCCGGAGGTCCCTCCCCTGAGCACCTAAATTTTAGTCGGGGTATTTATATAGTACATGTCATGGACAGGTCACGGGGCAGGCCATGACTTTTTGTTTATTGCCCATGACCTGTCCATGACTTTTACTAAAAATACCCATGACTAAATTGTAGCCTTATTCATAACTATTCACAGTAATTTTACCTAAAAGTTATCAGATTTTTCCATACTTTTTTAAAAGTGAAAGCAGCAACCATAAGACATTATATAACATGCTAAATGGAAAGTTCTAAAACAAAGAAATACAAGTTAGCCCACATAGCAAAGTTAAAAGAATGAATCAAATCACCCACTATCACAGCGGTTCTCAACCAGGGGTCCGGGGCCCCCAGGGGGCCGCAAGCAGGTTTCAGGGGTCTGCCAAAATCAACCAGAGAGCAGGATCAGCGTTAGACTCCCTGGGGGTCAGGGTAGAAAGCTGAAGCCCAAGCCACATGGGGCTGAAGCCAAAACCCAAGCAGCTCAGCTTTGCAGGGCCCCCTGTGGTGTGGGGCCACATACAATTGCCCTGTTTGCTACCCCTTAACACCAGCCCTGGCTTTTAATCTACCGGATATGCAGAAAAACACTTCCTGTGGCACAGGTGGGCCATAGAGGTTTTTATAGCATGTTGTGGGGCTTTAGAAAGAAAAAGGTTGAGAACCCCTGCACTATCAGACATGACAGAAAGGCACAATTGTCTAGTGGCTAGATCACAGGCTTAGTTTCTAGTCCCACTTCTACACAATTCACTATGTGACCTTAGACAAGTCATGTAACCTCGCTAACCTCTATACAGTAGAACCTCAGAGTTATGAACACCTCAGGAATTGAGGTTATTTGTAACTCTGAAATGTTCGTAACTCTGAACAAAACGTCATGGTTGTTCTTTCAAACGTTTACAACTGAACATAGACTTAATACAACTTTGAAACGTCTATGCAGAAGAAAAATGCTCCTCTTAATCATCTTAATTTAAATGAAACAAGCACAGAAACAGTTTCCTTACCCAGGGTTGGCAGGTTTGTATAATTTATGGTGGTGCCCAGAACAGGTTCAAGTCCTGCTCTCCTCCCCCCCACACCTGCCTAAGGGTCTGGGAGGGAGTTTGGGTGCAGGAGGGGGTTTGGCTGCAGGCTCTGGGAGGAAGTTTGGGTGCAGGAAGGGGTTTGGGGTGCAGGCTCTGGGAGAGGGTTTGGGTGCGGGAGGGGTGTGGGCTCTGGGAGAGAGTTTGGGTGCTGGGTGCAGGCTCCGGGCTGGGACAGGGGATTGGGGTACAGGAGGGGATGTGGGAGGCAGGTTAGGGTGCTGGGTGTGGGAGGGGGTTTGGGTGCTGGGTGCGGGCTCTGGGCTGGGACAGAGGGTTGGGATATGGGAGGGGATGCTGCGCTGGGGATGGGGATGGGGATGAGGAGTTTGGGGTGCAGCAGGCAGGCTGCCTTGGGGTTGGGGCGGGGAGCCAGAGAGGAGGACTCCCCCACACCTCTCCCTGCTGGCAGCAGCGAGCTCTGGGGGCTAGGGGGGCCCCTCCCCAGCCCCCACAGCATGACACTCACCCAAGTCCCCCCAGGCTGTTGCTCAGGAGGTCCACCAGGTGTTGTGGAAAATTGACCACACGGTTGATTTTGGATCAGACAGCCTGAGCCTCCTTTATTGATTTTATTTCCTCCACACAGGATAAGCCCCCCCCCCCCCCCCCGAGTCAACTCGGAGTCTCCTGCTGGGGGGTTGGGGGGGTTGCCATGCGCCTCCTCCCTCCGCAGGTGCAGCAGCCGCCTCAATCTGCCCCCGGCACCGCTCCCTTGTAGCCGGCTGCAGTAGCGGCCGGTGAGGGAGCACAGCACAGAACTGCAGGGGGCAACCACCCACTGCCCAGGGCATGCAGGGACGCTCTGGGAATGGGGCACGCGGGGGCAGCAGGCGGGGCTGGGGGAGAGACCCGACCCCAAACATTGATAGAGCTGGGTCCCCCGGACCCTGAATTTGCTTGAGCCGAGGCACCATGGACCCATACTACTCACCGCCCCTGTCCTTACCTTGTCAAATCTTTTTTAAACTTTCCTTTTATTTTTTAGTAGTTTACATTTAACACACTACTGTACTGTACAATATTTGTTTTTTTTGGTTTTTTTGGGTCTCTGCTGCCTGATTGCGTACTTCCTGTTCCAAATGAGGTGTGTGGTTGTCCAGTCAGTTTGTAACTCTGGTGTTCGTAACGCTGAGGTTCTATTGTGCTAGGAAATTTTACTAATGCTGTCCAGTAGGTTGTTCTCAATGAAGCTAGGACTGAACTAAATACTACAATATACCAGATGTGGACATTTTTACTACTTGTGCGCACACAATCTATATTAATACCTCCATTAGTGTTAGCACCAGTGCAGCAGTGCTGTTTGGGAATACTAGGTGAGAAATTTGCTGACTGAGATGCACCCAAAGGGTGCAAATGAACCATGACTCAGAATTATTTAACTGCAAGTGCACACTGGGCCTAGTCGTGTTCAGAACCATTTCTGAAACTTATGGTTGAGCTTTGCTTGAACCAAGTCTTTTGGATACAGTGTTGGAAACAGTTTGTTCCGGTCTATTATTATTTATTAAGGTAGCTCCCAGAGGCCTCAAACAGGATCAGCCCCCAGATGTACTATACCAGAGGTGGGCAAACTACGGCCTGTGGGCCACATCCGGCCCGCGGGACCCTCCTGCCCAGCCCTGGGAGGCTAGCCCCCGGCCCCTCCCCCGCTGTTCCCCCTTCCCCGCAGCCCCAGCTCACTGCGCCGCTGGCGCAATGCTCTGGGCGGTGGGGCTGCAAGCTCCTGGGGCAGCGCAGCTACAGAGCCTGGCCTGACCCGGTCTCTGTGCTGCGCGGTGGCATGGCTGTAGCGTCGCCAGCCACCGGTGCTCCAGGCAGCGTGGTAAGGGGGCAGGGAGTGTGCGGGGGGTTGGATAGAGTGCAGGAGAGTTCGGGGTGGTGGTGGTCAGGGGGCGAGGGTGTGGATAGGGGTTGAGGTGGTCAGAGGGCGGGGAATAGGGGTTGAATTGGGGCAGGGGTAGTCAGGAATGAGAGGAGGGGCTGGATGGGGCGGCAGGGGGCAGTCAGGGGCGGGGGTTCTGGGGGCTGTCAGGGGACGGGGAGCAGGGGAGGTGGATGGGGCAGGGGTCCCGGGGGGGTCATCAGGGAACAGGGGGGGTTGGATGGGGTAGGAGTCCAGGGGGGCGTCAGGGGGTGAGAAGTGTGTGGGGGGGTCAGATAGGGGGCGGGGGTGGGCCAGGCCTGGCTGTTTGGGGAGGCACAGCCTCCCCTAACCAGCCCTCCATACAATTTCTGAAACCCGATGTGGCCCTCAGGCCAAAAAGTTTGCCTGCCCCTGTACTAAACACTGCACAAACACAGAGAAAGATGTGGTTCCTGTTGCAGAGGGAGATTACACTAGCACTTAAACTGTTAACACCAGGGCAGCTGACCTAGCTGCTGCTGAATGCAGAGTGCGCCAGTGTAAACAAGGCGTCTATGACTCAGATTCCACATCTGTAAAAGAGAGAGAACATTTATCCACCTTTGTAAAGTGATTTTGAGAAAAGTGCTATACACATGCAAAGTATTAGGCCTTGTCTACACAGGAAATGTTTTCAGTGTAGCCTAAGGTGTGAATGTAAACAAATATTGTTATAGCTGTACAACACCCTGTGTAGATGCTCTTATTCCAGTGTAAGTGTCCCTTTTTCAGCTCAGCTTCTGTAGCTTGGGAAGGGGATTAAACTGTACTGAAAAAAGCCACTCATGTCGCAATAAGAGTGTCCACACGGTGAGTTTTTCCAGAATACTAAATCAGTGAAACTGGTAACACTTTCCCATATAGACACGGTTATAGTTCATCATTCATCATAAGGGATGGTCTTTGATTTTGTTCCTGAACTCTGAAAGGCCTTACAGATCAATTAATTGTTGTTCAAGCATTACTCAGGGTCCATATACAGTATTCCAAAACCAAAAGGCACAGATCCCTGCAGAGGGTAGTGGCACTCACACTTTTAATCACCTCTGCTAGTGATACAGCATAAAGTGATAGCACACAAACAATGTGTTAGTGATAAGGCAATGACATGGTATGAGAAGATGGATCTCTTTTTGGTTACAAATGTGCTCAGGTAGACATCCTGGAAATTGTGTGGTGTAATCACGTGGCCTAGAACAATCACAAAATGAGGTGATGTGGAAAAGATGAGGCTGCATTGTGCCAGGAGGAAGCAGGATGGAAAGAATGTGTGGGACGTAGGAGATGGCATGGAACTATGTAGCAGCTTGAGGATTATGGCCTCAAAGGTCAATACAACAACACAGCCTGAGGCAGTGGTATCAAGATGTTCTTGTTTTTTAATGTCATGTTGTCCCAAAGCAGCTTTTCCAGGCCCTCTCAAAAAAACTGCAATGGTTTGGATAAAATAGTTCCTCAATGAGACTCCCTCCTGACCTTGGGGTTGTAAACTTCAAAACCTACCTTAAAAGGTTTTACAAAACCAATAACAGTTGGTCTGTTTAACATGCATCACCAAAGTTTCTGTGGGCTGGAGTACCCACAGAAAAAAACTAGTGGGTGTTGAGCACCCACCAGTCACCTGCTGAACAGCTGTTTGGCAGGACCCACCCATCATCCACTGTTCAGTGGGTGGGTGGGAGGCACTGGGGGGGGAGAGGGCGGAGCAGGGATGGGAAGAGGCAGAGCAAGGGAGGGGCTTTAGGGGATGGGGCAGAATGGGAGCAGGGTCTCGGGGAGGTGCAGGGGTAGAGCACCCACGAGAAAGAAGAAAGTTGGCACTTGTGGCTGCCTGCTAGAATCAGTTGGAAATTTTTCAGACAAAAAAATAAATGGCAAGTGCAGACAAACCCTTAAGTGCAAATGATATTACTCAAAGGCCTAAATTCTTACTTGAGTTATATGGGAAACAACCTCTTATGAGGTTTGGGGGGGAAATTCTGATGTATGCACAAGCACAATTGCATAGCCTTCAAGATTCGCTGTGCTATATGTCTGTATATCTGAGGCTAGTAGTTGCACTGTAGTTGGTTTTTCAGTACAGTGGGAAATATTCTGAGTTTCTAATGAATTTCAAATTAATCCTGAATTTGGTTTGCACCTTTTAACTGACTGTTTGTTGACCTGGCTATACTAATTATTATGCAGGATAAGGAGGGTATCTTTCTCAGGGTAAGAATTACAGGATTTTGCTTTGGTTTTGCCATTTCAGGCTATTCTGTACAAGAGGTTTGTGTCCAATGTTATATGATTTTGGTGGATGTAAGGGAGGGTCTGCTCAGAGGGATTAAGGCTAAATGGACAAATGATGGGTTGGAGGAGGAGTGAATATAGGGGGAGCTGGTAGTAACCCCTAAAATTAGATTGTCTAACACTTTCTGTTATAAAGGATTTTTGAGATAATTCCTTTGAGAAGTTCTCACACCTCTAGTGTTTGCAGCGGTCCGTTAACATTCAACAGTGAGACTGCCCGTAAGCTAGGAAAGTACCTTTTCTTTGTCCCATGAAATTCCATTTAGCTTTTGCTGATGTACAAACAGTTAAAAATCACCAGGCTTTTAAGAACATGCCATACAAATATCTATCAGGGATGGTCTAAGCCTGCCTCATCATGGAGGGAAGGAAATGACCTCGTCAGTCTTTTTCTATTATTTCTTTCTTTCACTTGTGTTCCATGATAAAATGTTGGCAGTATGCTAAAAGAATAACCAAACACACAAACATTCAAAGGTTGAGCTCATACATCCCCCAAAGCAGCAGCAGCAGCAGATATATGGCAATGCCTGAGAATAGCCCGCTAAGCTACAGTGGCGTGGGAGTTAAGGGGAAAGAGAGCTGACCAGGATGAGGTTCCACCCTTCTGGATCTCATACATGGCCTCTGGAGACACCATATGGGACATCTTCCTCCCCACATTCCTCCAGATCCTGCCGGACTCACCATCTGGCCTCAGCAGTTCATTTCCTACGCACACACCCAGGGCCGGTGCAACCACTAGGCGAACTAGGCGGTCGCCTAGGGTGCCAAGTGGTTGGGGGCGCCAAAAAGCGGTGCCCTGGCTTGGCAGAGAGGAGCCGCCTTCCGGAGGCACCGGAGAGCCAGAGCGTCGGCTTGCGGGGGCGGCGAGCCCCAGCCATGGAGGAGCCGGCACGGTGCAGGGGGGCAGCAGCCCTGCAAAGGCGGCGGCGCCGCTAGCGGCGATCAGCCACGCCCCCCGCCCCTCCTGCCCAGGCTGCGGCCCAGCACCCTCCCAGGGGCTCCTGCAGGCTGCAGTGGATGCATGCGGGGGGCGGCCCCCATTTGCCGCTGGCTCCCCCCTCACCGTGCTTGGGCTCTGCGGCTCCCGGGCATGTGAGCCGCCGCCGCCGCCGCCGCTGGGGTGCGGGGCCCTGAGCCTGCTCCAGGAGCCGCAGAGCCCGAGCGTGGCAAGAGGGGGGCCGGGGGGAGCACGGGGGCCACCGCCTACATGCATCCGCTGCAGGAGCCCCCGGGGGAGGTGCTGGGCCGCAGCCCGGGCAGGTGCGCCCCCCGGCTTTCCCCTCACCGCACTTGGGTTCTGCGGCTCCCGGGCGTGTGAGCCACTGCTGCCCCTCCCGGAGCAGGCTCAGGGACCCACGCCCTGGCGGCTCACATGCCCGGGAGCTGCAGAGCCCGAGCACTGTGAGGGAGAGCTGGGGCGCACATGGGGGCCGGTGCCCGCATGCATCCGCTGCAGCCTGCAGGAGCCCCCCGGGGGGGCGCTGGGCCGCAGCCTGGGCAGGAGGGGCGGGGGGCACGGCTACTGCCCCCCTGCGCCGCGCCGGCTCCTCCATGGCTGGGGCTCACTGCCGCCGCAAGCAGGACACTCTGGCTCTCCGGAAGCGGCTCCTCCCTGCCGAGCTGCTGCAGTGGCCCAATCCCGGCAAAGCCAGTGAGTGGACTTGGGGCGGGGGCTGCTGGGTGGGGTGGGGAGGGCTCGCGGGGGGGGCTGTGCACCCTCCAGAGGAGTTCAGGAGGTGGGGAGGGGGGAACCTGGTCTGGGGAGCAGCCCCTGGGCATGGCTGGCCCCTGGGTCTATAAAGGTTCGTTGGGATTTGCCACTCAATGAACTGATGTGCGGGGGGGAGGGGGTGTGTGTGTGCAAGGTGGAAGTTTCACCTAGGGTGCAAAATATCCTTGCACCGGCCCTGCACACACCCCAAGGGCTACTATATGGGACTGGAGTTCTGCCAACTCCAAAGGAGGGTGGGAAGAGAGAGATGGCTACACTCCCCTCAACCAACTCCTGGATTTAGCACATGGCTCCAAGTGTCCATCCCCCCTCCAGGGGTACCACAAGGGCAGGAGCTGCATTAGTTTCTTGGGGAACAGGGAGAGAGAGAGAGAAAGAAATACCAGTGTTGAGCTCAACTCTCCCCTTTGACCACACCCAGGACCCAGGCAGCAGCTAGACCCAGTGGTCCATTTCCCCCTCTGGAATAACAGCTTTCTCCTGTTGCCAGCTATAGTCCTATGTTGCTAAAGGTTAAAGTCCCACTGGTGATGGTAGCGGGATTGTTATAGTTGCACAACCAGATTTACAGTTGCTCGTGCAACCTTAATTCAGCCCCCCAGTGCCTGAGGCATTATGATACTGTCCTTAATTACATGATAACTACATGATAATTACATGATAACACACCGTTTGCTCATTCACTGCACAGGATGGATGCACAAGGGGCAGAATTGGGTTGTATGAACATCCTTAAACTTGGTATTTCTTAACTTTTGAGTGCTTGACTTTGCAACCTAAATAACATTGTTTTAATGTATTTTTGTATGTAATTTATATTAAGATAGCACCCAAAGGCCTATGGGCCCATTGTGCTGGGTGGTGTATAAACACAGAAAAGACACACTCCCTGCCCTAAAAGGCTTATTATTTCAAAATACAAACAGAGGACGGTAGAGGATGTAAAGTATGGTGAAGAGTTGGCACAGCTTTCTTAGTAACTTGTATTGTGGGGATGTGGTTTTTTCCTTTAAATAGGCATTAGAGAAAGGAAAGGGAAAGGAAAGGAATAGGCACAGCTTCTCACCTGTCTAGCCAAGATCAGCAGGCTTTGTAGGCATCATGCTAGACAGATCATCTTTATGCAAGAGCCCCATTGAGGTAAGTAGGAGTTCAACTTCAGGATCAACCCTCGTGCTGTGGTGTGGTGTGAAGAAGGGGGTGAGGGGTGGAGGCAGATGTGTACAGTTAGACTAGAAGCATCACTCACTATCCTGTACCATAACATTTCCATGCTACCTTTCCTTTTCCTGCCCCTTCACAGCACCACAGAACACAGCCCTGTTTGGCTGAGGGATCTACCATCCCATTGGCCATACTGGGTGACGTCTTGCTTCTGAACCTCCCTAATAAACAGCCATTAACTCCCATGCCCACTGCTATTGCTGCTGCTTTTTCATTTGTGCCTACAGCCTGCCCCAGCCTGCGGGGCAGCATCGGAGCCAATCACACCCCACCCTCCTCCCGCCATAGCCAATGGAGTTTGCTAGATTCGGAATCCAATCATGCCGAACGCACCAATCGAAGGGACTCGGCCCTGCGGTTTGAGCCCATTGGTCCAATGGGGAGGGCTGGTTCGTGAGTGGCTGCGCTAATGGCCAATCAGTGCTATTCTGGGTTGTGTGTGTGTGTGTGTGTGTATGTAACTGACCGTGCGGCAGCGGCAGCTTTTTGAACCTCAGCGCTGAGGAAGGCAGCGGGAGCGGGGACCCGGCCGCTGCGGTGAGTGTGGGGCAGAGCGGGGTGGGGAGGGGAGCCGGGCGCCGCCTCCTGTTGGGGTTCGGAGAGGGACGGGAGCGCGGGGGGAGGGGTGAAGGAGCGGGCGCTGGTTCCCGCGCAGGCAGCGGGGCTGGGGGGCGCCTCGGCACGGCCCTTCTCCTCCTCTCTCTGGGTCACCCAGTGCGGCTCTGGCTGCTCACCTGTGGGCACCGCCGGGTCTCCGGCCCGCTCTCCCCGGGCGCTCAGAGGTCGCTTCCTGCCCCTCCCCCTGTCTCTGGTCTACGGCTTAGGCTTCGTCCCTAAAAAGCCTTGTTTAAAACCGGCTCCTGCCCAGAGACAAGGGCGGCCGGGGGGCGGGAGGGGTTTGCCCAGCACCAGCTTGGCTCTGCCCAGCACGAGCTGTGTATAGATCAACCTCCCAAGCCACCCGCTGCAGCCCTGGCTTCAGCTGCGTGTGTAAGCGTGGCCCATAGCAGGCCGCCTGTGCTCACAGGGAGTGTGCTGTGCTGGCCCAGCCTGCACAGGGCACTGGCCAGTAGGAATAAATTTGCGGCAGACACTCCATAGCAAGTGCCAGCAGGTCACTGTTTCTCAAGCCCCCTTGTGCACACTCCTCCTTGGAAACCTGTTTGTTTGTGTGCAGATCTTTGTTTAGCATCTTCTGACTCGTGTTGCACTGTTTTTTCTTGTGACTGCTGTCAACTGTTGTAAGAAAACTTCTTTCTGTGTAGCAAATGGCGAGCAATTTGGCCTGCTGGTAGGATGTTCTCTCTTTTTCTGGTGCCACCTTGTCCAAAGTCTTTACAAGTTTGTATGATTAGGGTCAAGGTGCTGTTTATTAAATTGTTGAGGATTTTACTTTAGATCTTCATGGAAAGTCTTCCAGAACGTCTAGATGTTCTGGGATCAGGCTCACTGGTAGAGCTGAGGACACAGCTAATCTAGGGCATGTCTTCGCTAGGGTTTTATAACACATGTAACCCCAGCCCTGAGGCGTGGCTTAAGACTGCTCCCTGTTGCTTGCTGCTTGGAGTGGCTTCTCACCTCAAGGGTATGGGTCCTGTGGGCTCAGCTGCCGGCTCCACACCGCAGCTTCACTGTGGCTCCACTACACCCCCAGCCTCTGCCCCTGGCCTTGGCCCTGCTTCTGGCCCCAGACCCTGCCTGCAGTTGCAGCCCCAGCCTTGGCCCCCTCTCCCTGCCCCCCCCCCCATCGGAGCTGCAGCTCCACGCCTTGCCCCAGCTCTGGGAGGATTGGGGGGGAGGGTGTGCAACCCTCAAAAGTTTGGGGACTGCTGCTCTGTCCTATAATTTTCGTGCCTTTTTAAAGATTCCGCAAACATGCATGATCCTCCTCGCTGTCTGCTATCTCTGACAGAATCATGGAACCCACACAGCTCTGCTCTATTGTCATAAGCATTGCAAGCACAGGACGCACAATCCTCCAATATTTCCAGAGCCATAAGAAGTATCGAATCAGTGTGGAATGTGACTTCCTTGGAGGACAGATTGCTGTGGGGCATAGTGAGAACCAATTCAAGGTGGTTGGTGGTGTTTATGGAGCACTGGTTCTGAGGCTGAGAAATGAGCATTAACTGGTGAGATTGCATTGTAATTCAGATTTGGGATGACTAGCAGTGGCTGCAGAACTTTTGGATGCACAAGGCCACATTGCTGGATCTATGGCCTGAGCTCACCTCAGCCTTCCAGTGCAGGGAGACCAAAATTAGAGCTGTACGGACAGTGGAGAAATGAGTGGTGATTGTGCTGTGGAAACTTGTAACATTGGATTGTTGTTGGTCAGTGGGAAATCATTTTGGAGTCAGAAAATCCATTGTTGGGGCCCTTGTTGTGTAAGTGTACAGGGCCATTTATCATCTCCTGTGCAGGACTATGACTCTTGGCAATGTGCAGGACATAGTGGATGGATTTGCAACAATGGGGTTCCCAATCTGTGGTTGGATGATAGATGGCGCACATATCCTTGTTTTGGCACCATACCACCGAGTATATCAACAGAAAGGGTTACCTTTATATGGTTGTGCAAGCATTGGTGGGTCATCAGAAATGCTTCACCAACATCAGTGTTGGCTGGTCAGGGAAGGTGCATGATGCTTGCATTGTTAAGAACACAGGACTGTTGAAAGTTACAATCAGGGACTTTCTTGACTGGCAGATTACTATTGGCAATGTTGAAATGTGAGTAGTGATACTGGGATGACCCAACCTACCCCTTGCTCCCTTGGCTCATGAAGCCATCCACCGAGACAGTACCCAGGAAAGATTCAGCTACCAGCTCAACATGTGCAGAATGACAGTTGAATGCGCTTTTGGTAGATAGAAGGGGCGCTGGTGGTGTTTAATCACACAATTGGATCTGTGTGTGTGCGTGTGTGCGTGTGTGTGTGTGTGTGTGGGGGATCCTAATGGTTTAGCTGACTGCTGTGTCTTGCATAATATCCGTGAAGCAAAGGGGGAAAAGTTGCCACTAGGCTGGTGGTGGAGTGGCTGATTGAGTTTGAATAGCTAGACACGAAGGTTGTTAGAGTTCAAAGTGAAGCTGTACGGATCAGGGTTGCTTTCAAAGAGTACTTTAACAGTGAGCCATAGTAATACGTTGTGTACTGTGCTCTATCTGGTCCTGCTGTTTTGGGGCCTGTTGGGAATTATGGGGTGCTTGGTGTACATCTATAAATATTACACTATCAGTGCACTTATTATTTTTGCAGTGCTTGCTGTACATTTGATTATTACACTGTCACTGATCCTATTAGTTGTCACGCTGTACAGTAACAAATAAGCTACTCAGGTGTTCTATAGGTGTGGAGGGGGAACCTCTCAATGCTGCAACAGCAGCAGCTTCAGATAAAACACACAGGTATCATTGTTGATGTACAGTAGAATCTCAGAGTTATGAACTGACCAGGCAACCACACACCTCATTTGGAACTGGAAGTTCACAATCAGGCAGCAACAGAGACAAAAATAAAAAGCCAATACAGTACAGTATTGTGTTAAATGTAAACTACTAAAAAAAAAAAGCAAGGCAGCATTTTAATCCCGCATAATAAAATTTCAAAGCTGTATTAAGTCCATATTCAGCTGTAAACTTTTGAAACAACAACCATAACGTGTTGTTCAGCATTACAAACATTTTAAGAGTTACGAACAACCTCCATTCCCGAGGTGTTCATACCTCTGAGGTTCTACTATAATCACAATGGAAAGTGCAAGTTAAAATTCAGAACTCCCTTCCCTGGCTCCCCTAAAGGTTTAAACAAGATGTACTTATTGACACTTCTGAGTGATGCTGTGCACACGCACTCTAAAGAGCAACAGCCATGGTGACTACAGCCTACTAGGGGTGAGGAAATCGCTCGGTTGCATGAAACTGAGTTTATGGCGATGCTACTGAATACTAGCACCGTTTTCTACAGGTGGTGGTGATTTTTAGGTGATCTCACTCCAGAGGGTAACAAAGGTATAGAGAGCACAGCTGCTGCTGGCGTTCTGAAGCTGCCCGCATGTTGCTAGCCTGGGTACTGCAATGATGCCTGCCAAAGTTATCACTGACTGACATGGGAAAGCATCCAACTACGGAGGAAGAAATAAGGCTTCGGCAGAGGATTAAAACTTTCACGGAGGTACTCTTCATTGCGCTGTCTTAGGAGGATACAAAGAACTGTCCCTTTGTACATAAACTGCTCCACCTAGCCCTCTTGCCTAATTCTACAGGGGGAATGAAAAGGAGATAATGCTACCTCTTTGTTATACCGCTTCCTCTTCTAATATGAGTGAATTAATGAAGAGTCGATAGCTGTGCCCTGTTAAATTGGGGGGCGCCATAAGTAAACCATTGTATAGGAAAAACAAACACTTACCTAAGGTTCCTTACCCTGCATGGGGCTTGCCTGTGCTCAACTGCTGGGACTGACTGGACTGCAGTGGAGTCTCAAACAGGTTTCTGGCTCATGGCATAGCTGGATCTCCCAGTTGCATGTTCTTCATTCTTCACTTCCTCCTCCACCTTGTCGGCCTCACTGTTCACACCAGGGGCCTGTGGCTTGGGCTCCTCTGAGTTATTCACAATGGTGTGTGGGGTGGTGATGGCATGCCACAAAGTATGGCATGCCTCTTTGTAAAAGCAGCAGGTCTGTGGCTTGGCATCAGATTGACCATTGGCCTCTCTGGCCTTCTGATATGCCTAATGCAGTTTCTTTGCTTTCACATGGCACTGCTGCTAGTCCCTGTCACTCCTCTTCTCCTGCATCCCCCATGCAATCTGCTCATAGGTGTCCACGTTTCTGGGGCTGGTCCGTAGCTGTGCTTGCACAGCCTCTTCTTCCCAGAGGCCCAGGAGATCCAATATCTCCTGTCTAATCAAGGCTGGAGCGCATCTGGCCAGCATGGTCGGCTGGGCAGCTGCACACAGGAATGGAAAAATGCTAGGGAGACAATCAAGAAAAAGGCATTTCAAAAAGTTGCAGGACTTCAATGTGGAGAGGGGGCAGGCATTCTGGTCTCTGTGATCCCTGGGCAATGGGGAGTTTGCAATTGTGACTAGAGCAGTCAGTGTCAGGCATTGTGGGACAGCTGCTGGAGGATTGTTAGGGCTGACAAAGGTAACGCAGCATCTATATTTGTGCTGCATTGACCTCGGTACATTGACCATGGCTCAATGCTGCTTGGGGAGGTGGTGTTACTGTGTTGCTGTAATGGGGCGCTTACATCAGTGGAAGAGACATTTAAGTGTGAACACATGCACAACTAGGTTGACACAAGACAGCTTATATTAGCCTAACTTTTTAGTGTACACCAGACCCAAGTGTTTATTTTCATTTGGTAGTACAATAGCTTCTCAAAGAAAAATCTAGATCTGATTTCCTGGCAATTATTTACAGTGCTTCATAACTAATACACTTTTTCTCTTAATAATCTTAAAAATCTGATTACTTTATTTGCCATTACATCAAACTACAGTTCAGCTTGACGAAACAGGTAATCCTACAGCCGCGTCAATATGCGCAGCAGTTGAATGCATGTTTACATTTGAGTGCTTGCTCCATGCTGGCAGAAACAGTGCTTACAAACGCAGCTGTTTTGCTTTCCAAAAACTGTAAAACTTGTAAAGAGAAAAGTACAGCAGCCACCTAAAATGAAGGTATAATTTCTCTCAGCAGACAGGGCCGGCTCTAGGATTTTTGCCGCCCCAAACAGAAACAATTTTGGCCGCCCCCCCGTTTTTTTCTTACCCCACCCCCGGCCCCACCTCAGCTCCGCCCCTTCCCCAAATCCCCAGCCCTGCCTCCTCCCCCAAGGCTCTCAAGCCTAGGAGGGAGGGGGAGAAGCGGCGCGCGCGCCGCAGCCACTCGGAGTCTCCCCCTCCCTCCCAGGCTCTCAAACCTGGGAGGGAGGGGGAGCAGCGGCGCGCGAATCAGCTGTTTCGCGTGCCGTGGCGAGCTAGGGCGGCCAGGGCACATTTTTAGGGGCGGCATTCTGGCGCCGGCCATGCCGCCCCTAAAAATGTGCAGCCCCAAGCACCAGCTTGTTTTGCTGGTGCCTAGAGCCGGCCCTGTCAGCAGAGAAAGTGAGGCTTTCAGAGCGAACGCATGTGTGTGAGTGTTTCGCATGCATAGCTACACATCAATGGAAAGATCTTTAACAAACTGTTTTCGTGTGATCATAAAAATAACATAGTAGGAGGCATCTTTCTGAAATGCAGCTCAAGTGTGGGACCAGTAGAGTAAAAATTATCCCTGTAGGAGATGGAAGTCACTTGCCTTTATCCAACTTATTTTAATAAGGCTATGTCTACACTAGCACTTGTCAGTAAAACTTTTGTTGGTCCGGTGTCTGAGGAAAACATACCCCAACCAACATATGTTTCACCGACAAAAATGCCGACGTGGACCGCGCTATGTCGGTGGGAGACACTCTCCCGCTGACATAGCTACTGCTGCTTATTGGGGGTGTTTTAATTATCCTGACAGGAGAATTCTTTGCTGTCTGCATAGAGCGGCTACATGGGGGACCTTGTAAGGTCTCTAGTATAGAAATTGCTTATGGAAGCAGAAAGTCAAATTAGAAATTATATTCCAGATATAAATTGCTAACCAAGGTTCAAGAGACCGGAATGTGATCCAACATTGTAACGGTTTCATTGACTAAAATTCTTTCTAGCCCTGTCTTAATTTTTATTAAAAAGTGAGGAGTAATTTTTAAATACATATTCTTTACTGCATTCAACTAATAAAAAAATCAAAATTTTGAAACCTAAGCCTTTTAAAAATCAGTTGTAGTAATGTTCTCCTTGTGTTTCAGGTTCAGTGATGTACACTTTGTATTAAGGAAAAAAGCAGATATAAAATGAGCTGGGTTGTGGAAGAGTGGTAAAAGGCCTTTCCACAATGGCGCTTCAGAAGATTCAAGAGCTTGAAAGTCAACTAGACAAGCTTAAAAAAGAACGACAGCAAAGACAGTTTCAGCTTGAATCGCTGGAGGCAGCTTTGCAAAAGCAGAAGGTCATAGTCTTAACGCACCAAGTAACTTTTAATGCATTTTTATTCTGCTCATATCCATTTAGAGTGCTGCTGCAACGATTCTCCTACCTGTCACTTTGACCATGTCACCTCTCTCGGCGCCCCTCCATTCTCTATTGCAATAAACAAGCTGCTTGTCTTCACTTCCTAGCACCTTCATGGCCTACCCCATCCTAGGTATCCTTTTTTTCATTCACTATTGAAATGTCAACTCCAGCCTCTGATCGGCCCATAACACATCCATTTGTTAAATTTTTCAACAAGCATCTTCGTGCTTTCTCCCATGCTGACTGTCAACTTCTGCTTGGGAGGAGCTCCCCATAACCATCTGCAAAGTTCCCTCATCTTCTTTTAAAGCCCTCCTTACAACTCTCCTTTATTGTGATGCCTACAAAAAACTGAACAGTTAGGCCAGGGGTCGGCAACCTTTCAGAAGTGGTGTGCTGAGTCTTCATTTATTCACTCTAATTTAAGGTTTTGCGTGCCAGTAATACATTTTAACGTTTTTAGAAGGTCTCTTTCTATAAGTCTAATATGTAACTAAACTATTGTGGTATGTAAAGTAAATAAGGTTTTTAAAATGTTTAAGAAGCTTAATTTAAAATTAAATTAAAATGCAGATCTTATCAGTTTAGTGTGATCCTTGCCCTTGCTTTTCCTTGCTGAGTTTTCCAATATCTGGCATGTATTTGGATACTTTAAGCTGCACACTGGCTTCTGAGTGATTAGTTGTTAGCAGGCTCCGAGAGGGACAGAGGACAGACTTCTTGTGTGAAAATACCTGTTCACACAGGTATGTGGAGTGACAGACCCAGACCAGGGGGGTACAGGAGTCTGGTAGAGGGCAAATATACTGGTCACTGGATGAGTAGTTTTCTATTCCCTGAGTGACCAGAGCAGGGGCTGCACTAGAGTAAACAGGAACCTGCTAGAACCAGTTAAGGCAGGCAGGCTAATTAGGACACCTGGAGCCAATTAAGAAGAAGCTGCTAGACTCAATTAAGGCAGGCTAATCAGGGCACCTGGGTTTTAAAAGGAGCTCACTTCAGTTTGTGGGGCGAGTGTGAGGAGCTGGGAGCAAGAGGTGCAAGAAGCTGAAAGTGAGAGGGGGTGCTGCTGGAGGACTGAGGAGCACAAGCGTTATCAGACACCAGGAGGAAGGTCCTGTGGTGAGAATAAGGAAGGTGTTTGGAGGAGGCCATGGGGAAGTAGCCCAGGGAGTTGTAGCTGTCATGCAGCAGTTACAGGAGGCACTATAGACAGCTGCAGTCCACAGGGCCCTGGGCTGGAACCCGGAGTAGAGGGCGGGCCCGGGTTCCCCCCAAACCTCCCAATTGACCTGGACTGTGGGTTCTTCCAGAGGGGAAGGTCTCTGGGCTGTTCCCCAACCCACATGGTGAATCTCTGAGGCAAGAAAATCCGCCACTAAGCGCAGGACCCACCAAGATAGAGGAGGAACTTTGTCACAAAACACATAGGAGGTCATGACTCTACAGAATAGATGCAGGAGCTCTAGAAGGCCTCAAGAAAAGGAGTTCCTCTACACAACAATTTTTGTTGTATCCCACCAACAGAAATGTTGTTCTTTCTGGATTTCAAGAAGCCTCTCATAAAAATGCCACATCTGGTAGCATTAGTGCTGAGTGCACAGAAAGTGAGCGCCATGGCATAGCTAGACTCCTTTCTAAGAAAGCAATAAACGTCAGTCAAGAAAGTTACCAGTGATTGCCTCAGGTGGAAAGTGATAGCTAATAAGTGTATGCAGTTGACAGATTGATATTAATTTCCTAGAGACTGCTTCTCAGGTATCAGATTTGTGGGTACAATACAATAATTCCTGGAGTGGAGTTTCTTGTGTCATCAAAATAGGTTCTACCTGTTTCACAGAATGTATTGATTTAGGGCCTGATCGAAACTCATTGGTCATTGGAAGGTTCCCACTGATTTCAAGTTATGGGCCATGGATCTGGCCCCGTTTGAGCACTTTGTAACAACTCAGGAAAAAGAATCCCATGCAAAATATTTAGATAACTAAAGAAAGGCATGTGGTACTATTTTCCATAATATTTCTTACTGTCTCAGCGCTGTGTGGAAGAAAGTGTTCATGCTCTTTTTCCCATAGGGATTGGAAGGAATCCTGCGAAATGATTATTTTCCACATGAGAAGAATAGAAAGTATTTGTACAGGCTTAGGGGTAGATGGTGGTATTTTATGTACGAAATGTTCCACGCGCTAAAGGAAGAGAGCTGGGTCATGTAAATAAGCAGTGACCCCGAGGCTATCTGGATTCTCTACTAAAAGGGGACCAGATCCTGCAAACCCTTGCTTTCCTAAGTAGTATTAGACCCCAATCCTGCAACTACTTAAGCTAATGAGTCATTTTATGCAGGTGACAAGTCTGAGTAGAATACTTGCATGAATGAAGTTACTTACCTGTTTTGTATTGTTTCAGGATTGTGCTCTTAAGGCAATGAAACGGTACTGTGTGATTTAAGCACAATTTGCAACTGGATTTTTTGGATTTGGCCCAATGTCTCTTATTACTCAACAACTGTTTTGCTAGGCCACAATGGTGGCGAGTGGTCTACAAAGCTCAGACTGAAACAGCAGATGAGATTTAGAGTTATACTCTGAGTCTTGTAGAGACATGAACGCCCTAGAGAAGAGGCGTTAAAATAAGTCAGTTCAGCGACAGTGCTTCTGATTCAAGGAGGATTATGGCCTATAAACTAGGGAGGAATGCCATACTTGAGCAGTTTTAACGATACAGCCTTTGGCTTCAAATGTTTGTGACCCAAACCAATTTATTATTCTTGCTTCTTGAATATTTGTATTTGTTCTGACTTTTTTTTGGCCGGGGGAGGAAGGGTGGCAGATGGATGGTACTGTAGCTATTGATTGGTGCATACTGGCCATACATTTTACCCTGCAGCGGCATCCACCTATTAACCACTTGTGAAACTGGCCCAAGGGTAATGTCACAGCTGATAGATAACCAGGAGACCTCAGATCAGTCTGTGACAAACATAACAATAATCTCGTGAGTCTCAAGCGCTAAAATCTCAGGAGAGACTCTGCTTCCACTTTATAGTGCCGATTTAAACTGGAAGCAAGCAGAAGCTTGTTCATGGTATGGGAGAGGTACCAAGCAGTGACTCTCTGCTCCCAGGTGATAAACTCCTCCCACCAAAGTACTGACTCGGGGGGTTACAATGCAGAGCTGTGGAGGAGGAAGAAATAGAGGGGGTCGCCGGGATGTGGGAGCTCACTACACTCAAACTTTCCCAAGCCTGGCCTGAGGGCTCTCTGCTGGCTATAGCGATATTTCGTCCCATTCAAAAGTTCCCTGGGGGAAGCTGTGGGAGGAAGATCCCCTAGGGGCCGTGGCAAAGACCAGGAGCAGGTCTTGTGTCTTGGTGCTGGGGGTGGCTGTTGGCTTTTCCTCCATCCCATTGCACTCCCCCGGGGGCTCCCAAGTCAGTGCCCACCAGTTTGGGATTTATCTGTTCTGCACGGACCTCTTCTCTCAACTCCTTCTTCCCGCCCCTTCATCCCTGCAGCATCTGCCTCAGCCTGGTCCTTGCGCTGCCGAGCAAAGGGGCGGGGTAGAAATGCCGAGCAGCTCACCAAGATGAGGGTGCAGCTGCCCCTGGAGCGGGGTAGAGGGAGGGGGAGACGCACCCAGCAGCTGGGATACACCGGGGGAAAGAGAATGAGGAGAGGAGCGGGCACGCGCGCACACACACACACGGCGATCTCACGATCACACACGCACACGGCGATCACACACATACACAGGGCGATCACACACACACACACACACGGCGATCACACACACACACACACACAACGCGCAATCTCACACACACACACACTCACCCTCCAGTGACAGGGAGAACGCCAGGCTCCGCTCCGCGTGGAATCTGAGCTCAGCAGCAGCAAATACGCCCTGGGTCTGGTCCTTTTCTCTCTCTCTCTCTCTCTCTCTTTTTCCATTTGGTCAAACGGCACCTACCCAAGCCCTGAAAAAATGCCTGCCCGTGAAGCGAGGAGAGGACGCCGGGTCTGTAAATATGAAGTGAGTACTGGCACAATGGCGTCTGTTTCTAGATCAAAGTCTGTCTGAATGCTGCATGCTCCCTTGCTTTCCCAATGCCTCCTTGCAGGAGGGACCCAGGGCTGCTCAGTCCCTCTCTTCGCCCCTTTCCTTCCTGCGCCTCCGTCCCGGATTTTGCACGCTCGGTTAAACACCCGCCTGGCTTTTGTTTCTAACACTTCTCCTTTGTCTAAGGTGGGTGTAGCTCCCCCTGTCCGGGAGGGTCAGGCTGGGCTCCGGGCTCCCACCCAGACCATTTCTCCAGTCAAACCCCGCTCTGCAAGGATGCCTTTTGCAAGCGCTTTAAATCCAGCACATCTTTGGAAACTGGTTGCTGGGGAGAGGGGTAGAGGAAAGGGGCCAGGGCCCAGCGTCCACGTTTTGCCTCTCTCGGGGGTGTGAAAATGTCCTCGTCGACTGCATTATCCCGGCTCCTGGCAAGGTGGATGGGTGTCAGCAGGGGGCTGGGGAAGTTGATGGGAGGGATGCGGAGCATCACTGGGTGGATCAGTTTAGGGCGCCTCGCAGCCGTCCTGTTCTCCTTTGTTAGCTGCATTCAGCGGGCTGCAGGGGGAGTGTAGCAGGAGAACTGGGGGGGGCAGGTCTGCCCTTCTTCATGGTGCTAGGATGTGTGTGTGTCTGTCTGCAAATGTCGAAGCCAGGCAGAAAGAGGAGCAGTTTCCTAGTCTACAGCACGAGGCTTGATGTACCCTGAGGTGCCCCTGGATTTGGGTTTGGACAGCAGGTCGTGATAATATAGGAGGAAAAAGAGGGGAGCTCTGACTGAAAGGAAAATGTGATGGTGCTCTCTCCCCCCCCCCCCATCACAAATCATGTCAATCCGAGTAGAGAGCGCAGCTTGAAGGAGCAGTTATTAAATCAGGCGTCCTTCCCAAATTTAGCCACACACATCGATTTTTGTACAGGGGCATATCATAGGGATACCATAGTTTAACATTCAAAAAAGAGGACACTTCACTGGGGTGGGGTAGCCCTGCCCCCTATCCATTCCCTCCCACTTCCCGCCCCCCAACTGCCCCCTACAGAACCCCCAACCCATCCAACCCCCCCTGCTCCTTGTCCCCTGATTGCCCTCTTCTGGGACCCCTGCCCCTAACTGCCCCCCGGGACCCTACCCCCCATCTAAGCCTCCCTTCTCCTTGTCCCTGACTGCCCCCTCCTGAAACCCCCCCACCCTAACTGCCCCCCTAGAGCCCCACCCCTACCTGTCCCTGACTGCCCCTACTCCTATCCACACCCCCGCCCCCTGATAGCCCCCCCCAGAACCCCCGACCCATCTAACCCCCCCCTTCTCCCTGTCCCTTGACTGCCCCCTGGGATCCCATGCCCCTTCTCCAACCCCCCGGTCTCCTTATTGTGTTGCTCAGACCAGCGTGTCTGGCTCCATGCAGAGCCAGACACGCTGCTGCGCTCCCCCATGGAGCGCGCAGCTCCATCCCCCCAGAGTGCTGCCGGCGCGGTGCGGCACGCTGACACTGCAGGGGAGGAGTGGGGGGAGCAGGGGAGGGGCTCTGGCTGCTGGAGGCCCCGATGCGAGTGGCTCAATCTGGCCGGGCCGCCCTGCCAGCCGTGCCGCGCTCTGCACTGGGAGGGAAATCCTGGACCTTTTGAGAGTTTTACAAATTCCTCCCGGATGGCTATTTAAACCCAAAAAGCCGGAAATGTCCGTGAAAATACAGACGTATGGTTGGTAACCCTAGAACGGGGAACAAGTATGCCCAAGGAGTAGAAGGCTTTGGCCCAGATATCCCCTTCAGAAGACAGCCCCAGACTGGATTAGGGATACTGGTGTGACCTCACCTTGCAGCACCCAAAGGAAGAATTGGGTGGACTAAATGGACAATGCACCTCTCTATCTGAAGCCTAGCAAGGGAGGTATGTGGATCCCACTAGAATTTAAAATGAAACGTAATAGAGAGGAGGATCTACTAGAGGACCCGGGCAACTTTAGATACAGTAGCAGGCACGTAGGAGGGGGTGGCAAAAAACCTAGAGCCGGCCCTGATACCCTCCAAAGTCAGTGGTGATTTCTCTATTCCTGATGGCAGCTGAATGTACATCACAATGCCTCTTCAACTAAACAGTACAGTAACTCCTCACTTAAAGTCATCCCTGTTAACAGTGTTTCATTGTTACGTTGCTGATCAATTACAGAACACACTCGTTTAAAGTTGTGCAATGCTGCCTTATGTCATAACAGATAGTTAAGGGTTAATGCCTCTTTTACCTGTAAAGGGTTAAGAAGTTCACCTAACCTAGCTGACACCTGACCAGAGGAACCAATGGGGGGATAAGATGTTTCAAAAGGAAGGAGGGAAGTTTCCATTGTTTAGTTTCACTTTTGACCGGAGTGGGCAAGCTCCAGAATTCAGCCTCTTATCAAGTAGTGAGTATTAGTGAAGGAAATAAATAGGTTTATGTTTATTTTCTTTGTAACTTGTCTTGGGCATTAGGGAATAATCAAATTGGGTATTTTTTGTGTAACTAAGTTTTTACCCAGGGGAACATCCTCTGTGTTTTGAATCTGTTGTCTGTGAGAGTAGCTGGTATGCTAATCTCTCCCAGAGGGTTTTCTTTTACCTTTCTTTTCTTTAATTAAAAGCCTTCTTTTTAAGAACCTGATTGATTTTTCCTTGTTTTAAGATCCGAGGGGGTTGGATCTGGACTCACCAGGAATTGGTGGGGGGAAAGGAGGGGGAATGGTTAATTTCTCCTTGTTTTAAGATCCAAGGGTTTGGATCGGTGTTCACAAGGGAATTGGTGAAGAAGTCTCTCAAGGGTACCCAGGAAGGGAGTTAGCACTTGGGAGTGGTGGCAGCAAAACCAGATCTAAGCTGGTAATTCAGTTTAGAGGTTCACCTGCAGGCCCCCATATCTGTACTCTAAAGTCCAGAGTGGGGATGAAACTTATGACACCTTATAACGTCGTTTGGCAGCCGCCTGCTTTGTCCACTGCTTGCAGGAAGAGCAGCCTGTTGCAGCTAGCTGTTGGGGGCTTAGAATCTGGGTGGACCAGCAGCCCCCCCCCTTTCATCTCCCCGCTCCCCTAAGTTCCCTGTGCAGCAGCTGCCCAGCAGGCTATCAATTGCGGGCAGTTCAGCTGTCCCTCCCTTCCATGATACAAGAAGAATGGAAGATATGTTGTGATTGGTGCAATCGAGACGAGGGCTGAAGGACCAATCGATCAAGGTGAACTTCTAGTAATGAATAGTCTCAGAAATGTGTTTTGGAAATTTAATGAAACATCTATATACAGAAGGAATACTGCTAATGTAATGTGTGGTTTGGTATTTAACTGCATTTCTATTAAGTTTTATCTCAAACAAGTTTCTTCAGAATTATTTACAGAACATTGTACAACGATCAGCTATATTACCAACATGTTGTGAAATAAAAATGGATATGACCATTCTTTCAACATAGCTTTCCTGACATAGTTATCAGGAAATGTTTAACAACAAGACCTGTAAAAATGATTTAGTGTTCAAAGTATTATACAAATTATTTTGACAAAAAACAGTGAGCATATAGTTTTCATACCTAGTCATGAAAACTATTTATCGTCCAAAGGTTATCTTGATCTGAAGTGATATAACTGCAGTGTAGAAGGTTCGTGCCGGGGCTCGACCCTCCTGGGCAGGAGGGGAGCCACACCGACTCACTACTGGTGGAACAAACAACCAGTTAGTTCAGGGGCTCAGGCCCTCAGGCAGGGACTGAGCAACCGTATAGAGTTAGGGAGCTCGGGCCCTTTGGTGCAGGGGCTGAGCAACAATACACCACAGTTAGGGGGCTCAGGCCCTTTGGTGCAGGGGCTGAGCACCAGTACAACAATGAGTGTCGTAGGCCCAGGCCCTGGATCAGGGCGGGGCACAAACAGTCAAAGCTCAGGCCCTTTGGTGCAGGGGCTGAGCAAACATTACACAACAGGTAGGCCCAGGCCCTGGAGCAGGGCGGGGCACAAATAGTCACAACTCAGGCCCTTTGGTGCAGGGGCTGAGCAAACAATATTCCAGTTGGGGTAAGTGCAGGCTCCTACACCTGAGCGTTGGGTGAGGGGGAAGCCTGCCACCCGTGAGCGGGGGTAGCAGGGGGGGACGCAGGACCACCCACTCCACTGCGTCCCAGCCCGGGGCCCTAGCAGCGGCTATCACCGCTGCTGGTCAGTGGGGTATCCTGCCCGAAACACACTGACATCGGCTCACATGCATCTGCAGCCTGACCGGGGTCGGCTACCCCCGGGCTACTTCCGTGTTCCCCCTCGGGGCCTATCTCGTTGGTGACGCCGGGCTCGGGCCAGTCCAGCAACATCGGTTCCTCTGGTCCGGGGCTTGGGGGCAGGTCTGGCAGCTCCTTGGGGAAATCCGGCCACTGAGGCTCCCGCGGCTGCTCCGGGTAACAGCAGGGGCGGAGGGGCTCTGGGGGCTCCTCGCCTTCGTAGTTGGCGCGGGGCAGGTCCGACGGCTCCTCCCAATGACGGGAGCGGACGGGCTCCGACGGCTCCTCCTCGTAGTGGGCTCGGGGTAGCTCCGGCCCGTTAGGGCAACAGCCTCGGGCCTCGGAGGTCTCCCGGCCGCACGTCTGCTCCCTGCGGTGGCTGGGGCCTCACTGAGCTCTGGCGGCCAGCTTTTATACTTCCTGTACCGCCCCTTGACTTCCGGGGGGCGGGAAAAGGCGTCGGTGACTCCACCCACTTAGGTGTCTGTAAGGGCTCTCCCTCTGCTGGGCAGGAGGGGAGCCACACTGAGTCACTACATGCAGGATAGTAACATAAGGGTCCTACCGTCAATCCAACCCTAACCCCGCCCCTTGACCCCGTAAGCCCCACCCCTTGACCCCTCAAACCCCCGCCCACCTGTCACAGGAAGTCCTGCCCCAGAGGGTATTACTTCCGGGGTCAAGGCGGCCACATGACTAGAAGCAAGGTGCCTTATGTGACCCCTCTAAGAACTCCTCCCACCGTCCTCTACCAATCAGGAGGGGGTTTCAGCTGCTGGGGACCACCCTGAGAGGAGCTTTGACCAATCAGGGCGAGATCTGGGACGGTGTGAGCCATCTGGAAGTGGCTTTAAGAATTCCTCCCACTTCCCTCTACCCATCAGGATGGGTTTTGCCCTGATAGGACCTCCCAGAGAGGAGATTTGACCAATTAGGGTGAGTGCTGGGGCGGGGTGACCTGTTCGGAAGTGGGTCGTGTTACCCCTCTAAGAACTCCTCCCAACACCCTCTGCCAGTCAGAGTGCAGCACCATTACCCCAGAAGTCCCATCTCCGGGCAGAAGAGGCCATCTCTTACCAAGGACACGTGTTTTAGAAATTGTGGAAAGGCTGCTGAGAGGAAACGTGGACTCCTTTACCACCCCTGTGAGAACTTCAGACTTTGTTTTAGACCCGAGCACCTTTGGACGTGTGTGGAGAAAGCGCTACATCAGTGACAGTTCCAAGAAGGACCCTTTGACTCAACCGTTGATGGATACGTTGGAATCCAACCTCAAAACCCTTGTGAGGCACCCCGATGAGTGTGACGGCCTCTCATTGTTCAACCCCCTAGAGGTGGAAGGTGATCATGGCTTGGAGGAGTCACCGGCGGACAAGGTGAACGGAAAAGACGTTGCTCAGGTAAATGAATGATTAAGAAGCGACGGTCGAGGCAGGGCCAGCTCTAACTTTTTTGCTGCCCCAGGCAAAAAAGAAGAGCGCCGCCCCGCCATACCCCCCCGTGAGTGACGCACAGCTGAACCCGCCCCCACCAGCGCCGCCAAAATCCCCGCCCTCCCAGCACCACGCCGCCCGAAGCCCCACCCCCGAGCAAGCCCCCGCCCCCCCAGCGCCGCACCGCCCGAAGCCCCGCCCCCTCCAAGCGCCGCACCGCGCCCCCCCTCCGAGCGACGTGCCGTGCCAAGCCCCTGCCCCCCCTCTGAGCGATGAACCAAGCCCCCGCCCCTGCAAGCGCCATGCTGCCCAAAGCCCCAGCCCCGGAGCGCCACGCAAGCCCCCGCTCCCCCAGCGCCGCGCCGCCCGAAGCCCCGCCCCCTCCGAGCGCCGCGCCCCCGCCCCCCCCTCCGAGCGCCGCGCCAAGCCCCCGCCCCCCCTCCGAGCGCTGTGCTGCCCGAAGCCCCACCCCCCGTGCGCCGCGCACGCCCCCCGCCCCCTCGGCACCGCGCCACCCGAAGCCCCGACCACTCCAAGCGCCACGCCGCCCGAAGCCCCCGCCCCCCTCCGAGCGATGCGCCCCCGCCCCCCTCCGAGCGACACGCCGTGCCAAGACCCTGCTCCCCCTCCAAGCGCCGCGCCAAGCCCCCCGAGCGCCCCGCCGCCGAACCAAAATAAATAAATAAATAAAAATCCTAGCGCCGCCTCGCTCTAAGGTGCCGCCCCAAGCACTTGCTTGGTCGGCTGGTGCCTGGAGCCGGCCCTGGGTCGAGGATGGGGTGTAATGGGGCTAGGAACCAGGGATTGCGTAAATTAACAACAAGCAGTGGGGTGCTTACACTGTTTCTTTACTGAAAATCTCTCAACAGCTCGACGATGCCTTTCTAGAGGCCTTTGAGTACTTACACATCGGTAGCCCTGTGGGAGTAAATATATCGTGCATCAGCTATTTTTGCTCATGTCTGAAACACAGATCAAAAGAGGAAAATCTGGAAAAGGACAAAATGGAAGAATGAACTGTAGTAAGATGAGGCCTGATCTGAAGTAAGGGTCAAGCTGTTGCTAAGCAAATTAGGCTGTGAGCCAGAGGCAGGCCCTGCTCACAGAAATTGGCAAGAAGAGGGCTGCTAGAAGAGGAACGTGTGCCAAGACGGCACCAGAACAGCTGGGTATGAACACATCCCACACAGATAACAAGCAACAGGCAGACCCAGACTAATGACAGTATAAAAGGACAATATGATGAATAGACAATATGATGGATAGACAATATGAAAGGACAGTATGATGGATGGATAGATAGTATAATGGATAGATTTGTTCGAAACCACCTGTGCCAGGAGAATGGCAGTAATGCGTAAAGGGGCTGCACCTCAATGCGTCAGGAGTGATGAGTAATCTGTTCTGCATCTGTGTATAAGAATACGTCCCAGAGAGCACATCTTTGTCTGGCCTAGGGGGCAGTGGAAAGCCCCGCCACTGACTGAGCTGTGTCCATTGTCAGGGAGCACATATGTACTAGCAGACCCGTCGATATCTAATCCGGCTAAAGCTAGAGACTGTGTTTTGTTCAACAATAAACCTGGCCGGGTGCCTTCGAACCTTACTAGAGTCTGTGGTCTTTGGGGGTTCTCTCGGGTCTGCTGTGTCAGCTATCTGTGCAGAGCCCGGGCAGCACACACAGGGAATACGCACGCAGCCGACTTTTATAATCATTGAACAAGAGAAGAGCACCACACCGGTAGCTACTGACAACATGAACCAGCTCAGACTCCGTTATGGTAGGGGTCATGGCGTCCATTTTTACAGGCGGCTGTAAAAGGTTGTGTTAAACCAGGCCATTAATAAAACTTATTTAAATGTGTCAATATGAATGTGTCCCCCTCCATACTTGTGTTAGTAAAAGATGGTACATGACATGTCTCCACAGATGGCTCTGTTAAAGAAAATATTACACCCCCGGGGAAGTTGGGAGCTTCGGCGGGGTGAACCCTCTTTTTCAAGTGGCCAAAAAGCATAGTAAAACTTTAAATAGAAGACAGGTAACAGCTTGGTTTTCAGACCAGGATGCTTACACTTTACACAAATTGTCTCGAATACGTTATAAAACAAGACCGTTGTTTCAGATGTGGATGCGCAATGGCAGACAGATTTGGTGGATATGCACCGGTTCTCCAAACACAACAGCAGTTTTAAGTACATCTTAACAGTGATAGACATTCTATCCAAATATGCCTGGGCCTTAGGCCTAAAAGAAAAGACAAGTGGTGAGGTATCCAAGGCCTTTAAAGCTATTTTTAGCAAAGGGCGCATGCCTCAAAAATTACAAACCGATTGGGGGAAAGAATTTTTAAACAAGCTTTCAAGCAGATTGTTAAAGTGGCACGGTGTTCACCATTTTGTTACTAATAATGAAGTCAAAGCAGGGGTTGTGGAGCGATTTAACAGAACTTTAAAAACTAGGATGTGGAGATATTTTACAGCCCATAACACCTTTCGCTACATCGACATGATACCTGACTTTATAAAGAGTTACAACCAGAGCTTTCACAGAACTATACGTACCAGACCCGCTGATGTTAAACCTTCAAATTCTCTGAAGGTATGGAAAACGGTTTACGGAGATGGTTTTAAAATAAAACCGGTTGTTGCCCCTTTCAGAAAAGGCGACCACGTGAGAGTATCTAAAACCAAAGGAGCTTTAGAAAAAGGGGCAACCTCGCCAAAGCTCCCAACTTCCCCGGGGATGTAATATATTTATTTAACAGAGCCGTCTGTGGAGACATATCATGTACCGTCGTTTACTAACACAAGTATGGAGGGGGACACATTCATATTGACACATTTAAATAAGTTTTATGAATCACCTGGTTTAACACAACCTTTTACAGCCGCCTGTAAAAATGGACGCCATGACGCCTACCGTAAGGAAGTCTGAGCTGGTTCATTCTTCCATTTTGTCCTTTTCCAGATTTTCCTCTTGAGATCTGTGACTCAGACATGAGCAAAAACAGCTGATGCATGATATGCTTACTCCCATGGGGATACCGATGTGTAAGTTCTCAAAGGCCTCCAGAAAGGCATCTGTGAGAGGTTGGATCACAGAAACCCCCTCGGCGCTGCCACCTGATGTGCCCAGACTACTTCTATCCCTGCTTTCCCTGCCAGCTCAGGACTCCAGCACCCTGTCTTGCCGAGCCAGACACTCCCGTCTGCTCCAACACAGACCCAGGGTCTGAATTACGTGCCCCAAAGCTGCAGGTTTACCTGAAAGCAGCTAACAGAAGTGTTCCTGTCTTTAACACTCAGATGCCCAACTCCCAATGGGATCTAAACCCAAATAAATCCATTTTACCCTGTATAAAGCTTAAAATGTGCATATCTATATCTAATCAAACTGAATACAGATAAGATCCTCACCAGTTCCAGAATGCTCCCTTTTAAAGACTAATCTCCTTTTAGCCTGGGTCCAGCAATAACTCACACCCCTTGCAGTCACTGTCCTTTGTTCCAATTTCTTTCAATTATCCTGGGAGGGTGGAGAGGCTCTCTCTTTAGCCAGCTGAAGACAAAATGGAGGGGTCTCCCAGGGGTTTAAATAGACTCTCTCTTGTGGGTGGAGACCCCCTCCTCACTCCTATGCAAAATCCAGCTCCAAGATGGAGTTTTGGAGTCACCTGGGCAAGTCACATGTCCATGCATGACTCAGTTTTTACAGGGAGCATCCATTGTTTACATGCTACCTTGAATGTCCTCAAGTAGACTTCTTATGTGGATTGGAGCATTCCAAGATCCATTGTCCTTTAAGTGTTTCTTGATTATGTACTTAATTTCAACAGTCCTTTCTCCAGGAACTGACCAAATGCTCTACTAGGGTTATTTAGAAATCAAGCCAGTACACAGCCAACATTCATAACATTCATAACATTTCCATAAAACACTTTCTCAGCATATTTCCATAAAGCCTTATGGGAGGTAGTGTCACACCCTCCCCCTGAGCTTACTGCCAGAGACTTGGACACTGTGCAGGCAGAGGCAGTACATGTAAAATCCCTGTTTGTCTTTGGTCATACTCCTTTTCAGTACCTTTAAACCATATGATGTCATTCCTAAGGGTCCTAGCCAGTTTTGGGGTTCCTGGTCCCCAGATGCCTGAAAACAGGTTGGGGTGTAGTATTGTTACCAGAATGCAGACAGCAATATCTGTTAAAGTGGAGGTGTCTGGGCATTTAGCCACCAATGCCATGAGGCGGTGTGCCTCAGTTTCCCCTTTATGCTTTTGCTGCTGTGCCAAGCTTCCAGTCTGTTTACAGGTATAGGCTGAAAAGTAACATGCTTGTGGGGCTGTCCTGTCACCATCCCTAGCATGTACAACAGTTTCTTCCACGAAGCAGTTATGTCCCACATCTTTAAAGGGTTTACCACTAGTATGAATTCCTTTGTTTTATCCCATAGGTAAATTAGCAAAAGACACAAGGTTAACAGCAAATCTACGGTGGACAGGCTTCGTTCCCTCAATTTGACTCGTTTAGTGTCTATTGCATTTTCCCAGTTCTCTGTACCCTCTGGTAGGCCCTCTGATGCAGATTCTTCTGCCTCTTCGGAGAAGACTTTTAATTCAGGCATGTGTTTGAGGCTTTGGCAAGGAGCGGGTGTACTGCAATCATGCCTGCCCCTCCCTCTGGAATTTCTCTGGGCTGGACCCCACTCCCTTGTGAAGTTCCACCCATGCAGAGATTCCCCCCCATCCCTATCTTGGAGAGAGAGTTTTATCTCTTACAAGTCTAGCAAGAACAACATCTTTCAATGGGGTGCTCTGGACCCCTGTGGGCACCCCACTTTCTGTTCCCAACAGTCAGCTGGATGGACTCCCCCCTCCAGGAGACCTGACCCCCAGGTTTCCCTTAAAACCTGATCCACAGGAGAAGGGGCTGGCATTTTAAATGCAGACTTTTCACCCTCCTCCTGGGAAAGTCCCTTCCTACTAAAGGTGGGCGGACTCTCTGCCCCCCACCTCACCTTCCATCTGGGCTTCCCTCTCTGGGCTCCCCTCTGGGTCAGACACTCCTGTGTCCCCCGAAAGGGAAGGTGACCCTGGTCCAGCTGTGGGCTCACAGCTACCAGCTATGGCAGACTCTTCACTGGCCAGCAAAATTCCCCCCTTTCCACTCAGGTTAGGTTTGCTTCCAGCTAAAGAGATCTTGGGGCCTGTTTCCACCACAGTGTTCACCAGGACCCCAACTTCCACCTTTGGGACAGACCCCTCTGTGCACACCAGGGCAGGCCCTGCCCCCTGCTGACCTGCAACTTCCTGGCAGTCAGCAGCTCTGGTGGCCCCCCTGTTACAAGCAGGGCCGGCTCTAACTTTTTTGCCGCCCCAGGCAAAAAAGAAGAGTGCCGCCCCGCCGTACCCCCCCCCTGTGAGCGATGCACAGCTGAACCCGCCCCCACCAGCGCCGCCGAAATCCCCGCCCCCCCAGCACCATGTCGCCCAAAGCCCCACCCCCGAGCAAGCCCCCGCCCCCCCAGCGCCGCACCGCCCGAAGCCCCGCCCCCTCCAAGCACCGCACCGCGCCCCCCCTCCGAGCGACGTGCCGTGCCAAGCCCCTGCCCCCCTCCGAGCGCTGCGCCAAGCCCCCGCCCCTCCGAGCGCCATGCTGCCCAAAGCCCCACCCCCGGAGCACCGCGCAAGCCCCCGCTCCCCCAGCGCCGCGCCGCCCAAAGCCCCGCCCCCTCCGCCCCCGCCCCCCCTCCGAGCGCCGCGCCAATCCCCCGCCCCCCTCCGAGCACTGTGCTGCCCGAAGCCCCACCCCCCGTGCGCCGCGCAAGCCCCCGCCCCCTCAGCACCGCGCCACCCGAAGCCCCGCCCCCTCCAAGACTTACAATGATCGCACCTCTTGGGCTCCTCTACTTGCACAGGAAATTTGGGACAAGTACCAGGGGAATGGGGAGTTGACTGCCCAGCCTCCTTTTTCCCAGGGGTAAAACAGTTATTCTGCTTTCCCCCAACCCTGTATCCCTCTGCCAGTGGTTTATGTTTGATTGCAGCTTCTGCTTGCTCATAAGAGTCTGCATACCCAGCTAATTCACCCACTGCGTTTACCTTTTTGTCCCACAAATTCTATTTTACATCATCACTGCACATATTCAGGAAGTGTTCCTGAGTAAGCAGATCACACATCCCTTCGAAGCTTGTAATGCCTTTCCCCCGCACCCACTTATCTACCAAATCTCTCATTTCATTGGCATAAGCGACATTACTCAATCCAGATCCCCTCATAAGACTCCTGAATTTAACCCTGTAGGTTTCAGGTGTAATCTGAAACGGTTTCTAAACCAGATCCTTAAATTTACCATAGTTTGAAGCATCAGCACTAGGCATCTGATTGAATATGTCCAGAGCTCTGCCAGTCAATTTTGCTATCAATGTGGTCATCTTTTGATCTTCAGGGATGGCATGGAGGGTGCACAGCCTCTCGAAGGTGATGAAATATTCAGCAATATTGCTGGATTCCACATACTGTAGACGCAGTCGCTCCTATTTATGGATTTTTGGGGAAGTGGAGCCAGCAGGTGGAAGGTTTTGTCTCTTCGACTCCATTACAGCCAGTTCATGCTTCTGGGCCTCCACAGCTCTCTCGTGGGCAGCCTCTTCCCTGGCTTTTTCTGCACCCACCCTTGCTGTCTCTGCCTCCATAGCTCTCTTGTGGGAAGCTGCCTCTGCCTCCACCCTTGCTGTCTCTGCCTACGTAGCTCTCTTGTGGGCAGCCTCCTCCCTCTCCCTCAGTCTTTTATGTTCATTATCTTTCTCTTTTGCTTCCAGTCTAGCCAGCTCTAGTTTGTTAGCTGCTTCACTGGTAGTCCTTTTCCTGCTTTCTTCTTCTGGGCCACACCCCCTCTGCAGTTCACTGAAACTGGGATGCACTCAGCTCAGGGGATTTTTAGTTAACAGAGACTTTCACAGTGCCCAGTGTTCAGCCTTTCTGGGCAATTTGCACCCTGTGCAGTTTTAGCTTCTTCAGATCTTCCTTCTTACTTATTTTGCTTCCTTTTCTGTCCCTACTTCCCTTACCCAAAATAAGCAAACAGAAAATAACAAACCAATAACCACTTTGTCTGTTCTCCAGCCACCACATTTAAAACTCACTTAAAATCACTAGCAGTACCTCAAAGCAATCAGCTGTGCACAGATCCTGTCGACTACGCCACTGTGACAGGTTGGATCACAGAAACCTCCTGGGAACTGCCACCTGATATGCCCAGACTACTTCTACCCCTGCTTTCCTTGCCAGCTTAGAACTCCAGCACCCTGTCTTGCTGAGCCAGACACTCCCGTCTGCTCCAACACAGACCCAGGGTCTGAATTACTTGCCCCAAAGCTGTAGGTTTACCTGAAAGCAGCTAACAGAAGTGTTCCTGTCTTTAACACTCAGATGCCCAACTCCCAATGGGGTCTAAACCCAAATAAATCCGTTTTACCCTGTATAAATCGTTCACCCTCTATAACACCGATAGAGAGAGATGCACAGTTGTTTGCTCCCCCAGGTATTAATACAAACTCCGAGTTAATAAGTAAAAAGTGATTTCATTAAATACAGAAAGTAGGATTTAAGTGGATCCAAGTAGTAACAGACAGAACAAAGTAAGTCACCAAGCAAAATAAAATAAAATGCGCAAATCTATATCTAATCAAACTGAATACAGATAAGATCCTCACCAGTTCCAGAATGCTCCCTTTAACAGATTAGTCTCCTTTTAGCCTGGGTCCAGCAATCACTCACACCCCTTGCAGTCACTGTCTTTTGTTCCACTTTCTTTCAGGTATCCTGGGAGGGGGTGGGGGTGGAGAGGCTCTCTCTTTAGCCAGTTGAAGACAAAATGGAGGGGTCTCCCAGGGGTTTAAACAGACTTTCTCTTGTGGGTGGAGACCCCCTCCTCACTCCTATGCAAAATCCAGCTCCAAGATGGAGTTTTGGAGTCACCTGGGCAAGTCACATGTCCATGCATGACTCACAGTTTTTACAGGGAGCATCCATTGTTTACATGCTACCTTGAACGTCCTCAAGTAGACTTCTTATGTGGCTTGGAGCATTCCAAGATCCATTGTCCTTTAAGTGTTTCTTGATTACGTACTTAATTTCAACATTCCTTTCTCCAGGAACTGACCAAATGCTCTAGTAAGGTTATTTAGAAATCAAGCCAGTACACAGTCAACATTCATAACTTCGAATACAAAAATGATACATGCATACAAATAGGATTAATACATTCAGTAGATCATAACCTTTACAGAGATATGTTACATGGAATATGTAGCATAAAACACATTCTAAGCATATTTCCATAAAGCCTTATGGGAGGTACCGTCACAGCATCGTCGAGCTGTTGAGAGATTTTCAGAAAAGAAACAGTGTAAGCACCCCACTGCTTGTTGTTAATTTACGCAATCCCTGGTTCCTAGCCCCATTATACCCCATCCTCGACCGTCGCTTCTTAATCATTCATTTACCTGAGCGACGTCTTTTCCGTTCACCTTGTCAGCTGGTGACTCCCCTAAGCCATGATCGCCTTCCACCTCTAGGGGGTTGAACAAGGAGAGGCCGTCACACTCATTGGGGTGCCTCACAAGGGTTTTGGGGTCGGATTCCAACGTATCCATCAACGGTTGAGTCAAAGGGTCCTCCTCGGGACTGTCACTGATGTAGCGCTTTCTCCACACAAGTCCAAAGGTGCTCGGGGCTAAAACAAAATCTGAAGTTCTCACAGGGGTGGTAAAGGAGTCCACGTTTCCTCTCAGCAGCCTTTCCACAATCTCTAAAACACGTGTCCTTGGTAAGAGATGGCCTCCTCTGCCCAGAGCTGGGACTTATGGGGTAATGGTGATGCACTCTGACTGGCAGAGGGTGTTGGGAGGAGTTCTTAGAGGAGTCACACGACCCACATCCGGACAGGTCACCCCGCCCTGGAACTCACCCTGACTGGTCAAATCTCCTCTCAGGGTGGTCCTATCGGGGTAAAACCAATACTGAGGAGGAGTTCTTAGGGGAAGGGTCACATGACACACCTTGCTTCCAGTCATGTGGCCGTCTTGACCCCGGAAGTAACACCCCCTGGGGCGGGACTTCCTGTGACAGGTGGGTGGGGTTTAAGGGGTCAAGGGGCAGGGTTAAGGGGTCAAGAGGCAGGGTTAGGGTTTTATTGACGGTAGGGCCCTTATACTACTCAGGTTTACAGGAGTATACAGGTTTTGCCTTCTTCAATGATGTTAAGATTCTCCCTAGAGGTCTCAGCAACAGTTTTTGTGGGTTGCTCATTTATGCCAAGAGATCTTGAACTAGTTTCCTTGGGTTCAATAGCTGTTTCTGCTTGGCCCTCTTGAGAATCATCTACCTGCAACACAACAAAAAATAGTCTTGTTAAGTAGCAGCAGGAAGTGAGAGACGCATTCCAAGCAACCGAATACCATGAATTAGCAGACACCCGCTAAATGCAAGAATCTTCAGTGTTTATATTTATCACTTTGAAAATACAACAGTGCTATGCAGAATGCTTTACAGCAACTACCTACTCCTCACCACGTTCAAGTTTTACAAATCGCAAGTCACATAATATAACAAGGTATAGGCAAAGCTAAGGAGTAGTACACAGTAATTCCTTTTCTAGTCTATTCTTGCTCAATCACTAATCTGCAGAACTGTATTTTGAGATATGTAATTTAAGTTTAATTACTGATATTTCATAATGAATTTGTAAATGTCCTATAGTTTATTCTGTCAATATAATAGCACTTGAAAAAGTTGTTTTGTCCTGAAGCATTTACACTGGCCTGCAGAGGATATCTTGTCCAGATGTTCTGCTGTTCAACACTAGCTTTGTAAAACTGTTGAAAAATTTCACAATATTTATACCTTTGGGGTTATCTCAAATTCCAGTCCCCACTGCTATTACAATCATCCTTGTCTCCCCTGCACTTCCCACCAAATTCTGACATGATTTTAGCATCAATTAGTTAAAACTTAAGTAGTTATAAATGTGTGCTTCACGACAATTGAAATCCCAAATGCCACAGCTTCTGATAGTGTAGGTAATTGGTCTCAATTCTCATCCCACTTACACTGATGTGGGTCCTGTGTGAGAGATGAGCATCAGGGCTTATCCTTCTAGCGCCAATACTTATCAAAATAAAAGCTGTTAAAATGTTGATGTCAAGTGGAAAAAGGGAAGACAGTCCTTACAGTTCCGTAATTGTAATAGTAGCTTGAGAAATATAAGGCTAAGTCTAAAAATAAATGATTTTTACCACTGAAAGCAGAGACTGTGGAAGCATTCCTTTTTAGACCTAAGAGTTGTGGAGATAGTGTGCCACCTCTCTAATTGTTCCTTCACTCTAACAGTGTTTTTCTAGCAATGGGCAAAATCTCCGATTGTGGACATGCAGTTACCAGTGTCTGGTTGAGGCTATCACAATACAAGCATTAAGACAAAGTTCAGTACCAGAACTTCTAAAGAATGAGATCAATTTTCATTCCAGTGTCCTCAATAATTAAAAGCAAAGGAAAAAAATCAGATCAAGTTTGCATAAGGACTGAGAAACGACTTCAGGGTCTGGCCCTAAAAAATGAAAACTCTGGGAACAGAATATCTCTTTAAACAATTTGTTGAAGCATGATTGTTTTTGTAGAGATTGTTATTTAAAGAATGATTTTGTGTGTTGTTTAAATTGGCTAAGTTCACAGCAATGCAACAGCAAAAACAAAATTGTTACCAACATATATTACTGGGAAAGCTAGTAGGATCATTTATTATTAAGGTTACCTGTCTCCTCCCATTACAAGACCCTGTTTTCTGCTGCTTATAACTTTACAAACTTTAATTGCTTGGGCTGAAATTTTCCATGCTGTATGTCTGCCTCATGCTCTTTTTCTTCGGGGGTGGGGGACAGAGGCAGAATTTCAGCCAAAATGGTTAAGCTATTCCCAAGAGCAAGGCTAGGGAAATCTACATTTTTCTCATATTAAAATATTCTGGCAACTTTTCTTTGAAAAGCTCCATGTGTTGGAGCAGGGACTTGCAATTTGGCAGGGAGTGGCCTTTGTGTCAGAGAATGTGCTTTTTGCCATCCCCAGGAAAACCTGCCCAAATTTGGCCAAATTAGAAGCCTTTGAAAAAAATCACAGTTCACAGACGCTCAGTAGAGAGAATTCTTCGATTTTTAGCAGCTAAAATCTCTGAAGATTTCATCCTCGCTGCGTATACTTGGATCTCGCACAGCTCTTAGTGCTAACCAAACTGCGCATGAGCTATTCCCCACAGAGTGACTGCACATGTGCCATTTCCCCACAGCTCCTGGATATGAAAACACAGCACTGAGCCATCCTCACAGAGCAACTGATATGCTCCAACCCAGGCCTACAGGGGTCAACGCCAGAGTTTCCCTGCAACGGTCCTTCCCAGCTGCTTTGGGCCAAGCACCAGAACTGAGACAGGAACCTTTCTTTCCTGTACTCCCAATGACCCCTCCAAGCTGGTGCACATGCACGGTGGTGGAGGAAGATACTGGACTCAAATGCAGAGGGGACAAAAGGCAAATGTGGGGGTGGGGGTGGGAGGGCAGACTGGGACAAGGAGTATGCCAAGATTGGGACTGGAACGGGGGTGAGGGGAGGGGGCCAAGGACAGGGAGCCAGTAGGCGAGGCTAGGACTAGAAGACTATGAGAGAAGGCGGGGGTAGGGGGAAAGGAATGTGTAGGAGACACTGAGAGAAGACACAGAGCTAAGAGGAGGAGGAGAAGAGAACTGGGGCTGGCTGAACAGAGAGATTGGGACAAGGAGCCTTCATTCCAGCATATCCGAACTTTTGAGTGCTTTTGTGTGTAATCCATCTATGCACGCACACACGCACCCCCTGCTCTAGGCAGCCAGGTCTTTCAAGAAATAATCAAATATTTGTGATGAGCATTCAAGTGGGAAGATTTACCTCATTTCTATTTACCAAGTTAATGAGCACTTGGCATGAGATCACAGATTTGATCATACCAACAATTTAAAGTTTACCATTATGTCCAGATCTTTGTTATATGCCACGCTTTATTGATTGTATTTACATTGATGACCTTGTCTTCACTATATTCAGGGCAGATATAAAGGAGGTATGAATAACACGGCATATCTTCAAACTCACTTGGAGAGATAAATACATTATGTGGATTGCCCATGCCCTGCACATTCAGATACATTTTTAAGATCAGTTACCTTTTGTGATTTGCTGCCACCAGCTGTCAGTTTACAGATCTCCCCAAGATTATCTGACCTGCCTTTTCCTAAAAGTTGGGAACATGGTGACAATTTTTGCCTTTGGGCAGCAAGACGGGGACTGGTCCTTAGGTGTAGAGCTGTTCTGCACAAAATGTAAGGGTCGGTTTTCCCAATAGGAATATCAGCAAACCCTAAAAAATAAACAGCTTCTATTAACCACAGTTGCTTAAATTACTTTATTGTTCTAATCAATCTGATCTTGCTCATTTCAAGATGGAGATGACAACTGGTAATAATTTAAGAAAGTAAAATGGCATTTACTCACTGAATAAAATATAATGGGGGAATTATTAGGACTATCTTGCGTTCCTAGAATTTTATAGGTGAACTCAGGCAAGGGTGTGGATCTGTGCAACAGCAGCTCTACTAAAATGGCAAAAAGCGTTTTCCCCAAGAAAATGTTCTCTTTTTCCGTTAAAGGAACACGATTAACTGGAAAATCATTTCCATCTGAAAATGATGTCTCTTCTACTGTTCTAAGTGGAGCTGGCCAGAGGGCGACAATTCTGTTTTGCGACACCTTTCGAGGTTTCAAAATTTGTTTTTATTCTAGATTGGAATGAAAACATAAGCCTTTCAAAGGCTTTCACAAAATGAAATTGAATCAAAAACATCAGGTTTTCAATTTGGGGGCCTTCCTCCTTGCAAGAGTCCACTTTGCACCTCAGAAACCTTCCCAGCAAAAACTTGGTCTGAATCAATACATCTCCGTGAAACATTTCGGCTTTGACAATGCAGCACATTTCAATGAAAAAACATTTAGTTAAAAATGTTTAAGCAAAAATTTCCCCCCTTCCTCTCAACCAGAAGAAAAAGGTGTTTTATACTGGGAATGGCTGGGCCTAGAATCCCTCTCTTTTTGCCAGAGGTCTTTTGCAAAGTTTTTGGAGGAGTCCCAAAGTCAACAGCATGTATCTAGACTGATTTTCAAAACTACAACCTGATATTAGGATTCTGGATTTCAGAATTTTTGGCTGTTTTGCTTTTGTCATCAAATACTACAAAACTGTACAGATGGGAAGACATCACACAGAACAAAAACCAAAACCACTAGAAATTACATACATCTACAACAAAATATACTAGCCCCCTATAGCCTCAATTGTATACTAGGGCTTTTTTTTAAAGCACATGCGGCTAAACTCAGCTCTGACAAGCAGTTGAGTTAAATGGACTTATGCAACCTATACGAGGGCTGAATCTGGCCGATGATGTCCAAGTTTTTACAATGCTTCCAAGTCACACATATGACAACACGATTCTCTAGATAAGCGTGCGCGCACACACTCCCCACCAATGTGGTCTGTTCTCCTCTAAAGAGGTAACAATTACCTTTTTTCACCACCTCTGGGAGTCCGTCTGGATGGGGACGGACGGACTCATTCTCATGTAGGGAGATGGCAACCTCATCAGCACCTGACCAAAGGAAAGAGTCATTACCTGTACAAATAACTTTAAGGAGACTCTGGAAAGATGAGTTTAGAATGCAATGATCTCAATCATTCATTTGTTAATTAAGTACATAAGATGTGTGCTTGTGCAACCACAGTAAACTATACCAAATAAAACAAAACAGACATCATGTAAAGGTTACTTTACAGAAGAGATCTCTGTTGATACCATATTTACTGTCAGGGTGCCAGGTACCCCGATTCTTTGGAATCTGCCCCTGGACACACAATGCATGGGCAACATTAATTCTGGCATTTCCTAACTTTGAAGTGCTTAACATTACCACCTTACCATTATTTTAACAATTGTTGTGTATATAATTGAATATAGCTCGTCTCAGAAATATGGATCTCTTTTTATACCGCTAGTGATTCTGCTTATTGGACACTCATGAATATTTGCTAGCCTAACTTACCCTAGCTAATGGCAGACAAGTTGTAGTATATTTTACACACTGTGGTGACCACTTTAAATGGTTGTCCTATTAGCTCTATACTTAGCCCCTGACAACTCTTGAAATGACTGAAGCTTGTGATCAATAAAACCCCAATGTATGTGTCTTAAAAAATATTTGTTAAAGTTAATCAACCCCAGCACTTCCTGGTCCCAGAAAGCTGCAACTAGTACCAGGCTGATGATAGTTAGAAAATGGAGGAACTGTCTGAAGCATGTTTCTTCAGATGCAAGTAATGGAAATTTCCAGAGGCAGGTATAAATCAGTATGGAGATAACGAGGTTAGTTCAATCAGGGAGGGTGAGGTGCTCTGCTAGCAGTTGAGGTGTGAACACCCAGGGAGGAGAAACTGCTTCTGTAGTTGGATAGCCATTCACAGTCTTTGTTTAATCCTGATCTGATGGTGTCAAATTTGCAAATGAACTGGAGCTCAGCAGTTTCTCTTTGGAGTCTGGTCCTGACTAACACGGCTACCCCTCTGATACTTGTCTGAAGCATAACAGTTTAAGAGCTGCTCCTCTCTCCCTGTCTACAATCCAGAAGGACACCAAAAGCTGTTTGGAAGGACATATGTATAAACTCTAAAAGATGTCAATTTCTCCATGGTGGATGCTGAACTATCAGCCATCTATACCCAGAATGTGAATTTTCTTTGTTGTGATGGCCAGCAACGGAAAGAACAGACACACTCCAACATTTTACACTCTCATGTCTCAAACAAAGCATTGTAAGAAGGTATACACAGCACTCTAATGTTCTTTAAAAAATAGCCTCCCCTTCATCCTAAGGTCATTTTTGATTTCAAAACATAGGCATTGGAAATCTATATTCATAACATATAAGGAGACTCTGAAATTTGAGGAGACAGATCTTGGGCCAAATTCTCAGCTGGTGTGAATGGCAGAGCTTCAGAAACTATACTGATTTACACCAGCTGAGGATCTGGCGCCTCATCTGAATCAAACGTAATAATGCATGTTTTGAAAACATACTGTATAAATAAATGCATTAAGGTTAGAAACAGGATCATGATTAAGGCTATGTTTTAGTCTCGGGTATTTTTAGTAAAAGTCATGGACAGGTCACGGGCAATAAACAAAAAGTCACGGCCCCATGACCTGTTCATGACTTTTACTAAAAATACTCGTGACTAAATCTTACCTACTGGGAGGGGGGACGCTCCTGAAGACTGCTGGGGAGTGGGGGAGAGAGAACAGGGCGACGCTGTTGCTGGGGGGATGCCCAGGACCCCGCTGCCACTAGTCCCAGACTGCTGCTCCAGGGCAGCACCAGGGACCATGCCTAGTGCTGCCGGAGCAACGGCCAGTGCGGCTGGCTCCTGGGCTTCCCCAGCTGATGGGGTGGTCCTGGGATCAGCTGCACCAGCACTGCAAAATTCACAGAGGTCACGGAAACCGTGACTTCCATGAATGATTTGCAGCCTTATAATAACATTCTAGTATAGCATTTCCTTCTTAAACTACCCCATACTTGGCTTTTGCTCCTTTAATGGAGCACCGTGATCAGCAATTTGTTTCTGCAACATTTTTTTTCCCTTCTCTAGCTGCTTACAGGATTTCATCCACGTCTTCATTTTACTGTGAGCAAATCCATTTTGCTTCTTCTGTTGAACTGTAGACTTCAGATTGTCCAACTATAAAATAAAAAATTGTTTTTAGTTGCTAATAGGAAACTTCATTCTTCTGTATAAGCATTATACTATCACAAATGGCATCTCACCTGTCATTAAAAGTTCAGTGCAACTAAAAAACCAGACAAAAGTTATAATATGCATTTGTATAGTAGATTCACTTAGTAATATACAATTGAATTATAGCAGCTTCTAATTCCAACAGAGAAACATTAAAGTCATGTTTATTGGAAAGCTACATGTGTGTAGATTTCCTTGATAGAGAAATAATAATCTAAATAGAATATTCAAAATAACCCAATGACAAAACCCAGCTGAAAAGCATGTGGTCCAGGCATGTTTGTCCACCCTATGTGCATTGGAATGCCAAAAGAAATGGATGGTGGATATCTGGCAGCCTTATAAAACACACTTCAGGATAACGTAAATATCAAGCACAGTGCTCCATTAGCTGGGCATGGAGTGAGCACTGTAACTCAGTGCCTGCTTGCCACAATTCGGGCTCCACACTGTGCTACATGATTGCTTTTTCATGTGTTTATTTCTGAAGCGAGAGCACAGAACTACAGTCCGTCATTCACCACAAATGGAAGTAGAAAAAGACTGCAGGCTAGAAAATGCAGAGGGAATTGATAAGAAAAAATTCACCTGGATGGACAGGTTTAAAAACTAAAAACGCCTATCTAAATTATTAGCAAAAATAGTGCTGTCATAAGAAGAATCACTTAATTAATAATTTAGATGGAAATTCTGCATACATCAGAACGGATATGCTCTCACAAGTTGAGTGTGACATAATGAGGTAGTAGAAGCAGTTTCAAGACAATAGGGGCACGTCTACAGTGGGAAGTTTCACAAGGTATTAATTAATGTGTTCATTAACATGATGTTACAACATGCAGTGTAGACACTGCACTGTTATGTTTAATATCACATCAGTCAGTTATGGTTAACCTTAGGGGCAGAGTGAAAAGACATGTTTAAACACGGTCTAATTTGGAAGTACAGACCCTGGCAAGTAAGGTATTGTTTCCTTTGCACCATAAGTGGAGGCATGGCGATGTCTCTCTCTGGTAGGACTACTGCTGCACTTAGGTTCCCCAAACTTTCAAATTTTCCTTACATTTTACTTTAACATCTACTTTTAACCGGAAATGATGATCTCAAAGGAGGAAAGCATGAGAAACTAGATAGTTTATTATTATTGAGGTTTTTTTCAAGACACTGGCTTCCAGTGCTGAGAGAGTCATGTGGGTTTGGGATTTCTTTTTTGTGTGGTTGTGTACATGGGGTACTTCCCCCGATTGTTTACAGAAGTGAGGTAGCACGCTAATCACCCTGCTCTGGGCATCGCTCAACTAAGTAGGGGTACTGAGACAAATGCTGATTGTTGGAATAGCTTGCTAGATGGCCCCAGGTGCCTGAAAGGGTGTCTGTCTACACCTTTCCGAAGAGAATTAGTACCACTTGGGGCTTTTTACTCAGTAAAGCGGGAGCCATTTTGAACATGGGAAGGGATTTCTCCTTGATGCCTCTGTAATCCCCTGATGGTGCAGCTACATAAGGAATGGAATTCTTATGTGCCTCTGTTCTGGGCACACACTGTCTAAAGTGCTCTTTAATCCTTCAACGCTGAGCAAGCCTATGGAGAGGGGGAGGAGACTCCAAACTCCTTTCCCTGGTAAAGCCTGGGTCCTTGACCTGATAAACGGACAGGGACAATTCCCACTCCATTGTGACCTCAAATTTGGGCCCCCTTCCCTGGTTGAAAGAGGATCCCAGGTTGAAAAGCAGAGATGAACAATTTACATTATCCTGCCACCTGAGACAGGGCTTCACAGAAGTAACACGTGTCTCTGCACACCCAGATATACTCCAGGATGGGAGGGGGCAGTGAGTCTGATACAGAGCACTCCAGGAGACCCGCATATAGGAGAAAACCCCAGCAAACACATCCTAAGAGTGGGAAGGCAAGAGAAAAGATTTAAAGCCTGATGTTTATACGACCTGCTCATTAATTATACATATTACTTCCTTACAAAGGGGACAATTCCGTTTGTCTTTTTGGGACCCAGAGCATATGGAGTTTCCAAGTGTTATTCCTGAGCAGACTATGTGGGGTTCTCATCTCCTTGAGAATCCTCATGCTCCTGATCAAGCCTTCTCACAATGGAGTCAGGGCTTCAAATGGGTGTGTTTACGTGCGCATGCAGGGCACTAGTGCGCTGGTCCAACAAAGCCCCATCCCCTCACACAGCAAGGGTTGGTGGCTTGTAGCAGCAAGACATAGGTTACCCTCTAAGACCCCTAAAAAGCTGCCCACTGAACTACTTGGACTTAGCTTGATCTTGCAGGGCTTTTCTACCACTGCACTAGTGGTCAAAGGGAGTTACTGAGAAGTGCTGGGTTTGCGGATCCAGAGAACTTACTTGAGGAGAGAGAAAGAGGTGCAAGAAGTTGAAATGAAATCAATATTGCAGAAAAATGAACAAAAATTAATGATAAAACAAAGTTGTTGGGAGAAACTGAACCGCCAACTTGTTCTGCTGGTGGACACAATTTCTGGTGGCCTGAGGTGAAGGATGGAGCTTAGTCCTGGAGCCTTCAGCAACAACACTGGTCCACCTCCCAGTTCTACAGGTGAGAGGAATCACCTCTTTGTTCCGAATGAGGAGAAAAGCTGGGCCACAGAACAGACAAAACGTGCACATTTTATCATGTTTTCAGGTGTCCCGCTAAAGACCTCCTGTATCTTTGATAGCCAGAAGTTTATAAGATAACAGATTTAATGAGATTTCCATGCTACTAATGGAGAAGTTATAGCAAATGTTATATTAGAATAGAGACTAGATATTAAAAAGGACACAAATAAATATTTTGGCTCTTAAAAGCTTAAGTATAAAATGCCTTATTAAACTATATGAAAAACTTATGTTTGTTTCTAGTAAGTCTACTTTTTCTTCTTCTAAAGCCTTGTTCAGATTCTTAAGGGTTCCATTTTCAAGTTGTAGCTCCTGGACTGAATCCTGGAGCAATTTATTGTCGCTTTTTAAATGCTGAAGCTCGGCTTGTAGTGCTTCCAATTCTAGTTTCTGAGACAAACTCTTATCTATAGTAATAAAAAAAATTAAGTGGTTAATTTGTGAAAGCAAACTATGTCAAATATGCAATATTAGCTTTTATGGGTAACACTATAAAATGGCAATATTGACAATTTTCAATTTTTCACCTAGCAATAAATTTTCTTAGTATTTCAGAATATAATTACGTATGTGTTCTAAAACTGCCTTTATTCCCAAACCATGAAATTGTATAGCTGAGACAATTTTAGCATTGCCAGAATTCAGTTTTGCTGAAAGAACATACTGCTAGTCAAACCGCTCTATGCTTCACAATTGTAACTCTGTTTCTTCAGCCCATCTTCACTGAGGTCTGATGGCTTGTACTCTGAAACTCATGGTTGACAGGTAACAGTATCAATGGCTAGATAAAGAATTTTGGTGCCCTAGTTGTCCATTTTCCTATCTTCAAAATCCAGAATATATAAAAATGATCAAGGTGTTTGATGGACTGATGTATGGAGTAAAATTAAGAGACACAGACAATACAAGAGATTTCCCGTATTGCAAAGAGAATTCTATTGAATAACACCAACTTACCATATAAAACAAGACTACGCATTCCCTTCCTACAGGACAAGGAAAATTCAATGTCTCCAAGACCCAGAACTTGGTGAGAAAGAGGGGCACAGAGAGGGGAAGGGAAATGATCGCAATCAACAGTTATTTGAAATATGTCAACACATAGGATGGAGAAGGATTATTTAGGGTGGTGATTCAAAGGGGAGTGTAGCGGGGCGGTTGCCCGCTCTAGCCCTGAAGGGGTTGGAACAACCCTGCAGAGGGCTGTGGCTGGGGAAAGCAGCAAGCCTGGGTTGATTGGGGAGGCAACTACAGCTGGGCCACGCCCCCATCAGGCCACAGCTGGCCCTTATAAAAGGGCTGTGAGCCAAACACTCAGTCAATCTTCCTCTAGCTCTGAAGGGAGAGGGACCTAGCTGCTGGGGAAGCTAAGGGTACTGGAGTGAAGCAGGGCTAGGGAAAGGCCAGAGGAGCTGGGGAGCTCCAGGCTGGCAACTCCCCAGGCTGCAGGGCCTTGTCCAAGGCCCAGAGAGGTACTGAGTTGTAGGGAAAGGCAGCAGGTCCAAAGTCCCCTGCCAATGATGAGTGGCCATTACAGACTGCAGTCGGCCCCAGTGAAACAGGGCTAGACGGTGACTGGCAGTAGCCACTGAGGCAAGGTGGAGGATAGGGGGTGGGGATTCCCCTGGGTGGGAATCCCCAGATAGTGGGTTACTGCTGGGGGCAGGACCCTGACAGGGGAGGACACCAGGGTCCGGGAGGGACACGGGGGCTAATGTCGAGCAGGATGGTGACCATCAGAGGGTGCTCTGGCTAGAAATGAGCTAAGTCCCTGGATGACCAGAAGGAGGCGCCGCAGGGGTGAGTCCCACACCGTTACAAGGGGGAAAAGGTATAACTAGAGAGGATAATCAGAGACTTCTTAGAGAGGAAGAACCGTCCGGGGGTTAAGGGTGACAGCCTAGGACTCTGGGCACCCACATTCAGTTATGTTTCAATTAGGACAAGTTATTGTTGGTTGCAGTGAAGAGCTACAGCACAAACATCTTCTGACTTATTTTTTTGTTCATAATTAGTCCCTCCAGAAAACTGAGATAATGCTCCCATTTGACACCTTAAGAACCACAGATAAAAGATAGCGAAAGCAAGAAAATGGACTTCGAAGGCATTACATTTTATTAGCTAGCCGAAAGTGCTGCCACTTGCCAAGAATAAGATCAAAACGCAAAGCAGTTATTTGGATGGCCTCGTGGATTGGAGAGTGCAGAAATACTGATTAAAATGGGAGCAGGACTAGGTCCATAAATTTAATTTTGAAATCTCATTAAGTGAGGTTAGACTTCTACAGCGATAAGTGGGAGCAGTCTCCTTCTTTACAATGGCTATTTAGCAGAATGACCTGTTCTCTTAAACCTCAGTCTGCAAAATGCATTTTCCCAACCAGATAGACAAATGTAGGGAAAAGTCAAATTAGGGCTCGGCGGGGAACATTTCATCACGTTTTAGCTTGATGGAGTCCATATACAAGCTAAAGGATAATAGTTTGAGGTATATTGGTTTGCTTGGGATTTTAAAACACAGGAGCACATTGTAGTATTTAATTTGCTGACCATATAGTTTTGTTTGGGACGTATTTATTCCTCATTTTAAATCGCTTTAAAACCATATAATTTTATGAGTTAGTATATTTGTATAAAGAAGTTCCATCTCAGTTTGGAAAGAGAATTGCGTGTATTAGCTGAAAGTTAATTTAACTATATCACACAGTGGGAACTTTTTATTTCTTGGGGATGCTTCAAATCACCATTTATAATAAAGTTTACAGATCCCCCACACTGAAGTAATACTTTGTAACGGGATTTAAATAGGTAGAAATGTGTCACTCACTTTTCATCTCTTCAGAATTCTTCTGGGTCTCCTTCAGAAGGTGTTGGGTTATTTTTAGTGCTTCTTCCAGCTGATGGATTTTTTCTGATTTTTCATCAGACTGGCGGCACAGGTGGTTTTTTTCCTTCTTCATTTCCTACAACAAAACATTAGTTACAAAACAGTCAATTAAGTCAATAAACTGAGAGTAGTGTGATGTGGCATACTACCCCTCTGAGTCCCATGAAGACTCTGGAAAGTTGGGCCTTGGTTTCTAAACACTTACATGACTTAGGAACACAAACTGCACTCTTGGCAATCCTCAGAGGGCAGACAATCCTTTTGGGACATCTCCCAGCTGGCACAGATCACAGCAGTACTTAGCTGGCTCAGGATATGGAACCAGGGAGCTGCAACCAGTTCTCTGTTGCCTGCCCATAGCAGATCTTGACACAGGATAGAAGCCAGCCCACAAAAACGGAGTCAGTGAAGTTAAGTGACTTGCCCAAAGCCACAGAGGGGAGTCAATTTCACTGCCAGTATCAGAACACAGGAGAAATTTCCAGTTCCAGCTCCTGTTCTCAGACCACCCATCTCTGTGTGGATGATTCAAATATATGAAGTTGCTCTTGTTAGCAAGATAGCATTAGATGCAAAGTATTATTACTCAGTAATACCTGGGGGTTCGGGATAGAAAATTTTCTAAGCATCTTTTTTCCAAATAAGTTAAGAAAAGTTAAAATACCCCATACATCTATGTCCTACCTGGGAACTTAAAATAAAAGTTATTTCTAAGAAACCCAAACTCCTGCATTGCTGGGTAACAGATGGCATGGCACTGATGGGACTCTCTTGGAAGCAAGCCATCATTTATTCATCTACTTACTACTAGCAGATGGGCACCAGTGCACAGAAGCCAAATTCAAGAAAAGGGAGGGTCTGGATGGAAAACAACTTAAATCCTTGCTGGCACAGCACGTCTGTATTTTCAGCTATTTAAACAAGTCACCCAAAGAACATGAATAAAACCGTTGCTGCTTCTAGTTATTTTCCTTTTGTTTCACAACCTCCTAGTCCAAAATATCCAACTGTTATACCGAAACACACACACACACACACACACACACTCTATCATCAATCATTCTAAAATACACAGTTGTCAAGAGACAAAATTTTTAGACAATGCTGATGGATGACAAATGTCTCAAAGCTGCATGAATTCTGAGCTTCCTGTGTTCAAAATACCAATGAAATTCAAGGACTTTAAATGGCTGAAAGGCCCGCCCCTCTTGCTGTGACTCAGCACAAGTGGCTCTGATTAAGAAGCATTCAACAAAAATCTGGAACCAACAACCTAACATAGCTGCAAAAAAATCCCATGCTCTGATGCTGGACTTTCACAAAACCATTTACAAGACATGCATTCTCCCACCTTAACGTACATCCCATCCCATCCTTTGCAATTACAATTTGGCCTCAATCACATAGGCCATCATTAACTCTTGCTTGAATAATCGAAATCCAATGTATTTAGACTCAAATGCATCTGCCCTGAAAAATCTGCAACAGTTACAGAACACAGCAGCACACCCCCTCGGTAATACAGGTTCACTTGAGTACATCAGTCCTATGTTTCACTCACTCCGCTGATTCCCCAACAGAACACTCAATCAAATCTCAGTCTTTATTTTCGAAGTTATAAAGACCATGGGCCCAAAATACCATCTTACTCTCTCCGACTTCAGTAGCTGTGTTCCTCAGGAACAACTGTCTACACAGCAGAAGTAAAACTAGCATATGCAGGAGACAGGGCTTTTTCAGGAGCTGGCCCAATACTATGAAATTCACTCCTGCAAAAACTTAGAATGACAACTAACATCACCATTTTTCATATTTATACTCCCGCCACCCCACCCCACACACACACCCTTTACCCTCTGGGACAATGGCTTTCAACCTCTTTTCCATTTGCGGACCCTAGAAAATTTCAAATGGAGGCGCAGACCTCTTTGGAAATCTTAGACATAGTCTGTGGATCCCCACAGACCACGGGTTGAAAACCACTGTTCCGTTGTAACGACAACCTTTCGAGGACCCCTTAGACAGTCTGCAAACTCCCAGGGGTCTGTGGACCAGAGGTTGAAAACCACTGCTCTGGGGGATATGGGAGAAATAGAAACCTCAAATAACAGATGCTAGTCACCTTAATTATTCTTAACTCTGGAAAGCATTCCGATACAACAGCAATTGGCACAATATAAGAACTTAAAAAAAAAAAACTCTGATCTTGCTTCTATGACTATTCTGACTTCTCTTCCCTTTCATTTTCCTTCTAATTCCAAATTAAAAGGAAAATCTTTTAATCTACAATCAAGGTTTTTTTTAAATCAAAATTTACAGCCAAATCCTTTTAGTGTAAATTGGAATAACTTTATTGATTTCAATGGAGCTATGCTGATATATTCCAGGTCAGGATCTGGCTTCATAGTTAGAATTTTGATGATAATGCTAGTCTATAGTGCTTGAAAAAGTAAAAATGTACAAATCATTTTTGGGATTTTCTCTTGCTTTAAATTGATTGTGTGACCAAAAAAGTACCCATTCCTCCACGAAATCTTGGAATTAGGCAAAACACACTTATACTTAGGAAGCAGCTAATGATTCTAGAATTTCCAAATGAACTCAAACAGATATTTAATATATTTTATTTTTAGGACTAAACAAAGAGTCTTTTGAACCATACGACATAATTAGATTAGACAAATAATTCCATATGAACTGTAACCCTATCTGTAGTATGCTGGTGCAAAATAATTTTTTTAAACCCTGACCATACAACCAATTTTGTGCCTGGGGTCAGTCCACATGGAATCAATTGCAAAAACTACAAGATCAGGGCCTTATTTTGTATCACATCTATAGGTCTTGTGACAGGGTCGGGCCAGAGGGCTACAGGAGAGTGATCCTATTGGGATCCAGGAAGTGGGCGGGCCAAAGCCGGCCAAAGCCCGCCCACTGCTAAAAGATCCCCCCAGCCTTAGCGGGGGATCCACAAGACCTGGAAACCAAGTGATTTTGGGAGACAACTAATGAAATAACAGGGACAGGAGTGCGGTCAAAGGGTCCGAAGGGAACCTGAATGGGACACTGAGCAGAGAACCCCGGACAGCGCCCACTGCTCCTCGAAGGCGTCAAGGGAGTCAGTGGATGCCGCCCAGAGGAACTCTGCCCGGATGCATGAATGGACGGAGGATCAGAAAGAGGCCCCACAGTCACAGGAGACTCCATTGGCCAACCTCCTCTCCCTGGTTTTATAGATGGCCATTTTAGCCAGGGCCAGGAGGAGGTTGACCAGGAGGTCCCATGACTTTGTGGGGCCACGGATAGAGAGTGCATAAATAAGGAGGTGAGGGGAAAAGTGCAGCCAGAAACGCAACAGGATATCTGTGAAGACCCGGAATAGGGGCTGCAGCCTGGCGTACTCCAGGTAAACGTGCGCCAGGGTCTCCCTCACGCCGCAGAAGAGGCAGGTGTCCCGGGACAGGGGTGAACCGCGCCAAGTACATGCCCGTGCTCACGGCCCCATGAAGGAGCTGCCAACTGACATCCCCGGCAGGCCTTGGGAGCAGGGTGGAGTATAGGCTGGCCCACCGGGGCTCCTCACCCTCTAGAAGTGGCAGGAGGTCCCGCCACTTTGTGTCGGTGTGTGACGCGAGAGTGAGGAAGTGCAGGGTGTGGAGCACGAGCGTGTATAGATGTTTCCTTGGCACAGTCTGGAAACGAACCGGCTTCAAGTTGTGTAGCCGGCTTACGGTGAAAGGGCGGGGAGGCCGGTTGGGTCCACAGGGCAGGGGCCCGCTACAGGAGAGTGAGAGAAGGCAGATATATTAGCCCCAGATTAAGCAGGTCCCTTTTCCCTGGGGCAGTTCCAGAAAAATCAGGAATTTTCTGGAACCAATTAAGGCAGGCAGGCTAATTAGGACACCTGGAGCCAATTAAGAAGCTGCTAGAATCAATTAAGATAGGCAGGCTAATCAGGGCACCTGGTTTAAAAAGGACCTCACTTCAGTCAGTGAAGGGTGCGCAAGGAGCTGAGAGTGAGAGGGTGTGCTGCTGGAAGACTGAGGAGTACAAACGCTATCTGGCATCAGGAGGAAGGTCCTGTAGTGAGGATAAAGAAGGTGTTGGGAGGAGGCTATGGGAAAGTAGCCCAGGGAGTTGTAGCTGTCACACAGGTGTTACATGAAACACTGTAGACAGCTGCGATCCACAGGGCCCTGGGCTGAAACCCAGAGTAGAGGGCAGGCCCAGGTTCCCCCCCTCCCCTCCCCCCTATTGGATATAAGAGGAGTCAGGGTGACCAGACAGCAAGTGTGAAAAATCGGGACAGGGGGTGGGGGGTAATAGGAGCCTATATAAGAAAAAGACCCAAAAATCGGGACTGTCCCTATAAAATCGGGACATCTGGTCACCCTAAGAGGAGTTGACTTGGACTGTGAGTCCCACCAGAGGGGAAGGTCCCTGGCCTGTCCCCCTGACCCAAGGTGGGTCAGCAGAGACTGCGGGGATTGTTCTCCTTCCTTTTCTCCATGCTGGCCAGTGATGAGGTTAGCTGAATGAACGGCAGGTTTGAGCCACAAAAGTGTCCAAACTGAGGGCAGCCGTGAATCTCTGAGGTGAGCAAATCCGCCAATAAGCGCAGGGCCCACCAAGGCAGAGGAGGAACATTGTCACAGTCTTAAGATGGTCCAAAAAAGGACAGCCAGATTAAGACAGTATCGAAACACAACTTCTGGTGGAAATACACTATTCTCCAACACACAGCTTGCAGAGTTCTCCTGTGAGTCAGTAAGGCCTAAATGGCACCAGTTCTTACTGATTTCCAGTTTAAATTATTAATTATTCCAGTTGCCCCTCTGATTTCTTTACCTCAAAGTTTCTCCTGAGCTCATTTGCCTTTGACTGGCTTGCCAGTAAAGCCCGTGATGCTCTGCACAGCTTCTGTGTCAGCTCATTGGAGTTGTTTTCCAAATCGTGTTTCTCGGCTATTGCCTATGAGGAAAACACATCACATTTTATTTGTAGTCATATTTAATCTATTTGAAAAAATTAAAAATTCCTGATGTCCCTTTAAATGATGAGCTCCAAAGATACGTTATAAAACAAAGCAAAAAGAATAAGCTATGTTCTGCTTCCTCTTACAGAAAGAGAACTTTGGAGTAACTGTTGACTTCTGCGTTGTATAACTAAGAGCAGAATTTGGCCCTAATCCTTGAAACTCAGCATGATGGCTTTAAAAAAGTACAATTAAAAATAGCCCAGATATCTGAAAAATCCATCCTCCTTTCACTGTCCAGTCCCGGGTTCTAGATTCTGTATCATACCAAAACCAGTACATGTTAAGGTAACACAAATCTTTAACTCAAGACTGGGCAAGGATATGAAAAATGTTTTCAGGCACATTTTCAAGTATATAGTTGTAATGTATAAATATATTCATAATTTAAGCAATATTTATAGTACAGTCTGTTAATCATTGGGAATCCTAACCAGAGCTTTCTTTTAAGTTCAATCATAAGGGCAGCAGATTTAACACTTGCTCTCAATTTTTTTTAACGTAACATATTTTGTCAAAGCAAGCACCTATTAGGTTTAGAAGATGCTTCCCCATTCCCACTCAGTCCTCAACTGCTCATTTGAGAGGTAACATTTAGCTGTTGGACTGATGATCAGCTATCACCAAATATGCCATTGAACAGCCAACAAACAGAAAGGATCAATACCAAACTAGACTCAATTCTATAGAATCCAAATATCAAGAGATTGACAAATTACTCTACCTTTTCCACTTACTATATATTCAAGGAATAGGTTACATGTTCTTAAAAACCAGTATTGGTACACCTTAATTCCCCGTATTTATGGACCAACAAAGACATTCAGCTTGCACCTCTGTCTCCAGAACTACATTCTTCGGGGGTAAAGGAAATTAGTGTAGTGCTATGCTCAATCTTAAATTTATCACCTGACTTTATATCACTATCTAAACCAGGAAGTTAACAAGACCATAACTGTAACACCACCAAATTCTAACTGGTTTTCAACCTTTTTAATCTGTTTTATATCTGTCATAAGAGCTCTATAGTACTCCAAATTAAAAAGGAAGTAAATTTATTACCAACATCAAGAGAGAAAAAAATGAGAATGAAATAATTTAGTTCCATTCTAGAAAGGAGTACGTCCAAGTTTCAGTATGAATCGAGTGTTTCAAGAGTAAACATGGAAAGAAGAGTATGTGTAGTGGTTAGTATTTTCTCCTCTGTAGAAAATGTTTGATTAATGTGCTCACACAGCTAGGATGACACATAGCTATGCCGGACAGCTATCGTGGACAAATTTAGAACCTCTGTATTAAGTCAGTGTAGACCATGTGTATCAAAAATAAAAAAGCAGTTTTCTATTAGAGAGTGTGGGTAGAAAAGAAGCAGTGCTCAAATCCGAACAAGGCTAAAGGGAACGGTTCCAGGGCATTACCCCCAAACTGCCTTTGGGCCCATCTGCTACCTCAGTTTACCTTCAATCTTGCATCAAACCAGCTATCACATGTGGCGATTTTACAGTAGTGCTCTCTTCCAGTTTGGTTTATTATCATAACACAACACTCAAACATACCCTTACCAGCCTCAATTATTCCTTTCCATTTATAATGCCTCAAGTTTTTCCAGGTCTTTATCAGAACATGCCCATCCCTGCAGTCCAGCCCCTCTCCTAGCTGGGATTTCTGCATCCTGCAGGTCCATCAATGGAGGCTTATCCCTGCACAGTTTCCAGTTCCTTGTAAATCTCTTCCCCCAAAAGTCTTCTGCCTTAGAGTTCTGGAAAATTGTCACCTGTCCTCTTCACAGGCTCTCTGCCTGGGAACTAAGGAGAGAGAGAGTGTCTCTCTGAACTTTTGGGGGGTGGGGGGGAGGGGTCTCTCTCTTGAATGACTCAGGCTGCCATGCATCTAAACCAGCAGGCCTGGTTTAGATGCATGCTTCTGTCACATGACCCTTGTATTCATTCCCATCATACAGGGAGATGGGCTAAACCTGAGAAAAAGTGCAGCTGTGCCCCAGTCTTTTAATGGACCAGCTCACCCTGTGACAGGAACATATCGCAGCTTGCTCTGACCTGGGATGTATTTAGTTGCACTTAAATATTAGTCATGTCTAGAGCTTTAAACACAAAAAAGAGGACAGTTAAAATTTTACATAAAAGAAAAACTCAGCATCACCACTTCCATTTGAATAGTTCAGATATTAAAAATCCTACGTTGTCAAATTCTGCCCGTAGACCACGGTACTCATGCTTGGCTTGCTGCAAGTCCTGGTTCAGTATGATCTCCTTGGCCTGCTGAGCCACTGTCTCTAAGGCACGGAGCTGACGTAATACTTCCTAGAAATGTAGAAGATGGGGGAGGGGGAGGGAGGAGGGGAGAGAAACACACTCCTGTTACATGTTTCTAGTCAAGTTACTATAACTATTAACACTGGAAAACATGGGGGAGGGACTGTAAATAGTCTCTGTAAATAGTTACTAATTACACTAAAGCCCTCTCTTACAGAAGCAAAAAGAGTTTAAAAACCATTTTTAAGTAAAGCATAAATTCTGTTATGGCCACTAATGGCCATGACTCAGTTTGGCCAATCAGAGTAGCCTACTGAATCTGTTACACCAATACAGGTGGATCAAAAAAATACTAGCAAATAATGGAATGAAGCTTATATATCAATTCAAAAGTAGATCTCCATAACAACATTGAGCATTACAACTAAGCAACCAGACTAATCCCCAATAATCATGATCCTTTGGGGGGAAAAATTCCCTTCTTTGCTATGATTACATGTTTAACTTACTGCTGTAAAAATGTTTTTTGTGAGGAAACTGCCTTAGTTTTTTTCATTTTGACTTACCATAAGACTGAGTAGCAACAGAAGCTTGGTAGAGGGGCATTCACTCCTCCCGCCTCAGTTCTGGGGGAGCAGAACTTCACTAATGCACACCTCCTAAGATCCTTAGGAATCTAGCCCATCTCCTGCAATCTTTAGGAGATGCAAAGTAGATATCCATCCAGGTATAATTAGTTTTTGAGGCTTCTTCCCAGCCCCACGGTCCTTATGGTTGGGGCTCTACATGAATTTGAGAGGGGATTTATGTGGGGGAATAGGGCTATGAGGGGCACAGGACTTTTAGTAGAGGGTGTTGAGGTTGGTAAGGAAAAGAGAGAGCTAAGTGGGGGAGCAGAAAGTGGAGGAAGATAGGGAAGGGAAAGCACTAGTGGCGTCTCCTGGCAACAAACCTCTCTGCCAAACTTCTCTTGGCAGCAGTTGCAGGACTCCCCTCTAACAAATCACAGCAGGTTTGTCAGATGGAGAAGGTAGTGAAGTGCTAGTGCTTCCCCTCTGCTTTCTCCTAAGCACCCTCCTATCCTCCAGCAAGACACCTGCTCCATCCCATGTCCTCAAGTACCCCCACAGCCTGTTCCCACTCTCATTGCCAGCCAGAGACCCATCCTATGAAGTCCCCAACCCTTTTGGATCCCAGTGATCCATTTCCCCAAATCTTTATGTCTCCCCCACTTACCCCCAGCCTCTCTGCCCTCATACCCTTTCCAAAGGCCCACTCCTACCCTGGGCTGGCCTGCCAGGAGCAGAAGAATGCAGGTGGGGAGGGTCACACTCAGGAATAAGTGAGCCAATTACTAGCAAAATGTTCACACTTTTTTTCTGATTTTTTTTATCATCTAACAATAATTTGGGGGGGAACAAATTGGTAGCCTGCCTGCCCAGCCTACCTTGAAGAAATACGGATACACTTCCTCTTACCAAGTTATAACCACCAGACTACTATTATCAACAGGTAGGGAACATGGCTTTAGTCAATTTAATTCGTGGTAGGCCAATAAATTGTTTCACTAACAAATGCAGATCCATCCAGCTGCCAAACTAAAAGAAAAGAAAAAATCCAAATAAAAGTAGCAAGGGAGAGTATGACAAAGGAGAAAAAAATGAAAGCGGGAAGGTCAGAGTGGAGATACTGAAAATATTTTCCCACTAACTTACCCTCAATTTGAATACGAGCTACTAAAATTTGCCCCTTAGTAGCAAAATCAGAATATCATGTTACAAAAAAGTTATTTTCCTTACACTAACTGGTTTCTTTTGAGATGTTTTGGCTACATGGATCCTGCTCTAGGTGTGCATGTGCCCCATGTGCATGAGATTGAGTTCTTTTGGGTTGACAGTGCACAGTGTAGCATCAGCAGGTATCTTAATATGCACGCACACACACACGCACCCCCCTCACACACACATAACACCTGCGGGCAAAGCAGGCCCAGCCACTTCTCAGCTTCTTTGCCAATACAGAATCCCAAAACTAATGGATTTCACAATAGTAGAGGAAGAGGACTGGTCATGGGGTCCATGTGGGCAGAACAGCCAGAAGAACCAGAATTACTGTAAGGTAAGTAATTGGAGTTTTGTCTCCCATTATCTGTTAACATGGATCTCACTTTAGGTGACTAGCAGTTATCTCCCTATGGAGGGGGATGTCAAGAGTCTAATTTACATAAAGACTGCAGGACTGCCCTAACAAACTGGGCATCAGATCTAGTAGTTGCAACTAGGGAGTAGTGCTGAATAAAAGTATGCAATGAGCTCCAACTGGCTCCCTAGCAAATTTCTGACATAGGAACCTTCCTCAAGCATGCCCATGTCACTTGGGGCCTAGTATAGTTTGCTTTAATATGAGAAGGTGGATCTAATTTATTTAGTTCACAGAAGATCTTTATGCAGTCAAATATCCATTTCAAAAGTCTCTGGGTTGAAATAATGAGCCCTCTAGACCTATCCCAAATATTACCAAAAAAGTTCTAGGCCAGTTATGGAAAGGCTTTGTTCTATGGAGGTGGTAGAAAAGTGCCCTAAAGACACCACTCATATGAAGTTTTGCCTCTCCAGGAGTCAAATGAGGTTTGGGGGGGAACACTGAGGGTGTATGCACTGATGCAAACAAAAGCCTGAGACCACTCTGAATAAGAACCTAGGGCAAGATCAAAGAACAGTCATCTTGTCTTTGTGAAATATAGTAAAAGAGGTCCTGCCATTAACGCCTAAATCTAGCTTATCCTTTGAGCGGAGATAACAGCCACCAAAAATCCTGTCTTGATAGAGAGGTGATAAAGGCTCTAACAGGGACAGGGGGGAGATCATTAGGTCCAGGAATACAATACTTTGGTCCCAGGAAGGTCCCTCACTTGGGGAAGTGTAGTTGCTGTAGCCAACTACACTTGAGCACCACAATCTCCAGCCCCAAGTTGGAGGCCACTCTTTCAAGCAGCTCCTGGTGGGCACGGAAATCGTCGGGTAGCAAAAGGCTGGCAGGTCCAGCCACCGCCTCGTCAGGGAACGAGGCAGCCATGAGTGTTGCAGCTGGTTCATCCTCGGCATAGCCAAGGCCTGGCCCTCAGAAACTACCAAGGGTGCCTGGAGAGAATATGAGCACGGCATGGGAGGGAACCCCCAAAGGGTCCAATACAACACTGGGGTGGCCATTGGGTGGATGGCCAGGGACCCGATGGCGGGCCTGCTGAGGGCTCTGGCCCATAAGACCAGTGCTGATGATGCCGAGGTGCTCGATGCAGAGTTGGAGCGGCATGGTTCCAACGCAGGACACAGGGCAGCCTCCATCAACATGGCTTTTAATCAGATATCCCTGTCTTTAAGAGTGCGAGGTCTGAAGTTTTTGCAGATCCTACACTTCTCTTTAATATGCGCCTCTCTGAGGCACTTAAGGCAGCTCATGTTCAGGTCACTAATAGACATAGGTTTGCTGCACCCAGCCCATGGCTTAAACCCCAGGGACCGGGGCATACCCCGTCCTTGAGGCTATGTCCCTAATGGGACTCCGCTCCTAAATACTAACTACTAACACTACAGTAACGATATACAAGAAAAACTCAGAGTCCAAAGTTAGAGAAACCACTATCGGACTTGTGAAAACAAGAAGCGTTCCAACAACCGTCACTGGTGGAAAGAAGGAACTGAGAGGGCATGGGGCCAGCAGGGCCCAATGTACCAGCGCATAAGCACAGGGCTCCAGAGGTTGCCAAAGCCGGCCCTAGGGGGTGCGCACACATCAAATATGGAATCGACATGAGCAAGCACTCAAAGAAGAAGAATCCAATCTTGCGTGCCTGAGGCACATATGCACCTAGAGTGGGATCTACATGGACAAATACTCAATGAACAACTTGTTCACTCTGGTAACAGCAGTCTGGAGGCAACTTTAAACTTGTGAAAAAATGGGTCTTGTCTTACCTTTTCCCGTTCTTTTCTTTTCTCTTCTAAGGAGCGACGATTAATTTCAACTTCGCTTTGCCATTTCAGTAATCTTTTCATGTTTTCCTCCATCATTTCAGTCTATAAAAAGTTTAATCATAAATCACAGTGATGCAAGGGGAATATTTATTATTTGTACTACAATAGCAATCCCGCCCCCGCAATCAGGATTGAAACCCCACTTTAGTAGGCACTGTTAAAAAAAAAAACAAAAAACCACATACATACAAGGAAGTCATGGTCTCTGCCCCCAAACTGCTTACAGTCTTCCATGACCTAGTGAACACCCACACAGGTATCCCATCCCAAACTGATAACAGATTACACTTGGCTATAGTACAAGTGTGTGCTAAGTTTCAATAAATGAGCAGCAAAAACTAGAAGTGTTTAGGCACAGGAGATAAATTCAATGCAACTTTCAATTTACAGTGAATCAGCACAGTGATTCAACTGAAAAAAATTAGTGAACTATTTTGAACAGCAAGAACAGAACAATTTTCATTGTTTAAAGTAGGTTAGACTGGAATTTTAAACTGAAAATCAATATGCTAAGAATGTCCTTTTTAGAGGAAATTCTCCTATTAGAAGTGTTTCAGTTTATCTGTCATTTTATTAAAATAATATATTGCTTGTAATTTTGGTGGTTTATAAAGAACTAGAGTACACTGAAACCCCATTTAATAAATTCCCAGTGTAATTTCTATTGTGAAAACAATCTGCTGATAAAAGTCTGAAAGTTGCCCAAAGCACACTACTATACATTTTCTCAGAACACAATACTACCGTCGCTCCTTTGCCTCTTACAGTTTCATTGTATTCACAGCATGTTAGGGAGACTTACAACCAATTTACCAGAAAGCTGTCCTAGCAGAATAACTGTTTTTCTCTCTACAGAACACATTTTTATTTTCTGAAATCTTTTCTTTAAGACAAGTAACTATTTTTAAAGGTAATAAAAAAGTGAACTGCTGATAAGATTTAAATCATCTTCATGGTTGGATGCTTTTAAAGCAAAAGATGAACAATTTATTTGAATATAATTTTAAAAGGATGTGAAAAATGCTACTGGCATATGTGGAGATATATTTCATTTTAATTTATGCTTTATTGAAGTGAGGAACTATGCAGAAGAAAAAATGCTGCTTTTGCTTTATTTCTTAGTAGTTTAACACAGTACAGTACTGTATTTGCCTTGTGGGGGGGGGGGGGGAGGGAAAGGGGGTGTCTCTGCTGCTGCCTAATTGTGTTCTTCTGGTTCCAAATGAGATTTGTGTGGTTGACTGATCAGTTTGTAACTCTGGTGTTCGTAACTCTGAAGTTCTACTGTACATTATGGAGCCACCATGAGCAAGCACATACATAGTTAAGCTTTGTTGGAGAACTGTGTAATGAATTGTGTTAGTCAAATATGTACTAAGTAATGTTAGAGAAATTATTATATATAATACTATAAGAAAATAGGAAGGAATTTTTGCTTTTTGTATGTATTTCTGCTGCTTTAGATCATCAGATTTTGCTGAAACAGTCTGTAAATCAGAAAACTGGTTTGTGTGTTTCATATATAAAGTTCTTGACCAAGCAGATAGCAGGGTAGAGAAGAGAGCTGTTAGCTTTCAGTAAGTCAGGTACAATCCCTCATCCTCCACCCGTCCATTCGACCAGCTAACAAGTAAAAACTCAAGACCACAAAAACAGATGAGTAAAAAGACAAAAATTGCTGTAATGTAAGTACAACTGCATGGAGCCAGTGAGCGTGACAGCAAGGAATAGATGCAGTGGGAACTACACAGATATAAGTAAGTTTTAGCAGGATAAGCAAAAAATGTATTAATTTGGGTTAGTTATTGTGATTTATGCAGGAGAATCTTTTAATTAGGGGGTTAGAGTGGAATATATACGGATAAAGACACAGATGAGGTAGCTTGCTATACTGAGTCTGCGCAAAGTTACAGAACAGAGGATTAAAAAAATAGATGATTGACATAATAGTGGAGAAGATACAGAGGAAAAATAGCCAAGCATAGCAGAGATTTGAAAAGAGTCACCCTGTCCCCAAGAAAGATAACTTGAGCATTTCCTTTTCTTGCCTTATCTTTTTTTGAATGTTTATGTAATTCATAGGTGATAGTAGCATTTTCTGAAAACATATATAATAAAGGCTAAAATAAATTGTTTCAGCCTAAATTGAAGTGGATTTGGTTCTCACCCAACAGGTTGACATTGGCATTTAAAGTGGAACTAAAAATCCCTGTTTCACAGTGTAATAAATGTATCTACTTTCCAAGTTTAGCAGAGTTACACTTTAGATGACATTAAGTTTCTGCATCAAATAGTTTCTTACTTTGCCAAAGAAAACAATTTTAAAAAAAATCACAATATTAATAAAATTCACCACTTGTTCTCTCACCTTTTTCTGGGTTTTGAATATTCCAGTGGCAACCCACCCCAGACTCTTCATATATTCCATATTTAATAATATAATTTGTAATTCAGTCAGATTTCCAACTCATTTAAAGAAGCTAGACTGTAATAAGAAAAGCTCTTAACAGTCACACCTAGAGGTTATGGTGACAGAGTTATGCCAGTAACTCAGGTGATTTATAAGTAGCATCATTGTGACATCCGAAGTAGCAACCAATCAATCTTTCCTCTGCAATTTGCTCAGTAACTCAGGTGATTCATAAGTAGCATCATTGTGACATCAGAAGTAGCAACCAATCAATCTTTCCTCTGCAATTTGCTATCAGTCACTGAAGTGGAGAGGGCCTATTCACAGGTCAAAAGTTCTCATTGTTAAATTACTTGAACATCTGTATACAAACATGGTAATAACACTGGATTGGCTCAATGTCCCTGGCCTCAACCTACTCCCAGCCAAGACCTTCTCTCAATGGGGGCCTCACAGAGGTAGCAAAGAACAGCCATTACCGTACCTCTCCAGAGGGAAATTCTTAACCCCCATTCATATGATGGTATAATCTTCAGCATCCTGTATATAGGATGTAGGAAGCAGCAGAATTTTCTAACATTCTTAAGTAGGCAGCAGAATCTGCATGCATATATAAAAACCCTGACAGCAAAGGGTAGGTGACAACCATCACATCTACAGAAGACACATGTGGTGGTCCCTTTCCCCATGGCAACATAACTTCTTTAATCTAAGTGTGTATGGAGGGGCACAAAGGGGATGGGAAAAGAGTTAAGCTAAAGATAAATATGAAGAATCATGGAATCCATGACTTGCATGAGCTACAATGTTCTACCAAATGCACAGGAAAATTGTGGAGCTGCAGCAATTGGCAGAGGCCAAAACATTCAGCTGAACTTCCCCATGTTCTCAGGAATTCCTGTAGCCCCTCAGAGTTTCTCCACTAATGTCAACTCAGAGTGCCTGCAAAGTTCAGAAGCTCCACCAGAACCTGCAGTGCTCCTGGTAACAACAGAACCTGAGGAATACAGACTGGTTAACCCCTATCGTACTTCTAAGCACTACAATGCTTCCTGTTACTTAGCTCCCCCGTTGTTCTCTGCATAACACCGGGGGCTCTCTGCCAGCTTTCTTTCTTTGCATGGAAAAGATTTCAAAATGTCTTAAAAAAATAATGAAGAAAATCCCCAGGCAGAAACCAAACCAAACAAATCATTAAAATCTGTGAGTAAAGTTGACAGTACATGTAAGTGTTTTTTTACATTCATAATAATGCTGCAGTTATTAAAAACAAACAAAATCAAGCATTAGAAACCAAGGTAATTCAGAGTTAAGATCAAAATAAAAGACAGCCTAACATTTGAAAGTAGGCAAGTCCCTCTGCCCCTAAAGCAGGGGTGGGCAAATTTTTTGGGCCACATCGGGGTGCAAAACTGTATGGAGGGCCTCTTAGGGAAGACTGTGCCTCCCCAAACAGCCTAGCTGCTTTACATATTTCCACAACAGAAATATATCAGCCATGATGCCTAAGCTCTGGTAGAATAAATGCTGAATGAAGCAGGAGAATCCATATTAACCACTTATTAAACAGGCCCTCACACAGTCATATATGCACCTAACTGGATGAAGATCTAAAAGATTTCAGCCTTTGCAAATTAACATGCCAAAGCACGTCTGACATTCAACATAGAGAGCATAGCAGCAGCCTTAGAAGCGGGTGGTTCAGAGAAAAATATAGGCAGATGAATCTGCTAGTTCAGATGTAAGTCTGTGACAACTGTCAGTAGGAACACAGGATGTGTCCTAAAGACGCTTTGTCCGGACATAAGATAGCATAAGTTGGGCTTTGAGCAGGGAGTTGGACTAGATGACCACCTGAGGTCCCTTCCAACCCTGATATTCTATGATGATATGACCCAGGGCCTGAAGCTAGTCTCATTGCTTTACCCATGAAGTACATCTGGAGCAGGGCTTCTCTAGATTTGCAGGTATTGCAAGTGAAGGACTTGCAAATAGCACATTTTCCAGGGATATTCCCCCAGACAAAATAAATATTTTAAATGCCAAACATTAAAGGGTATAGTGCCCTTGTTTGATGGGCAGTATGTAAATCCAGGGGACTTAGAAGAAGCCATCCTGGCACCAGAAAGAAATAGCTATTCTGGTTAAAAAACCAAAATGCCAATGGGCAACAACTAACCAGCCCTATCTATACTATGCACAAATTTGAAAAGAGCCACTTATTTTGTTAGCACTGCTCACTGCCCATGTTCTTCTCGAAGCCAGGAGGCATGAGAAGAACTGAGTGGCGGCTGGCCTGCTCCACCCTTTTATGCCCTTGGTGCAGGACATGAGGCCGCTCAAGGTGCATGAGACTCTGAACATGGGTGAGTGGGGTACATTGCACACCGTCAGCAAACTGTGCATATGGATAACCACTCGAAGGGGAAAAAGTTACAAAGGGATAGCAGTGGTCTGTTCACTAAACCGATAATACACTGGCTTTTACAAATTGTCCTAGAGCCAGTACAAAAAGCCCTTGATCAAAACACCAGTTCAGTATGGAGACCTAATCTTGCAAACTCTTATGTGAAGGACTTGAAAACAACACATTTTCCAGGAAGAAAGATTAGAGGCTAGAGTCACTGATGAGGCAGATTTGAGGTTGTTTGAGAGCCTTAATGATACATTTCCAACTTTTTAAATGTTGGGTTGCGATTTACGTTTAACTTAAAAATACAGGAAATTCAAAGTTAATACTTGTTAGTTTTAATTACTACAAATTTATTGTAAGGCACTCTCATTCTTAACTCGAGTTTACCCAAGTATTTAGCCTGCGATAGTTTAGAATCCAAGTAACTTTCCCCTGAATTTATGGTAGTTTAGGCTGAAAATGTTAAACTATATGACAGTGTCCCTTTAAGGTCACAATTGGCCACCAGGTGTCATTCTTGCTCTATGTAATATTATTGGTAGGGACTACGGTCCATTTTGGTCAATTTTACCGTCATAGGATTTTTAAAACCATAAATTTCATGATTTCAGCTATTTAAATCTGAAATGTCATGGTGTTGCAATTGTAGGGGTCCTGATCCAAAAAGCTGTTGTGTGTGTGTGTGTGGGGGGGGGGTCACAATATTATTGTGGGAGGGGGCGTTTGCGGTGCTGCTACCCTTATCACTGTGCTGCTGCTGGTGGCGGCGCCGCCTTCAAGCTGGGAGGCCGGAGAGTGGTAGCTGCTCGCTGGGAGCCCAGCTCTGAAAGCAGAGCTACTGTCAGCAGCAGCACAGAAGTAAGGATGGCATGGTATGGTATTGTCACCCTTACTTCTGCGCTGTTGCAGGTGGGGCACTGCCTTCAGAACTGGGTGCCTGGCCAACAGGCACTGCTTTCTGGCTGCCCAGCTCTGAAGGTAGCACAGAAGTAAGGACCCTCAATTTGAGAAACACTGGTCTCCCCCATGAATCTGTATAGAATAGGGTAAAAGTACACAAATGACCAGATTTCATGGTCCGTGATGCGTTTTTCATGGCTGTGAATTTGGTAGGGCCCTACTGGAGAAGATGTTCCAGATCTTCAGTGAATCATGCCCAAAGGCATGAGGCTGCAAGATGCTAAGTACCTGCTAAGAAGTGCTTGGACCCTTGCAGAAAATGGCAAGCTAATTAAGAACTTAAGGTTGTCCAACATAATGCATACTTTCAATTCATTATCCTCAGGATGTTCTAAGAAACATTATTCAAGTATCTTGAATCTTGTAAATATGACTGAATGTTTGACACACACTACTGCTAACAATAATTATAAAAGCAGCCAGAAGAGGCCTGGTGCAACATGGTACAGTACCTGGGCAGTACCTTGATCATGTTGTGCTGTCATTCTATTCAATTCATCTCTAATTTTGTGCAAAACAGAATCTTTTTTCTGTGCATTCCAATTTTGTTTTCTCCAGCTGGAGTTGAATTTCTTGAAGTTTGTTCATATGGAATTTCTTTTCTTTTTCTTGATCTTGTAGCAGATGTTCCAGTTCTTGAACTCTAAAGCTTAATTCTTAATTTAAAAGAAAAAGGATTAATATGATGCCTTCTACTTAAAAAGGTATTTACTGTATTAGTACTTTAAAGCAGCCTACACATTCTAATTAGACATATTCTATGCACTTGATAAGATGCAAATAAAAAAATAACTACTTAATAACTGCTTATCAGGTTAAATATGTAGCAATATAAAAAATTTTAAACATCTATTATCAAATTAGGAAAATTGAAAGGCCTTTAAAAGTCTAGTTGGCACAATTTAGGTTTATTTTTTGAGCTTGGATAGTGACTGTAGATCAGTTTCACTTTGTTTTTTACTAGCTTCATTTTCTGATTCTTATGCATTGGCACAACATCGCAGCGTTTAGGCCACAAATTTTGCAGAGGCTCTTTGTCAGGGGTTCTCAAACTGGGGGTCGGGACCCCTCAGGGGGTCTTGAGGCTATTATGTGGGGGGTCACAAGCTGTCAGCCTCCACCGCAAACCCTGCTTTGCCTCCAGCATTTATAATGGTGTTAAATATATTAAAAAGTGTTTTTAATTTATACGGGGGGGGGGCACACTCAGAGGCAGGGGTCACCAGTACAAAAGTTTGAGAATCACTGCTCTTTGTTTATAAGAACTACCTCCACTGGAATTTTCTAAAACGTTATTGAAATATTTCTATTTGGTCTTAAGTTTTGAAAAAGCTGCTTCTTAAGAAAAACTATTACAAACCTGTGTTTTGGGCCAAATTTAACCAAATAGTGTTCATTTAACTTATTCAATGCATGTCTCCCTTTTTGGAAGGGGCTTTAGTAAATATAATATAGGGTCTTTTTTTCACATCACTAAAACACTGCGTATCTAAAAATCAAAACTGCTTTTGTCATGATACACCTGTGTGTGTTTGGGGAGGCTCAGAATCTATAGTTTCTTTTCCACAGACTTCAATGGAATTTTGCACATGAAGAACAGTAATCATCAATTTCAGATTATTAGCATGTGAAATAAATGATCTGATCATTCTTTTATGAAGACCTATTCCACTGGTACTCTATCTGCAAACAAACAGATGGCAGCCAATAGCAGTTGAGAATTTTCCTTTTTTCAGTCATTGACCCTTCACCCTGCCCCATCCCCTTCCTCCTCCCCCGCCCAACCCCCCACCCCCCCCAACCAAACAAAAAACAACAACCTTCAGGCTTCCAAAGCTGAAACTTCATCTTAGGTTTGCAATTAACTTTACGATGTGACCGTGCATATAAACTAAGCCTTGAATGAAAACTCTTCCCATTTAAACTAACGGTAAGCAAAGGGTGAGTGTTTGAATTGAGACAACTATCCTGCAGAACAGCATTACCATTTAAAAAATTATCTTTTCCGAAGACCATTTGCCAACGATTTTGGCTTAATTGGATTAAAGTAGAAATCTAAGAAAGGAGACCCATCCATTCACTGAAAAAAAAAATGGAGGATACAGACACTGTCCCAAACACTTCCAACAATGTAACAAAATTTACTGACAGAAAACCTGAAGACCAAAGACAGGTGGCAGAGCAGAAGACATGAAATGGCCTTAAGTCACCGGTCACCTTATCTGCTGAAGATAAGGTTCATCCTATAGTGTTCATTAAATGTTTACAAAGACTTCCAAGGGGATATTCTGCACAGCTGCACTGACACTATGGCTACACTACAGCTTAAGTCGACATAAGTTGTGTTGCTCAGTCGTGTGAATTAGTCACTCACCTGAGCGACATAACTTACACAGAATTAAGCGTCAGTGTGGACAGCACTGTGTCGGCAGGAGACATAGCTACCACCGCTTGCGGGGCCCGGAGTAATTAAGCCAGTGGAAGATCTCTATCGCATCGGCTTAGAGTGGCTACACTAGAGAGCTTAAGCTTAAGCTCTCTAGTGTAGCCGTAGGGGGGATGGTGGGGGGAAAGACTTCTCATTTGAAGAAGCTCCACATGCTCATTCTACTATGGTTTTAGTTTAACCAGGCAAGGATCTCCATGAAAAATGACTTCTTGATAGAACAGATTACTCTACAGGATCTTCCAAAGAATTAAATTCAAAAACACAATAAAACAAGTCAGTTTCTTAGCTCAGTTAATTTTTTCATACTGGAAAAACTTTATAAATCAATAAAATAATTAATAAACATGTACATAGTGTTTTTTACCCAGAGATCTCAAAACATCTTACAAGTTGAGTAGGTATTTTACCCCTATTTTATATATAAAACAGTCTTCAGTGAAGTCCTTAAACACAGAGGGTTTTAATTATCTTTAAAAAAATAAGATGTTCTTATTTACAAAATAGATTTAAAGTCATAACTACACTTGCAAGATACCTTGGTTCTGTGTTTTTAATTGCTCGATGACAGAAGAATTATTACAATTGTCAAAGAAACTGTTGTTGAAATCTGTCTTCTTTGATCTTAAGCCACGGTGGCTAGGAGTTGCCTCTTGTTCCCATGGAGAATGGGAAAAGTAAAACTTCTCTTTAAAGGGGTTTCTTGACTGCTGGATAAAGGACAGCTTGGTGTCTTTTCTTGTTGCCACGAGAACACCGATGAAGAAGCCTGATGCCGAGCAATCTCTCTGTGACTCTTAGTACTTTGAGGATGAGAATGATTTATTTTCCATTTTAAAAGAGGGGGGGAAAGCATATCTACCTTTACACAGCTGACAATTCATAAGAGAATTAATTCACTACTGTATGGTGGAAATAAGATAGGGCAATTGGTCAAGCTGTCAGTTACAATTTTTGATAACAGAGTCAGCGACACAGATCATCCATCAACACAAAGTACTATATGATTCACACGAGTCTGCTTTTATACCCCCAGCAGTCAACTGACTGGAATACTTTGCCGATTAACATCACAGGCAGCTGAAGAGCGTTGGGAGAGTACTATCTGCAATTCAAATATATCTAAGCTGGCCAGCATCTCAAGGACAAGAAGTTTGACTTGTGGTTCCTTATATTTAGTAGAGCACGTTTTTTGTTTTGTTTTTTAAGAGAGGCATCCTATCAATTAACATTGAGGTACCTTCCCTGCACATTCCTCACGATCAGATCAGTTTTGTAAAGCTAGCTGTTGACATGCATAATATTCATTTTTGTACTTCATTCTAGACTTACTGTAAATTAGTTCTGATCCTCATTTGTGTTCTGTGGACAAATGTAGCTACATTTTAGACTATGGGCTCTATTCATCTCCAAATGTGTGGTGATCCCATTAGCAAGAATTCTACATGCAAATCATTCCACACACAAGAGAGAGACTCATTTATTTGCACTTACTTTTACAAAATACCTGGACTCAAAAAACATGTTTTGGCTCTAATATCCGATATTTTTCTGTCCCTAAACCTCTGACTGCCAGAAGCCGGGACTGGATGACAGGGGATGGATCACTCAATAAATTGCCCTGTTCTGTTCATTCCCTCTGAAGCATCTGGCACCATCCGGAAGCCAGGATAATGGGCTAGATGGACCATTGGTCTGATCCAGTAGGGCCAGTCTTATGTTCTAAAAATACAAAAAAGCTGCTATTGGTACTTACAGAACTTGGTTTTCCAATACATCTAACATTTGAATGGGGTTTTTGACTAAAGCACTAAGGGCCCCAATACTGTGTGATTATTTACATGACAACAATATGTTTAAAAAGTCCTTTTTGTGTATTCTAATTAGTACTAACTTTTCAGAAATGCTGCCAGGAAATTAACCATACCCACTGCTTACTCTTCTTAAATCTATACTTTAATCTCAATGGCATGAACAGTGAGCAAATTTAATTTTACCAGTTTCCCTGAAAAATCATATGGCTAATTTTGAAGAACTGCACCTTTCTCCATTTCACACATTAAATGAGATTATAATGCTAAAATACTCTATACCCATACTTTAATCTGGATATTTCTCAGCTCTGCCTCCAGTTTTTTTCTTTCTTCAACTTCTTTATTGTATTTTTCTTGGAGTTCTTCAAACTTAGAATCTACAAATTGATAAGGAATATTTGCTAATAATCTGGTTCATTTTATACATAATATCTTTCCTATTCCATTTCTTATGTCTAATATTAGACAAGGGTGATAAAAGCAACAGCCCTCATTAATCTCTAGTGATATATTAAGACAATGACTCAAAGGGAGTTCTAAAACCAATAAAACTGAATAGTTCAGGGACTGAAAACTGAGATCTGGAACTCAGTGCCACAATGAAAATGCAACCACTAGACTGAGGGACCAATACCAGGGGTACAAATGTATATTGTAATATGGCCTGAATGAAGAATGTTTTCCCACCGTTCCCCTGGCATTAACATTCGTTTGTAGCATGACTGAAAAATCAGGCATTGAGATTCAAAGGAGCTTAAAAAGAAAAGTCAGTGGGAGTTGGACACCTAACTTCTTGCTAATGAGACTCACCACACATTTGAAAACTCAGCCTAAAGTCACATCACTCAGATTCCTATCTTGCTTCTCTCCACTTCCTTCATAACTGTAGCAGCCACTTTCTCAAGGAACACCATAGCCAGAATGCTTTGCATCTTCCGAAAGCATCTGAAATCTCAGCTTTCAAATGAGAACAAGGACTGATCTCCAACTCCAGTTAGTCAGGTAGCCAAATGCAAGTCAAATGGCAGTACCTTGTTTTAGTGTCCATGAAATTTGTGTGTTTTGTTTTGTATTGTAGATTCTGAATTTCACAACCCTAAACTCAAGCAAATTTTGCGATGGTACATTGTCACTGGTAAGCATTTTGAACTCTGAGCACTTACTACTAAATCCCTCAAGCCCCCGATTCGCCAGCCAGCAAAACTGAATTTCAATTGTTTTTAATGAAAACTTCACCTGAATATTTTGTTATAGAACATAATTAGTTAGGATGTACATATGTTATGTCCATATTAGTATCTGCATTTGTACCTCCCCTGAATCAAGACAAAGCATATTCTCGGACTCATAAAGCATGCTCACTTAAATTCCTACATATTCACTCATGGGAATTAATTTTCAAATACTGGAAAATTATAGACATTAGCAGATTATAAGCCAAACACATGGTCAGCTGTTTTCTTCGTTCACCTTTTGTTTTCTTTTATGCTTTCTGGAGTGACATGTACTTTCAAAGGAATTTACATTTTATTCAATTGCATACTAGACACGGGGGGTGGGGGTTACCATTGTGATTTTGATTTGGTGTTAAAGGAGCAGCAAAATTCTTCTGTGGTGTACTCCTGAATGATAAGTCTCCTGTAATCAATGTTTGCTAACTTCTTTCAAGTTCAGATTTGTACCTGTTTAAAAGAGAATTAGAAGTGCAATTAATTAGTTACAGAAACAAATAGGGCCCAATCATACATTTTTAAGAGCCCCAAATGCACATTGAATGGCAATTTGGGTTCCTCAAGAAATATAAAATTAGGCATAATAAAGATATATCACTAAAAATAGGATTCCTGATGACAATACGACACCTTCAACTAAATATTGGAATCTGTACTTTCACTTCTAGTGATATTGGGTTGTTGTTTAAATTTGTTCTTATATGACAGAGACAATTTGTTTATATTTTATATATACACTCAAGGTTTAATATTTCAGAAGACTGAAAACGAAAGGAATTATACACAAAAAGGACACATGGATGAACAGCAATTACAAGGATTATCCAGTCACAGCTCTGAGAAAGCTCCCTCTGCTGGACATTCACAAGACTGCTGTGTTTGGGTCCCAATATGCTTGATTTGTGCTCTTAAACTACCCTTGGCCTGAATAGGCTGCAGCAACTGCCTTTTCCCTTGGCTTCTCTGGTACACTTCCAGGGCACAGGTTCCTAGTTCCACTTCCCAGAAATAGGACCACACGACCTAGCTGTCTTAAGCACCCAGGCCAGCACTGACCCCGCAGACTTAAACACACCCTTTTCCCAAAGCTTCAACATTGTGGGCACTCTGGGTACACAGTTCACCTCTTCAATGATATGTAGTAGTTGAACACAGACACACAGACTTTGCAAGGGTTCCCAAAAACCACTCTCTGTTGGCAAGCACAATAAGTATACAGATCTGGACAAAAAAATAATAAAACCCTATACACAATTCCCTGCCTCAATTTCCTCACCACTCTTAGAGCATTCTTCGGACTTAGGTCAGAGTCCTCTAGTTCAGGATTCTTCCTCTCTCTCTCTGCCCTCCTGCACATGGTTTCTCCCCTGAATCATGGAGTATCTGTAGTCTTTTCTCTCCTTGCCCCCCTCCCCAGGGTTCGTTAGAAACCCTCTGTTATTATCTCCCCCTTCTTTGTCAGGTGACTCCCAATCAGCCTCATCAGCTAATGAAAGTACCTTACCACAGATTCTGTTGCTTAGTTACCATCACTCCTAGAATTCAGATTTTGAAAAACTAGTTTAGCCTGGATGGTAGCCCTTGCTTTGTCCCAGGGTGCTCCATTTAAATGATCATCAAAATTTAACAGCCTATCACTGATAGCTCCATGCCCCCACCACTTGGAATTTTAGTCCAAGATGGAGGTGAAAAGACAGAGGCTAAAAGACCCACATTCAAAATGGAGTTTGCAGTCTGACACAGGGTCTCCAATATCAAACAATTTGTAAACTGTACATAGGCAGATTCCCCAAATGTTCATAATTCAATTGTTTTATTAAGAGTCCATTTTATGAAGCTACTGCTATATGTACAACAATCCCCCTAAGGGTCATATAACCTCCAAACTCTTTAACTTTATCACTCTCATTAATATAATATAGAGTGTTAGGTGAAGACTTTCAAGCCTGTCTCTCTAAAAAGTTGCACTAGAAAGTTGCAGTGGTAAAAATTCTGTTGTCATGGTGACACTGTCAAAACTATTTTGGTAAAGTGTATTTTACACTCTACCACTTCTGCTGGCATGATGTCTACATAGCATTCAATTGTATTGGCAAAAACATGCTGCACTCTGGATAGGCATTCTAGTGTTATATTCCCAAAGACTCAGCATTCAAAGACTCAACTGAGTCTAACTGGAAAATAAATGCAGAGGCTATTCATGGAACAACCACATTTGGTGGAGTGGGAGTTTTGAGCCTGTCTAATGAGTGGTGGGACAATCAGTGGTTCTAGAACTTTTAGACGCAGAAGTTCATTTCTAGAGTTGCATGCTCAGCTCACCCCACTCCCCCAGCACAGAAACAGCAAGGCGAGAGCTGCCCTTAGAGAGGGGAAACAAGTGGTGATTGCCCTATGGAATCTTACAACACCAGTTTGCTATCAATTAGTGGGGTAATCAATTTGGTGTTACAAAAAAAGATCAATGGTAAGGACACTCATCATTGAGGTATGCAAGACAAAAAAGCATCCCCATTCTGTGCTCCCCCTTCCCAGCTTCTGAGCATATTAAAAAAAGGTACCTTCAAAATTTATGCAGGCCTTGGTAGGTCAGAAGGGACACGTTACTGACAAACACTGGCTGGTTCAGAGAAATTCAGGACAACCATGGCTTTAGAAACACTGTGCTTTTTGACATATTGAAAGCAGACTCCCCGCTCCATCCAACTGGAATTAATGACATTTCTGTGCCGATCATAGTTTATGGAAACTGCCTACCCTTAATTCTCTGGCTTAAGAAACCATCAACTAGCAAGCTAGACAGAAGCAAGGAAAGATTTGACTCTCACCTGTGCAGCTGAAGAAGGAATGTGAAGTGGGCAGAGTTGGAAGACAACAGGATAGGTGGAGGGGTCTCATGCCAAAGCTCCATATCAACAAGTAAAACATTCTCAGTTCTTATGCAATGCACAGCATGCAGCACTATCTGAGAGACCCTATTGCCAGGGTGGATGAGTGAGGTGGACGGGCTGGATCTAAAATAGGCTAGCTAACAGTTGCATTGCTAACACAGTTCAGGTAACGGAAGCCTTAAAAGCTTACTTCGACAGTAGGAAATGGCCTAATCCTGTTTCTATGAAACTATTAATAGAACAGGTGTGTTTTTTGTGATATACATTACTTTTAAGGAATTTGTTATTGAAGTATGGAAAATGACCGGACTAATTGACAGTAGTTTCTATGACCATCAGCATAGTACAGGTGGTGTATTTTTAGACTCAATAAAGGCTAGCACTTCTGTAATATACATGCATTGACTTTTTTTTTTCTTTCTTTCTTTTTAAGAGGTATGGAAGCCTTTCTGGTTATATTACTTTCTAGCACTGCAATACCAAAAAGTCACAATAAAGTTGCACCAACTTTCAAGTATGTACGTTATTACCACCACGGCATGCTAGACATACAAAAAAAAAAAAGAAAGATAACTTATAATTGACTTTACTAGCTATATAACTTGACTAGGTACAAATACAACATGCAGACTGGATGTCAGTGCATCACAGATGACTGTACGTGTAATCAAAGTTCTTTGTTCCCAGACATGTTGTCCATGGGAGTAGAATACACCAGGAACTGACACAAGGGGATGAGGTGTCTATATCCCTGCCAACACCCCATATTTATCCATGCTTTGGAGTGGGTGAACTAATGCAGTGAGATTCTTAATCAATAATTGATCAACAATTCATTTGAGCAGCTGGGTCAGCAGCAGCAGCATTTATTTTTGATTTTTGTCCTCCCTCTACCCCTTCAGCAGCTGTTCACACCCCTGCCTCATTGCCCTTGCATTTCACTTTTAGACCTGCATAACCTCACAGAGCATGTCCTTCTCTGTGCGCTTCCTCTTGGCTCTGACAGTGACCAGACAGCTGTGGAGGTGTTAGGGAGAATCTTGAGGAGAGCCCCACTATCAAGGTTAGTGATAAACACAGAACTGTTAGGTGGAGAGGAAGGGAGGCAGCCTTCCCTGACATAACTGTTGCAGCTACTCAGATTTTCCCACCCTGTACAGCATAACTATGTGGATTGCCTCCAAATTACTAAGGCATAATGAGTGCTAGACCTTACATGAAGAGTAGATCAGGATTTCTTAACCCAATGCCTTGGGGAGGGGATGGGGTTCATTCTGATATAGAAAAAGGATAGTATTTCATAAAGACAACTGCACTTATTTCAGGAAGTCATGCTCCTTGATGATCCCAAAGAGACAAAGAAAGAGCTGTTTAAGAGGCCTTAGTCTGCCCATGGAAGTATGCAGTCATGCTGTTTTCTGCAATGATCCCCCTCAGAGGTCCTGGCAAAGTGGCACGGGGATGTGCCATATCACGGTGGGCTGGCCAAAGCGTATCTTCAACATAATGTTTGGGCAAGTCTTACATACTACTCACTGAAAAAAAGTTCTGTGAAATTGTGCCCACAAACCAGAAAGCTTTGTGTGTAAAAATTAACAGGCTGCTCTGTCTGTACCTCAAAGTACCGCAAGACACCAACTGATGGAGTGCCAACTGACGTGTGTTTACTTGCTTCCGTTCTCGGCCTCTGCTATTGATGCAGTTAGAACCTTCCCAGTAAAAATCGTTTTCAGTAGTTTATTTAATGCGATAATCATTCTCACCTACCATAATCTCCCTTCACCTAAGGAGGAAACATATTGGTGCATGTCATGGCTAGGTATGAAATAGCCCCTGGCTGTCACCCGCCTTGCTGTATCCCTCCTTGTTGTCCCCTTCCTGGTCAGGGCCAGATACCTCTTGCTCATCCATTGCTCCAGGGAGGGATTTCTTTCTCCTCACCAGAACACACAGAGTATCTACAGAGTTAAAGGGAGGAGGTAAGATCCTTCCAGAATATAGCACCCAGCTCACTATGAGAGAGGTCATGCAGGTGGCTCCAAAATTTCTCTTTTCTTCACCTTCTGGTACCACTGCCTCAGCTGCTTTTCCTTTGTGTGGCAGTGAAACCCCTCTCTGAAGAGGCTGAGTTTGCCACAGTCTTCAGCAAATTGCTGTAAATATTCTTGTTCCATCAGGAGTGCTGTGGCTGTGCCTGCACATGCTCCTTCCCCCACAGTGCAAGGAAACTGAGCACCCCTCTCTTGGAATAGACAGCAGCATGAGACAGTGCTAGGAACCTACATTCAGTGAAAATGTAGCAGGGAACAGGAACAGATGTCGCTGTGAAGAAACACGCTGGCATATAAAAGTGAGGTATGGACAACTTCCAGGTCGCTGCATCCTGGACAGTGGACTTCAAGAGTGCTACCAGACAGTAACTCTGGAAGGGAAAGTTGCATTGTGGGATTGCAGCTAGGGACTGCTTATACTGGTACAGGTACATGTGCATCCATGACAACTATACTGGCAGCGGACTTGTCACTCTGAAAAGAGAAATAATTAATGCCGTAAAAAACAGAAGGCTTTGTTGGAGTAGAAAATTAAATGTGGACACACATCAAGCTGTGCTATAAAAAAAAAAAAAAAGGAAAGTTGTCTTGGCAAAATTTCAGTGTAAGCAAGGGCCTTACATAAAAGGCCTTATCTTGACAGGCAAAAAGTATATATTTTTTTCAATCCTGTTAAGCTAACAGGTTTGAAACACAACTTTTTTGCCCAACAAAGAAAGGGCCAAATATTCAAATGAGCTGAGTATCTATGAATTCCACTGGGCTTAGTGGGAGTTTCAGGTGTGCATCACATCAGATAATCAAAAAACTTTATTTAGAAGCTTAAACGTTGTAGGAGCAGGATTTTATATAGCACTATAAGAATTAATGTGTGATTTGATTTCATCCTGCTAGCCACCCTTTTTGAATAGCAGAAAGAAATGATCCTCTGGGACTATGAGATTCTGTTTTCCCATATGCATTACAGATTGGGCCCTCTTTAGCTCTTTGTTTTAAGATTTAGTTAGTAAGGGTACGTCTACACTTACCTCCGGGTCCGACGGCAGGCAATCGATCCCGGATCGATCCCGGAAGTGCTCGCCGTCGACGCCGGTACTCCAGCTCAGCGAGAGGAGTACGCGGCATCGACGGGGGAGCCTGCCTGCAGCGTCTGGACCCGCGGTAAGTTCGGACTAAGGTACTTCGAATTCAGCTACGTTATTAACGTAGCTGAATTTGCGTACCTTAGTCCGAAGTGGGGGGGTAGTGTGGACCAGGCCTTAGAGACAGGATTCTGTATTGTGTCTATGTTAAGTAGATTAGAGGACCATTGAAGGCCTGGGTCTCAATGTAAATTGTCTTGGTTATTGATTGTAAACCTTAGCAAGGTTTAATTTGCAATGCCTTTTTGCTCGATATAAAATACTACTGTTTGTATTCCCAATCTGTTTGTGTGAGTAAGGAATGTACGCATTAGGAAAAGATAAGGTGGGAAGGCCATTGTTAAGCAGATGGTCAAGAAAGGAGGAGCGAAGACACTTATCGAGATTTGTTGATGCCAAAGAACCATCAACATGTATCCATGATTGAGGAAGGGCAAATTGACAACCCTGAGGTGAAGGCTGGCACCCCTAAGGACAACTGATTAAATCGGAACCAGGACAGGATGACCCTCTTGGAGGTGTATTGGAATGTTTACATGAAAAGATACACCAATTAAGAAGTAACCCGGTCACAAACTGACACAGCAAAATCCATAGACTTCAACAAAGAAAAAGGACTATAAGGTGCTTGGCCATAAGACTTTGGGGGTTCGTCTTGCCACACTCCCGGAGCATTGGATCGCGACCGACAGAGCCCTGCTCCCCTCTGCGACCAATCTGGCTGGCCACTAGATTGATCCAGACTCTGGACTGATAACTATAAACATCAACTGGCAGGACTGTGTGCATGGTATGTGTGTGTGTGAGAGACAGGGCTGGCTCCAGGCACCAGTCGAGCAAGCTGGTGCTTGGGGCGGCAGCTTGTAGGAGGCGGCATTCGGCCCAATCCTAGGGCGGCACGGCCGCTTTTTTTGTTTGTTTGTTTGTTCCGCTCCGGCCGCCCTGTAGGGGGCGGCGGCGCAGAGGACGGGAGCACCCTGCAGCAAGCCCGGCAGGGCAGCCCGCAGGGGGCATGGCGGGAGGGGCCGCGAGGCAGCGCCCCGCTGAAGCCCTGGCCGCCCCCCTTCTCTCTCTCTCCCCCCCCCGCTCCCTCCCCTTGCCCCCACTAGCCGGGGCAGGAGTCCCCCTGCACCCTGGCTCCGGCCGCGCCGCAGGTATTTGTTTGGGTTTTTTTTGCTTGGGGTGGCCAGAAAGCCAGAGCCGGCCCTGGTGAGAGAGATTGAAAAGCATATGCTAACTGTTGTATTCTCAATAAATGCGGCGTGCTGCCTTCTTCCCTATAAAGATCTCTTGTGCTTCTTATAAGTATAACAACGTGGGACTCAGGAACCTTGTTTTAGGCACCCAGGTTTGAAAATTTTGGCCACAAACTCAAACTTCTATTTAAATATGGAGTACAGTTAAAGTAAGATAAAGTGGACAAAGACAGTAATTTGACAGTCATTTACATGTCTAAGCAAAATAATACTTAAATGGGATAACAGCCACACTTCAGTTAAAGCAGAACAGTTTGGTCTCACCTTTTAAGTTCCTGTTCTAGTCTTTCAATTTGTTTCTTGCTTGAAGTTAGTTGTCCCGCTTGATAATTAACTTGTGATTCTTTTACTTGAAGATCATGCGAAATTTTCTGCTTTGTTTTCTCAAAATTATCACACAATTCCATCAAGCTCTGGTTTTCTCTTTTTAGTGTTGCTCCTTCGTTTTTTTCCATTTTCAACCTAATTTGATTAGTCAATTATAATATATATATATATATTTATTTTAAGATTTTGATCAAGCCTGGGAATACACATCTTTATTCAGAGTGAAGCGTGGAGAGCACTTACAAAATAAACAATTTCTGCTTTATAAAAAAGCGGTATTTGAATATTTTTATTCACTACATTTCAAAGCCCTGACAGCACTGAACATTTTAGTTACACGCAAAGCTATATTGCTATTCTACCAATGTCCGTATCGCAAGGCTTCCCTGTGTAACATTTAAAATCAAAATACATAGTCACCACAAGTCATTTAATTTCCACCTAGGTATTAATATTAAAACGATTTCTCTAATCAGTGGCCCCACACCTGTTCTTGGAAGAGTTTATTGGCTATAAAAAGCACCTATCCAGACCCTTGCACATCATCAGAAGAGCTAAACTTAAAAGCCATATGACTCTGATCATCATCTTGCTCCTCTCCCTTCAAATCTGTCAATGTTAGCACCCAGTATTTCCAGAATGACTAGAGTAAGAGATCAATGCTCAAGTTGCGTTTCCTCAAGATAGCAGCTGGAACAGCCATCTCTGATCTGAAGGAGGGATGCAAGATAGTAATCAGAATAATGCAATTTCAAGATCCTCTCTCTCATGATCTGTGTTGCGTTATGTAGCATTGGAAAACAGATTTGATATCCCCAGCCTTTGCAAGGTATACGGCATGCATTCCTATCCCTGACAGTTTATGAGATATTGGACTTAGAATGATCCCAAAAACGTACTACCAGAGCAAGAGGCTAGTGACAGTTTAAGACTGAATACACAGCAAGGCCTGGATAGTGGGCTAGTGTCATTTTCCTTCACTACTTTACACAGGTGCCAATCACCGCTCACAGGGTGAGTATTAGCACAAAAACTGTTAGTGAGTAGTCTACATTTTACTTGTATGTCAATTTTTTGATGGCAGCAATGATGTTATGCAGATATTAATCTTATCAGCTATAAACCTAGGTGTTATGGCTTTTTTGTGACTAAAGCCCTGATTAAATTGGAAGCTCTGTACCTAAGAGTTATGTCCTTTTAGCTCAAGCGATAGCAGGCTGTGCTACAATGATGAAGGTTTGGGGTTCAAACTATGCTGATGATGCATAAGTGGGGGATTCTTACTGTTGTACATAATATTTTTAAATGTTTAAGTCAAGATTTCTCTAAAAGATCTGCTCTAGAAATTATTTCTGGGAGGTTCTGTGACTTGTGTTATATAAAAGATCAGAACGGATGATCACAGTGGTCCCTTCTGGCCTAAGAATCCATGAAAATAAAAGCAGCAATTTTTAATAAGCCATTACAACAGAACGTACTCCAATGTTTTAAAACCACCACGCTCATATAGACAAGTTGCTGTAAATTCTGAATGCTGTAAATTCTGTTGTTGGGTACAAAAAAAGTTGAGCTAATCGTTCACAAAATACCAATGAGTATCTGATATGAGAAACTGGGTGCAAATTATCAACATGACAATTTCGGTATGTTTACAAAAATTATATTTTTATATAGTGTTCACAGATGTCCATTTGTAGAAATAATTTGTTTTACAAAGCACCCTGTACAATCAATTTATCAAAACAATTTACATAAAGGTATTTTTTAAAAAAATTTCTTTTTCCACTGTGCCTCATAAGATTAACGTTTGCACAGCATTCTAGACGCATTGTATAAGTGACTGTTTGCTATTACCGTAGCACCTAGGAGCCCTCGTCTTGGACCAGTACCCCACTGTGTTAGGCGCTGTACAAATAGAACAAAAAGACGGTCCCTACTCCAAAGAGCTTACAATTTAAGTACAAGACAAGGAAAAAGGGGAGAGTACAAGGAAACAATGAGACACCATTGGTCACTAGGATAGGCAGCTTGCGTACTGAGACCACAGCTTAACTGTTGTCAAGTTTTTTGTAGGCATCACAGCAAAGGAGAGTTGTAAGGAGGACTTTGAAAGAAGATGAGGTGACTTTGCAGATGGTTATGGGGGGCTCTTCCCAAGCACAAGTTGACAGCATGGGAGAAAACACAAAGGTGAGTGTTTAAATATTTAACAAAATTTATGTGTTATGGGCTAGTCAGAGGCGGGAGTTGACATTTCAATAGTGAATGAAAAAAAGGATGCCTAGGTTGGGGTAGGCCATGAAGGAGCTAGGAGGTGAAGACAAGCAGCTTGTTTGTTGCAATAGAGAATGGAGGGGCGCCGAGAGAGGTGACATGGTCAAAGTGACAGGCAGGGGAATCTTTGCAGCAGCACTCTGAATGGATATGAGCAGAACAAAATTGTATTAAAAGTTACATGGTGCATTAAGACTATGACCTTCTGCTTCTGCTTTTGCAAAGCTGCCTCCAGCGATTCAAGCTGAAACTGTCTTTTCTGTCGTTCTTTTTTAAGCTTGTCTAGTTGACTTTCAAGCTCTTGAATCTTCTGAAGGGCCCTCGTGGAAAGGCCTTTTACCACTCTTCCACAACCCAGCTCATTTTATATCAGCTTTTTTCCTTAATACAAAGTGTACATCACTGAACCTGAATCATACAAACTTGTAAAGACTTTGGACAAGTCATAGAATCATAGAATATCAGGGTTGGAAGGGACCTCAGGAGGTCATTTAGTCCAACCCCCTGCTCAAAGCAGGACCAATTCCCAACTAAATCATCCCAGCCAGGGCTTTGTCAAGCCTGACCTTAAAAATCTCTAAGGAAGGTGATTCCACCACCTCCCTAAGTAACCCATTCCAGTGCTTCACCACCTCCTAGTGAAAAAGTTTTTCCTACTATCCAACCTAAACCTCCCCCACTGCAACTTGAGACCATTACTCCTTGTTCTGTCATCTATTACCACAGAGAACAGTTTAGATCCATCCTCTTTGGAACCCCCTTTCAGGTAGTTGAAAGCAGCTATCAAATCCCCCCTCATTCTTCTCTTCTGCAGACTAAACAATCCCAGTTCCCTCAGCCTCTCCTCATAAGTCATGTGCTCCAGCCCCCTAATCATTTTTGTTGCCCTCCGCTGGACTCTTTCCAATTTTTCCACATCCTCCTTGTAGTGTGGGGCCCAAAACTGGACACAGTACTCCAGATGAAGCCTCACCAATGTCCAATAGAGGGGAATGATCACGTCCCTCGATCTGCTGGCAATGCCCCTACTTATACAGCCCCAAATGCCGTTAGCCTTCTTGGCAACAAGGGCACACTGTTGACTCATATCCAGCTTCTCATCCACTGTAACCCCTAGGTCCTTTTCTGCAGAACTGCTGCCTAGCCATTCGGTCCCTAGTCTGTAGCAGCGCATGGGATTCTTCCGTCCTAAGGCAGAACTCTGCACTTGTCCTTGTTGAACCTCATCAGGTTTCTTTTGGCCCAATCCTCTAATTGGTCTAGGTCCCTCTGTATCCTATCCCTACCCTCCACCGTATCGACCACTCCTCCCAGTTTAGTGTCATCTGCAAACTTGCTGAGAGTGCAGTCCACGCCATCCTCCAGATCATTAATGAAGATATCGAACAAAACCGGCCCCAGGACCGACACTTGGGGCACTCCGCTTGATACCGGCTGCCAATTAGACATGGAGCCAAGTCATCCAAGGTGGCACCAGAAAAAGAGAGAACATCCTACCAGCAGACCAAATAGCTCGCCATTTGCTACAAAGAAAGAAGTTTTCTTACAACAGTTGACAGCAGTCACAAGAAAAAACAGTGCAACAGGAGTCAGAAGATGCTAAACAAAGATCTGCACACAAACAAACAGGTTTCCAAGGAGGAGTGTGCACAAGAGGGCTTGAGAAACAGTGACCTGCTGGCACTTGTTATGGAGTGTCTGCCGCAAATCTATTCCTACTGGCCAGTGCCCTGTGCAGGCTGGGGCCAGCACAGCACACTCCCTGTGAGCACAGGCGGCCTGCTATGGGCCACGCTTACACATGCAGCTGAAGCCAGGGCTGCAGCGGGTGGCTCAGGGAGGTTGATCTCTACCAGGGGTGGGCAAACTACGGCCTGCGGGCCACATCCAGCCCACAAGACCGTCCTGTCTGGCGCGCCCGAGCTCCCGGCCAGGGAGGCGAGCCCCAGCACTTCCCCCGCTCCCCCTCCCCTGACCGCCCTCCCCTTGAGTCTCCGCCCCATCCAATGCCCCCTGTTCCCTGACTGCCCCCCACCCTGCCATTTGCCGTAGGCAGTCACACTGCAGGGGTGTACGTATGGGTCGGGGCGGTCAGGGGACAGGGAGCAGTTGGATAGGGCGTGGGAGTCCTGGGGGACCTGTCAGGGGACAGAGTCCTGGGGGGCAGTTAGGGTGGGGGGGTCACTAGAGGGGGCAGTCAGGGGACAAGGAGCAGGGGGGGGTTGGATGGTCGGGGATTCTGAGGGGGGCAGTCAGGGGGCGGGAAGTGGGAGGGGGTGGATAGGGGCAGGGGCCAGGCTATTTGGGGAGGCACCGCCTTCCCTACCCGGCCCTCCATACAATTTTGAACCCTGATGTGGCCCTCGGGCCAAAAAAAAGTTTGCCCACTCCTGAGCTAGACACCTGGGAAAGAATTCTCTCTAGTAACTCATAGCCCTCCCCGTCTAGTGCTATTGGAGATATTTGCTAATAGCCGTTGCGGATGGGCCATATGCCATTGTAGGCAATTGCATCATACCATCTCCTCCGTGAATTTAGCAAGCTCAGTCTTAAAACAAGTTAGGATTTTTGTCCCCCACTACTCCCCTTGGAAAGATGTTCCAAAACTTCACTCATCTGATGTAAAGCCCTACATGGGACTATTTTTTTAATCCCACTCCCATCCTGCCTCCAATATCTACTCCCACCTGCTCCTGCATTGTTTCTTTTATATTTATCCCACTCCCAGCCGCAAAAAACTTAGATTCTGCAAATCCCACAAGAGAGGCCGATTCCCCCGTGCTACCAAAAAAACCCAACCCACCACAATTGGTTAATATGTTATATATATAAATGGAATTCAGACACAATTTTTACCACTAAAAGAATAAAACAAATCTTGCTTTAACCATGTAAAAAAACACTTTAACTCCTCTTATAATAGATATTAATCTCTTTCAATCTCTCGCTTAAATTTCAGTTTTAAAACCTTTATTTAATAAAAAAGAAAAACTTGCTTTACACTGCTGAAATTCTATTTATGACCAACTGATGAGAGATTTAATGTTTTCCCACAAAATATCATAGTCTGATTTTTTTGCCCAGCCAATCCCATCCATAACAAAACATTTTACCCGCTCCCATTAATATGACAGCCAATCCTACGGGATCCCAGTCCCACTGCAGGGCTCTACTTTGATGGTTAGAAACCTTCATCTAATTTCAAGCCTAAACTTATTGATGGCCAGTTTATACTTATTTGTTCTTGTGCCAATATTGCCCTTAACTTAAACAACTGCTCTCCCTCCCTGGTGTTTATCCCTCTGATTTATTAATAGAGAGCAATTGGATCTCCCCTCGGCCTTCATTTGGTTAGGTTACACAAGCCAAGCTCCTTAAGTCTCTTCTTGTAAGGTAGCTTCTCCAGGCCTCTGGTCATCCTAGTAACTCTTCTCTGCACCTGTTCCAGTTTGATTTCATCTTTCTTAAACATGGGAGACCAAAACTGCACACAGTATTCCAGATGTGGTCTCATCAGTGCCTTGTATAACAGTACTAACACTTCCCTAACTCTACTGGAAATACCTCGCCTGATGCAGCCTAGAATTGCATTAGCCTTTTTTACAGCTGCATCATATTGACAGCACATAGTCATCCCTGTCTTTCTCCTCTTCTGTTGCTTCCAACTGATACGTCCCCAGTTTATAACAAAAATTCTAGCTGTTAGTCCCTAAGTGCATGACCTTGCACTTTATACCACTACATTTCATCTCATTCCTATTACTCCAATTTTCAAAGTCATCCAAATTTTCTTGTATGACATTCCAGTCCTCTCTGTATTGGCAATACATCCCAATTTTGTGTCCTCCACAAATTTTACTAGCTCATTCCCACTTTTTGTGCCAAGGTCATTAATGAAAATGTTAAATAAGATTGGTTCCAAGAATGATTCCTGAGGAACTCAACTAGTAACCTCCTCCAGCCTGACAGTTCACCTTTCACTATGACCAGTTGTAGTCTCCTTTTACCCGACTCCTTACCCACCTTTCGATTCTTGTATTAATCCCCATCTTCTCCAATTTTACTAATCATTTCTCCTGTGGAATTGAATCAAATGCCTTACTGAAATCCAGGTAGATTACATCTAATGCATTTCCTTTGTCTAGAAAATCAGTTATCTTCTCAGCGATCTACTTTTTGTAAAAACATGTATTTTATCCCAATTACCTTTTTTACCTCTATGTCTTTAACTACTTTCAAAATTTGTTCTAAGAGCTTGCATACAATTGAGGCCAAACTAAAAGGCCTGTACTTTCCCAAATCACCTTTTTTCCCCTTTCTAAAATAGAAGTATTACATTTGCAATTCTCCAGTCATAAGGTACAACCCCTGAGTTCACGGTGCCATTTGAAACACCTGAGAATATGATGAGCCAGATCATCAGGTGGTATAAGCTGACTTCAACAGAGTGATGCTGATTTATATCAGCTGAGGATTTAGCCTTTCGATGTTGAAATTAAAAAAACAAAAACAAAAAACCCCCCACAAGATTTGTAATGGAAATAGCTAGCTAATATTATTTTGCTGTATTTAAAACAAAAAACTGTGGAAATAAATGTCCAGCTAAAAGAGAGAATTGTTTGCTAAAGTAATGATAAATCTGAACTTTCTTAAGGTAATGGTTGGCAATGCTCTGCTTTCCCAATATAGACAAAGCAAGTAAGGCTCAATCAATACACCCATTCCTTTGTGAACTATTACATTATACATATTGCTAATGAATAGTCATTTAATTAGCACAGGAGCCTTCAATTTAAAAGTTGTCTATAATGCACACTGAACATAAAAAAAAATTAGCAATGACTTTTCAGCTGAAGCCTCATTTAAAAATGCTATTGCCAACCTTTCTGTCTTAAGTTAGCCTTCTTGCTACATTTGCAGCTCAAATGCTGATACAGCCGTGTCCCATTTATTACAGAACCATTGCTATAGAAGAATTCATTCTTCTAAAACATAGGAACAAGTTACATTTTTGCATGAATGACCTGAATTAGTTCATCAAGCTCCGATGCATTCACACAGGAACGCTCAGATACAAACGTCTGCTTCTGAATCACAATGGTGGCTCTTTGGGAAGTTTCACGTGGCTGCTCCAGGGCTTTGAAGACAGTAGCTCCAATTATTAAATATACAACAACCACCAGAAAAATCGTTGAGACCGTCTTCCATTTCATAACATTAATAGCCGAATCACATTCCTCTCGTGACGAGAGCACTGTGGGTTTTGTAGAAAACGATAGCCGTGGTTTGGAGTTCTGAGTGGCAGATTTGGGATCCAGCAAGTCAGGTGCTGCCACTAATAAAACAGAAAAAGAATGTTAACGTCCACAGCGTTGGACAGAGGTGTATTTAGCTGTACACCCTTCTTGCCAGAAGGTTACAGAGATCCTATTAATTCAAAATAGAGTTCATAGATAGTTGTGTTATAAATGCATTTCTCTTGTACACCATGTTATATTACTACAGAATGACTGGTTTCAGCTACTGCTAGGACTAATAATATGCTATTTATATGAACACACATGCATACACACACTTGCATTGTTTACTATATATATGTCCTCTATAAATACTCTGCAAGTGTTGTTCTAACATGCAGTATTTTCCCTATTTTCTTCTGTTCCTTTGAATCAGTATAAAAAGATATTTTTCTGTAGAGCGTCCTCACATCTTGAACAATCTTAGGCATTGCTAATATGCTTCTCAGACTACATTTTAGTCAGCGTTAAAAAACTATCAGGAAAACAGGACTCTTTCCTTAAGTCTTACATACCCTCAACTCTGCATTCAGACACTCATTAGAATATTTGCAGTTCACTTTCAAATTCCCCACACAGGTAACTATAAAAATGATTCATTATTAATTCTAACACTTTGAAAGTGTTGGCTAAACCCGTTTAGGAAATACCAGGAACACATGTGCATGCCTGTTGGAAAAGTCAATCATCTTATTATAGGATATTTGATTGTTTACTGCTACAAGAAACCCACTGGGGCAGTAATGATCACCTGCGTGTGTTATCAAGTAGCCCCATAACGCATGTGATTACAAGTAACTACACTAGTAATTATATAAGAATAATCCACATCACGTACACTTAAAGGTCCCCTGAGGGAAGATTGCAACAACAATACAATATTTAAAATTATTAATATATTTTGAATGGCTGCAACACCACTTTCAGCTGTTGTGGGGAAAGCCTACTTCTAAATGTAGATTCAAAAGTCTCTCTCCTAGGTCTCTGGAAGCTGGGAATGCCCCCAGAGGAGGGAGGGAGTGTCATTTTCCACAGGGATAGGATCTTCTCTTGAGCACCCGCTGGAGGTTAACCTACAGGGTTACAGGAACTCTCATTCGAAAAGAATCATGCAATACAGGTCAGAAGAAAGGCAGACCTAGGAAATTAATACACTGGACCTGAACCCGGGGAGGAGGGGGGGGGGCGGGTTAGAGGATGAAAAGGCAGCCCCAAATGAAAAAGCTCCACTCGTGCCTCGGTGCACAGCTATGAAATAGTTACTGTTCAGCTAGTAGAAAACTAGAATCTGGTTCTAACTAACCGGGAGCACCAGACCAGCATGCAAATACCCTTCAAGTGTAGTGGGCATGGAACACTGTATGAGGCTATTGATATGCCCCTGGACAAAAATCGATGTGTGAGGCTAAGTTTGGGAAGGACGCCTGATTTAATAACTGCTCCTTCAAGCTGTGCTCTCTCCTCGGATTGACACGATTTGTGATGGGGGCGGGGGGAGGAGAGAGCCATCACGTTTTCCTTTCAGTCAGAGCTCCGCTTGCCAGTCGGAATTTTTCCTATTATATTATCACGACCCTCTGTCCAAACCCAAAACTGGGGGCACCTCAGGCTACGCCAAGCCTCATGCTATAGACTAGGAAACTGCTCCTCTTTCTGCCTGGCTTCGACATTTGCAGACATACACACACGCATCCTAGCACCATGAAGAAGGGCAGACCTGCCCCCCCCAGTTCTCCTGCTACACTCCCCCTGCAGCCCGCTGAATGCAGCTAACAAAGGAGAACAGGACGGCTGTGAGGCGCCCTAAATTGATCCACCAAGTGATGCTCCGCATCCCTCCCATCAACTTCCCCAGCCCCCTGCTGACACCCATCCATAATGCAGTTGACAAGGACATTTTCACACCCCTGAGAGGAGCAAAATGTGGACGCTTCAGCCAGAACGGGCCCTGGCCCCTTTCCTCTCCCCCGCCCCCAGCAGCCAGCTCGCAAAGATGCGCTGGATTTAAAGCGCTTGCAAAAGGCATCCTTGCAGAGCGGGGTTTGGCTGGCAAAATGGTCTGGGTGGGAGCCCGGAGCCCAGCCTGACCCTCCCGGACAGGGGGAGCTACACCCACCTTAGACAAAGGAGAAGTGTTAGAAACAAAAGCCAGGCGGGTGTTTAACCGAGCGTGCAAAATCCGGGACGGAGGCGCAGGAAGGAAAGGGGTGAAGAGGGACTGAGCAGCCCTGAGTCCCTCCTGCGAGGAGGCATTGGGAAAGCAAGGGAGCATGCAGCATTCAGACAGACTTTGATCTAGAAACGCACGCTATTGTGCCAGTACTCACTTCTTATTTACAGACCCGGCGCCCTCTCCTCGCTGCATGGGCAGGCATTTTTTCAGGGCTTGGCTAGGTGCCGTTTGACCAAATGGAAAAAGAAAGAGAGAGAGAGAGAGAAAAGGACCAGACCCAGGGCGGATTTGCTGCTGCTGAGCTCAGATTCCACGCGGAGCAGAGCCTGGCGTTCTCCCTGTCACTGGAGGGATGTGAACGATCACAGTGTGTATGAGAGTGAGAGAGATCACCCTGTGAGAGAGAGGGAGAGGGGGTGTGTGTGAGATCACCCTGTCTCTTTGTGTGATGGCCCTGGCTGTGTGTGTAAGAATCTTACAGAAAGATCACCCTATCTGTGTGTGTGATCACCGTCTGTGTGTGTGAGACTCACTCAGGCGCCAGGTGCCTGTATCAGCCTCTTTCTGTGTGTGGCTGCCAGTCCCTGAGGTGTGTCTGTCACAATCTCAGTGTGTCTGTGTCTTTCGGTGGGGTGGGTGTGTGTATATATCCACATCCCTCCCTCTGTCAGTGTGGGCGGGGGCCTGTCTCCTCTCAGCCCCGGTGCCTGGTTCTCACACAGTGTCTGTGCCCCCGCTCTGTCACTTTGTCTCAGGCACCGGGCATGGGGTGCCTGACTCTGGGTGCAGTTGTGTGCCTCGAGAACTCTGTGTGTGTGTGTGTCCTTGCTCTCCGCTTGTGTGTGTGTGTGTGGGCGCCCGCTCCTCTCCTCATTCTCTTTCCCCCAGTGTATCCCAACCGCTGGGTGCATCTCCTCCACCCTCCCTCCCTCTACCTGGCCTGCTCCAGCACCAGGGGCAGCTGCACCCTCATCTCGGTGAGCTGCTCGGCATTTCTACCCGGCCCCTTCGCTCGGCAGCGCAAGAACTAGGCTGAGGCAGATGCTGCAGGGATGAAGGGGGGGAAAAGGGGGTGAAGAGAAGAGGTCCGTGCAGGAAAGATAAATCCCAGTCTGGTGGGCGCTAACTTCAGAGCTCCCAGGGGAGAGCAATGGGGTGGAGGAAAAGCCAACAGCCTGAGTCCATGCATGAAAAAAGTGGGAGAGATGTTTGGCAAATGTAGGGGTAGGAACAAATTGGTCTGTAATATTGGTATGGCGTCCTTGACAAACCCAACAAAATGCATGGTTAGACTGGGCTGTTGGTTCAGAAGAACCTGCTGTTGCAGATGATGGGGGGTGGGGGAGAGGCATGGTGCAGCGGTTGCCTCCTGTAATTCCTGCCTCTTTTTCTTGGGGGACAGAGATATAAAGTTCTGATAGCTGGGAGCCTGCTGGGGCCAGAACTGCTTCCTAGTTGTCACCGATATGTAGATTCCAAGCAACTTCAGTGTTGCCCTGGAATGTTTTAGACTATGCAGCCTATGGTCCATGTTTTCCAAAAAGAAGGAGACCCCCCCTCAAAGGACAAGACGACTGCAGCCACAGATCTCTCCTCATAGATATGGCAGATGCCATGTATCAAGCTACTGAGTCTGCCACATCCAAGCTGTCCTGGAGAGCTGTCCTTGCCACGAGCTTGCCCTCCTCTGCCATCAGAGTGAACTCACGTCTCGAGTCTGCCTTTCTCGGGAGGTGTGCTCTGTACTGATGGTGTCACACTCAGAGTACTCTCTGAACCTGATGGCTCCACTGGAGGGCAAAGGGCCACCCCCATAAGGAGACACTTAAGTTTCACTGCTCTCTCTTTTAAAGCAAGGCTTAAACCCTCTACAAAAGTGTGACACTTGTCACTGATATGGAGCGCCTCCAAACACTTTAGGCAGTTGGGATGTGGGTCACTGACTGACAATGGCCTGGCACATGACCAGCAGGACTTGAACCCCAGAGAGTGAGGTATGCCTCCAGCACAAGTCCAGGTACCATGAATCAAATTTGGTCCAAAAAGGACCTAAAAACTGAAGCCTATCACTAACTGTACATTATATCTAACTAACTACTAGCCACTAAATGACAAAACAGACTATATACAGAAAGAGTGAGGGAAATAAACTTGTGACTTATTTATTTAACATTTGCATATTCGCCGAGCCAAGAAATAGCATTCTTAATGGCCAAGTGGAGTTCTCGGAGCCCGCCTCTAAATTTGGCTAGCGGGCACTCCTCGACAACACGTATCATTGTTTGATCTGCACCACAGCTGCAGCTTGGATTGTCTCGAAAACCCCAACAGTGCTGGTTGGCTGCACAGAGGCCTTGCCCAGTCTGGAATCAGTTAAGAAGGCCCCACTGACAATGTCGCAAAGCGGAGCATGGGCAGTAGGGTCTGTGACGGGAATTGATTGGTGTTTGATGTTAAGCATCAGTCTTCCCACCACAAGGCCTCTGCTGTCATGTCCTGCCATGAAAGAAGCATAGCTGGTGGGCTATAAATAGTGATAGCAAGCCTGGGAGCACTCCAACAGTAGTCACTCGTGGCAAGAAGAAACTGAGGCAGGGGCGGCTCCAGGCACCAGCGCAGCAAGTGCATGCCTGGGGCGGCAAGCCATGGGGGGAGGCCTGCCGATCGCTGTGAGGGCAGCAGTCAGGCAGCCTTCGGCGGCATGCCTGCGGGAGGTCCGCCGGTCCCGCGGCTTCAGCGGCAATTCGGCGGAGGGCACGCCGAAGGCGCGGGACCGGCAGATCACCCACAGAAACGCCGCCGAATCCGCGTGACTGCCGTGCTTGGGGTGGCAAAAAACATAGAGCCACCCCTGAACTGAGGGGAGTTGGGGGAGGCTCCATCTTCTTATATCAGCATGCAGTGGCACACAACGGCAGAGGGCAATCGAGCCACCCAGACAGGTACCGCTCAGTGAAGAACTTCTCTGACAACTGCACATGAGTCATGCTCACAGCTAGTGGAATAAACATGTGCAATCACTCAAAGAAGAAATAATATTTGTTCCCCCAAGAACTTGTAGTGAAGAATCCCCTAGGAGATGTTCCCAAGACAGAGGGATAGCAATGATCTTTAGCTCCAGAAAATATGTTCAGTCTAATTTAGTTTTAATGTTTATAATTATGTAAACTGACAGCGACACGTATGGCATCAAGAAAGCATTGGCACAGCAACACCAAAAATCAAATACAATTCAGAGTCCTTCTCATTCAGAAGTTAGAATCACTGGGACGGAGGGAGGAGAAGTCACTGTTTGCTCACTCTCCAGCTAGGTGTTGTTTGCATAGCCTCCAGCTAGGTGTAGACCAGGGGTCGGCAACCTATGGCACGCGTGCCAAAGACGGCATGCAAGCTGATTTTTAATGGCACAGTGCGGCCGCCGCTGGCCCCGGCAGCGGGCTGAGTGGAGCCGATGGCCGGGACCCTGGTAGGCAGCATGCCATTAAATGGCAGATTTTTAATGGCAGATTGCCATTAAAAATCCTGCCCGGCCCAGCCCCCTCTTCTCCTCCCCCGCCTACCGCTCTCTCTGGCGGGGGCAGAAGCAAACTTGGTCCTGCCGGCTGCTGCTGTAGGGCAGGCTCCGCCGGCAGTCACGCTTCCCCCTCCCCCGCCTCTTCCCTGAGCGTGCTGCGTCGTGCCCCGCCTCCTCTCCTTCCCTGCCTCCGATGGCCCTCGCGATGGAGGGGAGAAGAGGAGCCCCAGCGCCCTCACTGCTCAGACCAGGAAGGAGGCGGAGAAGAGGCAGGAGCGGGGCCTTGGAGAAGGGGGATGGAATCAGGGCGTATCCCTCCAGCCCCCTGCTGTGAGCTTCTCAGGGCTGGGGGCTGGGAGCACCCCTCCAATCCCAGCCCACCCCCCAGCCTTCTGCCCTGACCCCTGCACCCCCCTCACACCCCAGCCCCCTGCACCCCCCATGACCCCAGCCCTGACTCTGGCACCCCCCACACATACCCAGCCCGCCCACACCCCATGCCCTGACTCCTGCACGCCCCTCACACGCCCTCTGCCCTGACTCCTGTACCCTCCACATATACCCAGCCCCCCCACACCCCATGCCCTGACTCTTACACTCCCCACATCCCACCCCCCACCCTGAGCACCAAATGGGAACTGCCCAGGTAAGCGCTCCACACCCAAACCTCCTGCCCCATCCCTGAGCCCCATCCCTCATTCTAGCTCCTGGCCAGACCCTGCACCCCAACCCCCAGCCTGCTCCTTCACCCCCAGCCCTGTGCTCAGTGCACCCCCACCCTCAGCTCAGTGCAGAAAGAGAGGAAGAGAATGGGCCAGAACCAGGGAGAAGGTAGGTACCCACTCTATGTGGGTAGGGCCGGGACCCCAGACCGGCAGAGGACTGAGCGGGGCCAGCAGCCAGGACCCTGGCTGGCAGGAGCCAGCGGATGGAACCCCAGACCGGCAGCGGGCTGAGCCGCTCAGCCCACCGCCGGCCTGGGGTGCCGGCCCCCCTCAGCCCACTGGGGTCTCGGCCCCACTCAGCCCGCTGCCAGCCTGGGATTCTGGCTGCCAGCCCCTTGCCAGCCGGGGTCCCGGCCGCAGGCCCCGCAAACCCCCTGCCGGCCTAGGTGAACGGAACCTTGTTTACTTTACATACAACAGTAGTTTAGTTATATAATATATAGACTTATAGAGAGAGACCTTCTAAAAAATGTTAAAATGTATTACCGGCACGCGAAACCTTAAATTAAACTGAATAAATAAAGACTCGGCACACCACTTCTGAAAGGTTGCCGACCCCTGGTGTAGACTAATAGAAGCCATTTCTAAAGGCTTGTCAACATGGGCATATTCAGGAAAATTAATCAAAATTAACTAATCCCTTCCAAAGTGAATTAAGATAAAGTGGCCTTAATTCAGTTTAATTCTAAACGAGAGGCACAGGGTAAAATGCAATTGAATCTACTTTCAATTCACACCTTTAGTTAATTTGAATTAATTTTCCTGAGTGTCCCTGTGTAGCCAAGCCCCAAAACTGACAGTATGATTCAGTAATCTGAACACAATGTGATTTTCTTTAGGAACATGGGTTGTCTTCTTCCCACTGCATCACCTAGAACCCAAATCTGCCATCTCTGTCTTGCACAGAACCCTGTTTTCTGTAAATGAACAGGTTTATTGCATAGTTTTGAATAAATGTGTTGGGTAAAATGTATCCCTGGGGTAATCTTGTTGAAATCGATGAAGTTAATCCAGCATGAATTTAGCCTTTATTTCCCATCCCCCGCCACCTGGGGCTGGAGCCTGAGCAATGTAGGTTTGCAAGGTCCCCATGCAATTGCCTTGCCTGTTACCCCCTAATGCTGGCCCTGGCTTTGATACGCAAAAAAACCAGTTACTATGGCACAGATGGGCCAGGGAGTTTTTATAGCGTGTTGGGGGCGGGGGCGGAGGGCTCAGAAATAAGGTTGAGAACCCCTGGTTTACTGTCTTATTGACATGGATGTAGATTGTAGAACCAATGTGAATGAAATTGTTTTTAGTTATTCACTGTACCATTGTAACTTCTGTTCACCATTTCATTACACTTGCCATTTTGCCTACATTGTAACATTGTAACTTCTGTGCAATATTGTAATTCAAAACCCATTTTAAAATGCTAACTCCATTTTGTAAAAGGCTTGTGCTGCAGCCTCCATTTTTGCAAGCCATACTGTAATTTTATTAGTCTAGTTGAGATGTGTGAATGAGGTATGTATGGGTGATAGAATCAACCTCCAGTACCAGCCCGTCCTGATGAGATAAAGTTCAAATACCAACGGCTGAAGAACTAGACAACAGCCCTAACTCAAGCAAGAAGCATCCACCCTAAGAAGAAAAAAAACAACAGAAGGAAGATCAAAGCCAGGTCCCAGGTTAACAGTCACACCTGCAATTGACCGGTAATCAAGCACCAAACCCAGAGGCGGCGTGACACAGCAAGACCTAGAGACTTTAAATCCAAACTAAAAGCCTATAAAAAAGGAAGGGTGAAATGAGAGACTTTGGGTAACGTTCTGCTATCAACATCAAGGAGCATCGGTGCGCGCCCGACAGAGACCCAGCTCCTCCTCGTGCTCAGCTTTCCTGGCCAGTTAGCTGCCACGAGCTCCTATCCCAAGCTGCGAACTCAAACTACAATCAGGACCGGTAACTATCCAGCAGCTGCAGAACATTTTGGTGTGTGTGTGTGAATGTAAGAGTATGTGTATAAGCATTAAGGTATTTGCTAATAGTTACAGATTAATAATAAATGCGGCATCTTTATCTTGTCCCCTTTAATAAAATCCTGCTAGTTTTTATTGGTATAACAGGATGAATTAGGCTGCTGAGAGGAGCAGCCACAATTCTTGTTAAAGTCCTAGGCACCTTGACTGAAATCCTCACCTTACTGATGTTAATAGGAACTCTCCCATAGATTTCAGTACTCCGTGGTATTGTGAAGAGCATCCCATTTACCTCTCTCTGAAGAAATGCAAGTATCCCATGAGACAGTCCAAAGTGATTAGGGGAATGACCTGGCCGATATTCCTTCTTGATATATATATGTGAAATTGTTGCTTTATTTGCCTACATTGGGATTAGCACTCAATATCCAAAAGTGTCAGAACTTGCTCCTTGGCAATTAAACAAGAGGCATCAGAGTCTTTGTCCCAGACCTATTACAGTCTTTACCAGCAGACATAAGGGAGGAGTAAACAGCATACAATTTCCAGTCACTGCTATATAGACTTGATAAACTGAGCCCTAAAGTGTGAGCCTGGTTAATTTTGTGCCGGACTTGCTCAAAGCATCTAAGGGCTTGGCTACACTGAAAACTTTAAAGCGCTGTTGCAGGAATGCTCCCGCAGCAGCGCTTTGAAGTGCGAGCGTGGTAATCCACCTGGTTTAATCCTAGTAATCCACCTCCATGAGGGGATTAGCACCCAGAGCCTGTCCACACTAGCGCTTTAAAGCGCTCAGACTTGCTGCGCGCAGGGGGTGATATTTCACCCCCCTGAGCCAGCAAGTTAGAGCGCTATAAAATGTAAGTGTAGCCAATCCCTAAGGTACATTAGAGCTGCTGCAAACTGAGCAGTTTTTCCATTGACTTAGAAGGACTTGGATCCAGCATTTCAGGAGATTTGGTTCATATATGAAGATTATTTGGGCTATGAAGGACAATGTTAATTTCTCCCCACCTTAGACCATCTTAGCTCTGCTGGCTGGTATTTGGGGGAGCAAAGCAGATACTATAGACCGTCCCTGCCTACCTGCTGGTAAGAGGAGGGTAATACCCACCAACACAGACTCTAGACCGCGCCTCCACAGGTCTAGACTCAAGATTCAGGGAGTGCCATACAAGGGGAGAGAGGAGTATTCTTACTCCTGGTGCCACTATGCATGTAGCTGTGTTAGGGGTAGCCACAATCTGACACTGAATGACTTAGATTCAGGAGAACAACAAGAAGGAAGACAAGTAAGGTCTCTCCTGTATGGACTGCAGAAATTCAGGAGAACAAAATAGAGGCAAGTTCTGTATACAGACAAATTTTAGAGAATGAAAGATGCAGTACACAGCAAACAGAAGGCATCACCCTTTCATAGCTACATACACAACAAAATAAGTTAGAACAGATGGATGGTCTTGAGGTAAAGTCCCTGAATGGGAACTCAAAAAATCTGGGTTCAATTTTCAGCTTTACCACAGGCTTCCCATGTGACCCTTGAACAAATAACTCATTCATTCCATAGCTGGCTAGCTGAAAAATGGGGAGAACACCTCCTCGGTCACTCTAGTCTATATAGTAAGATCTCTGGGCAGCGCTGTCTCTCACTATGTTTGTACAATGTTTAGGACAATGGGCCCCCCATCCCTGATGAGCCCTCTAGTAATTGCTGTAATATTATAACTTCCTCTAGCCTACAGCTTTTCCTGGCACACAAGTTACATCAGGTTACAACGCCCTGGAACCAACGTACTGACCTATCACATCACCTCAGGAAGAAAACCGTTACAAAGAGAAGAATGCACAGGAGCATACTGTAGGCCTCTAATGCACACTGCACTTGATTTATATCTGATTTCAGGATAAGGGAGCCGGGACATCTGCCTTCAGCAGCAGCAGCGAAGAGGAAAACCTAAATATGTTTTAAGAAACAGTACACCCCACCTTACCAGTTCCACCTCTGCTCAACACACAGCACTTAGATGTGTATATAGTGAAATCAATTCTAAGTTTATTTGGCAAAACATAGCGGAGAGACTCAAGTTGTAGCAAGTAGAAGGACTGGAAACAAATGGTCACATATAAAATAAAATAATAACAGGCATTTGAGAGCCTAGACTTAATTAACAAGATATTCTCATGTCGTGTAAAGTATTGCTCGTCCAAAATCCTTGCAGCACTTTACAACCAGGCTGGCTATGACCTTCCTTTCACAAGACAAGCATCCCATCAGCTTGCTTCCTCGGTGAAGGATTTAGTATGTCACTCTGCACGCCATGATAGATCAGATCAGTCCTTTGTCTTTATTCATAAAGAGGGTACCTCCCTCCCTCTGTTTGTTCCATCCTGTAGATTTCACTGTCTCTTATTTGGCAGCTGGCTCAGTATGCAGATAGTCATACATTATGAGGCATACAGTACACAAACGGCCAGTCAGGGAGATAGGTGTCTGTTACCTCCGGCCTGAAAGGATCATCTCCAAGGTATGTCACCTCCTGGTGACCTGCCTTAACTCCAAGACCTTAAGTACATAATTTTCAGTAGAGATACATACCTCCTTAAATATTATCCGTACGTACATTTCACAATGATTTTGACAACCAGTCGGCTTCTGGCTCTTGGCGGACACCTTACACACCACCCTTCAGGGAACTATTATTAAGGCTACATTTTAGTCACTACATTTTAGTGCAAGTTATGAACAAGTCCAGGCAGTAAACAAAAATTCATAGCCAGTGACCTGTCCATGACTTGTACTATATACCCCTGACTAAAACTTGGGCCTGGGACCCCCCAAAACACCTGGATCCTTACTAAACTGGTGAACGTCACATTTAGAGAAAAGCAGCTGTCATTTGCTTCTCTTGCACTAGCTTGTGGTACTTACCTTTATGGAAATCAAAGTTCTGGGTCCTTCTCGTCGGCGGTACTGCTGACTGCTGCACACTAACTTCAGCTTTTTTTGTTTTCCTTCGTGCATATATCTGACCCAGGAGATCCATGTCGCTCACATTACGCCACTGAAACATTTGCGTTAGAAACATTCTCACAGACGTGAAATATTTTAGTATTCAATTCTCTGCCCCTGGAAGAAACAGCTTTCCAATGAGACTCAAATCTGTTGCTTGTTAAAGCATTATTCTGGATGAATAATTGGATTTCCTTCTGTAAGCTACCAGCATGCTCACTAAGGGTCTGGTTCACTATTGTCCTGCACCCTGTACTGTTAATTTCCACCAGTGAGCCCCATGAATACAATGTGAGAGGGGCACTGCATGTAGCGCACCACTTGCTCAGTCAGAGAGACAGTACCTATATAGAGGGGCTGGGAGAGGTGTGTGGGGGGAATGAAAAGGGAGAATGTCAAAGAGACCGCATTCCCCTAGGCCCATCTCCTCTAATCTGTGTCCTCTGCACTTGCATTAGTGGTCAGGATGCCCAGGTCCTAAATGATTAGCAGAGTCAGACTGGCTTTCTGTATCTTTCCATCATTGATATATAGGTATTATTATTTGCATTCTGGTAGCATCTGGAGGTTGCCAGTCAATTAATAGGGCCCTGTTTTGCTAGGCACAAAGTAGTAAAATATAACAGGGTATTTATACAGCTCACTGCATGGGGTTCCCTTGGGTGAGAAATTTAAAAATTGAGTTTCTTTCTCTTTTGAGTGGACAACTAAGACTTCATGGCTCCTTTCACAGGAGAAAAGATTAGTCACTGTATCCTTGACCAACACTCTACACCCTCAAAGTCCCTTATAGTTCAGTGTGTAGTGTGCCCTCTTCAGTATGACTTTATGTACTGTGCTTTGGCATCTTTTTAGATGAAAGGAAGAGAGAGACATATAAATTAACAGTATTTATTATTGATGCACCGGGCATTCATTCTTCAGAAATACTGGGTATGTTATAAGAATATATATACACAACAGAGCTAAACTGAGTGTCACACAAACCAACAATGTGTGATTTATAATGACTAAGACCTTACTACAGGGAATTTCCTAGGGTTTAATGATCAACAGGAGTTAATTGCGTAAGGCTTAGGACATTGCTGTTTAAAACTCACACTGCTGCAATAGATTCAGGTAGAATCAGTTTTTGAGGAATTGGCATGAAATGTCCTTTAAAACTGAGGGCTGTCTTTGCTTACTTGTTTCCATAATGTAGGAGTGCTGTCTGGTGTACTCTCTTAAGCAGTAGGTTTTGTGGGAGTTAAACCATGTGCCTTGCATGAAGATTAAATAGCAATCTAGATATTTACAAAGTAATTGGAATGCAAAACGTGATTTTGTGTCTTTTGAAATGCCTCAATTCAGCAAGAATGGGTGTTTTTGGTAGCAGTTTAGACATTAGTCTGAGTGACAGTCAGTAGGCAGGTGAAAATCTATTGAAGAACAATCAAAGCTGAAGTTAGTGAATTCTAGGTTAATTTCATAGACTCAGGGTACGTCTTCACTACCCACCGTATCGGCGGATAGCAATTGATTTATCCGGGATCGATATATCGCGTCTCGTTAAGACGCGATATATCGATCCCCGAACGCGCTCACCGTCGACTCCGGAACTCCACCAGAGCGAGCGGCGGTAGCGCAGTCGACGGGGGAGCCGCGGCCGTCGATCCCACGCAGTGTGGACCCCAGGTAATTCGATCCAAGGTACTTCAACTTCAGCTCCACTATTTGCGTAGCTGAAGTTGCGTATCTTGGATCAATCCCCCGCCCCCCCAGTGTAGACCAGCCCAAAGGAACTTTCTGAAGTGATGCATTAAATTGAAAGGATCTGTAATTTAGTCTTGACCAGACAATGTTGAGTGTATACTGCTTAAGGTCTAATCCTACCGGATCCTGAATGCCATATGTTGTGGTACTGTGCACCCTCAACTCCAATGGGAGCTGGAGGGGGCTTTATTCCTCACAGGAGGCACTCAGCACTTCTAAAGATAGGGTCCTTAAATGGTAGTGGATATTTTTATTCTATGCCACTGCACTCTATTTGTTACCCAAGAATTTACTGTACTGTCCCCAGGACTAAAAATTTGAGATCTGGGCATATTCCAGTCAAAATTATTAACTAACTAGAGTGAATTCAGAAAACAACAAAAATGATTAGAGCAGAGGAGGAATCGATTTATAAGGAAGAGTTTTTAAAATGCCAGATATAACTGAGGTTGGCTAAGCAGCGATTGCTGGGGCACGGCAAGATCATCTAGATGAGTTTGAAAAGTGTAAACACTAAGGAGGGAGAGGTATCATATAGAAGGGTACAAAGAGGTATAAATAAGGATTAGGTTAAATAAATGAGAAATGACTCTGATTGTCAGAAACTTGCTGACACAGGTAAGATTGGAGAATAGTTTCCCTTATTCTCCATCCCCACACAAGGGAGGTGATGGAAGCCCAATTAATTTGAGACTTTAATGCATTGTCCCTATCAGCTCTTTATAGAAGAATCCTGCATTGGCAGGGCCTGGATGATCTACTAGATCTTCTCCACTTCTAGTTTCTATTTGTCTTTAAAACAAAGCATTTGTTTTCACTTAACATCTTCTTTTAGACCTGGGTACACAAAGCAGTAGGATGAAAATAACACACAACCCTTTCCAGAGGATGTTTGCAAGCCCAGTTGGACTTCTGGGCAACTAGACATTTGACTAGTAGGGTGGGGGTGGTTACTTCTTTGAGCTGCAAGGCTGATCTGTTCTTCCCATACACATACTCTCCAGGGCCGACTCTAGGCACTAGCAAAGCAAGCAGGTGCTTGGGGTGGCACATTTGCAGGGGTGGCAGGGATCCAGCATGGGAGCTGAGAACCAACAGGGGGCCCTGGGAGCTGTAGTTCCTTGGTTAGCTCCCTGCCTATAGAGCCAGCCCTGGAGCAGGGAAAGAACTACATTTCCCAGCATTCCCTTGGCAGCTATCAACAGGAAAGGGAGGGGGAGGGAGTGAGGTAGCTGAGACCTCATGGTGCAGCTTGCTGTGAATGGAGAGCTCATGGTGGCACTGTGAATGGTAGGGATACCATATTTTAACACTCAAAAAAGAGGACACTCCACTGGGGGGGGTAAGCCCCACCCCCTATCCACTCCCTCCCACCCCCTGCCTGCCCCCCACAGAACCCCCAACCCCTCCAACCCCCCTGCTCCTTGTCCCCTGATCACCCCCTCCCGGGACCCCTGCCCCTATGTGACGTTATTGATATAATCTGGGACCATATAGAACATGGTTGCAACCAAATCCTGTAGTGGCACCAAATCTTGTATAAAGGGGGTCAAATGAGGTGTCTTAGACAAGTTTAGGGTTTGCTAGTTATAATTATGCTGTCTATATGTGTGTCTCAATTTTGTAGTTGAAGTTGTGAATATTGGCTCTATACTGTCTGTATTTCAAACTTATGCTATGCTTCTGGCTGACGTCCCAGACAAGTTGGTGTTATCTCTGCCTAGCCTGCTTGATGGCCCATTAAGGACCATCAGCTATACAGTTGACCCATGGAGAGAAGGCAAATACGGCTTGTAACTCAGCAAAGTATGCAGGAACTTGCCCATGTGACTCCAGACTCCATTTTCCTGTAATTTTCCACAGTAAGAACAAAGAGGTGTTCTTACACCTGGAAGAGACTATATAAGGTTGATGCCTCGTCTCCATCTTGTCTTCAATCCTGCTTCTTACCTCTGGAGGGACTTTGCTACAAATGGAAGCTCTACACAAAGGACTGAATAACCCATCCAAGCTGTGGATGTACTCCAGAGACTTGAGTTGAACCTGCAGTTTATTCTATCACTGCTACAAGCCTGAACTAAGAACTTTGCCATTACTGTATGTAATTGATTCCATTTAACCAATTCTAGCTCTCATCTATATCTTTTTCCTTTTATGAATAAATCTTTAGATTTTAGATTCTAAAGGATTGGCAACAGGGTGATTTGTGGGTAAGATGTAATTTGTATATTGACCTGGGTCTGGGGCTTGGTCCTTTGGGATCGAGAGAACCTTTTTCCTTTACTGGGGTAAATGGTTTTCATAACCATTTGTCCCCATAACGAGTGGCATTGGTAGTGATACTGGGAAACTGGAGTGTCTAAGGGAATTGCTTGTGTGACTTGTGGTTAGCCAGTGGGGTGAGACCAAAGTCTTCACTGTCTGGCTGGTTTGGTTTGGCTTAGAGGTGGAAAACCCCTAGCCTTGGGCTGAAACTGCCCTGTTTTAAGCGATTTGTCCTGCATTGGCACTCTCAGTTGGGTCCCGCCAGAACCGCATCGTTACACCCTAATCGCCCCCCGGGACCCCACCCCCTATCTAAGCCTCTCTTCTCCTTGTTCCCGACTTCCCCCTCCTGAGACCCCCACACACACCCTAACTGCCCCCCTAGGACCCTACCACCTACCTGTCCCCTGACTGCCCTGACCCCTCTCCACACCCCAGTCCCCTGACAGCCCCCGCAGAATCCCCAACCCATCCAAACTCCCCTGCTCCGTCCCTTGACTGCCCTGACCCCTCTCCACACCCCAGTCCCCTGACAGCCCCCCCAAACCCCTGACTCATCCAACCCCCCGTGCTCCCTGTCCCTTGACTACCCCCCCGGGATCCCATGACCCTTCTCCAAACCCCCGGTCCCCTTACCGTGCCACTCAGACCAGTGTGTCTGGCTCCACACGGAGCCAGACACTCTGCCACAGACACGCTGCTGCGCTCCTCTGTGGAGTGCACAGCCCCGTCCCCCCAGAGTGCTGCCGGCGCGGCGCGGCACGCTGACGCTGCAGGGGAGGAGTGGGGGGAGCAGGGGAGGGGCTCTGGCTGCTGGAGGCCCCGATGCGAGTGGCTCAATCTGGCCGGGCCGCCCTGTCAGCCGTGCCGCGCTCTGCATTGGGAGGGAAATCCCGGACCTTTTGAGAGTTTTACAAATTCCTCCCGGACGGCTATTTAAAACCCAAAAAGCCGGACATGTCCATGAAAATACGGCTGTATGGTAGGTAACCCTGGAACGGGGAACAAGTATGCCCAAGGAGTAGGCAGCTTTGGCCCAGATATCTCCTTCAGAAGACATCCCCAGACTGGATTAGGGATACTGGTGTGACCCCACCTTGCAGCCCCCAAAGAAAGAATTGGGTGCACTAAATGGACAGTGCGCCTCTCTATCTGAAGCCTAGCAAGGGAGGTATGTGGATCCCACTAGAATTTAAAATGAAACGTAATAGAGAGGAGGATCTACTAGGACCCGGGCAGCTTTAGATACAGTACCAGGCATGTAGGAGGCTTTCCACTTCTGAGCCATGGATGCATAAATTGACTTTTCCTGTCCAGATTTAGCTAATATTCAGAAAGGGAATCTAGCACCTGCCTTCCAGAGTTGAACACCCTCAAAATTCAGGAGTGCTCAAGCTCAATTTGGGCAACTGTTACTTCATTTCTCCCAAATCAAATATACTGATCCACTGTAACGTGCTGTAGAAAAAGTAGGATAAAATTGAGCAAGAAATGCTTCCCAGTGGTTATTAGGACTGGAATTGCTATTTTCAACAGCCACTGCCATTTTTTTTCTTTTTTTTTCGTTTCATTTGTTTAAAAGGAAGACAGTGATATTGCCTTGGCAAATTCCCCATAGAAACAAAGAGTGGAACAAAAGAATAATAAAGGCACCTCAACTTTTCCTCATTTATGTAGGACAGTCTTATAATATGCATCCAGATATCCTTCAATCACACAAGCTGAAAATTGTTCCACTTTACGGCAGTTCTGTAACCATATGGGAACCAATCCTGTCTGTGTTCTGTGCACAACCAAAATTCCTGCTGAATGACCCGCACTGGGAGTGAGTTACTGGTGACCCAGAGCTGGGGCGGCAGGGGGGTGCGGGTGGGGGGGGGTGAGCCCAGGGCTGGGGCATCAGGAGGAGGTGGGGGGCAGCCAAAAATTTTTTTGCTTGGGGCGGCAAAAAACGTAGAGCCAGCCCTGATACTCTCCAAAGTCAGTGTTGATCTCTCTATTCCTGATGGCAGCTGAATGTACAGCACAACGCCTCAGACCTAAACATAGAAACAGCACCTACTATGGACCCTTGCTAAGTGTGCATCACCAGGGAGCTAAGGTGAATTGGGTGGCCTTGCCCACTGTTCTTTTAACTTGCCTCTGCTGAGCCTCATGTGCCACCCAATTTGGCTTGAAGCTCTTCCTCTTATTTACTAGGTGTGATAGGGCATCCACCCCACAGTAGCGTGCAAGAGGAGCTGCAAGGATCAGCCAATCTGGGCACAGCAGGCCCATATAAGAAGAGCTGCAGGGCAGAGCAGGATCAGCTACTCCCTGGAGCTCACGGAGGGAGAACTAAGTGCCTGGCAGGCAGAAGGAAGCGATCACCCTGGACAGAGCAGTGCTCCTAGCAAGGACCAGGGGAGCTAGAGAAGAACTCCTGGCTGGTTGCTGGGGTTTGGAGGCTGAGGCAAGGGTGAAGAAGGTGCTGGGGCCACAAGGAAGTGGCTGAACAATTGGCTGAAGTCACCACTGCGGAAACGGCGGGACAGTTGGACTGCAACCCCTGCCCTTGGATTGGGGTAACACAGATCATGATGCGACTGGAGGGCTGTGTTATGAAGACAACGCTGGAGTCCTTGGAGTAATGTGCGTCTGAGAGCAGAAGTGATGGCAGGCGAGGAACCACCAGGAGTGGCCGTACTGATCTGCGGAGCTAATCCCCAATATAACAGCATCAGCCACCAGTGTGGTGAGTGGAGCCATATTATATGAGGAAACAAGCATCTGCAGCAGCAGTAGCCTCCTCCCAATCTCTGGAGAAGAGGCAAGATAGAGCAGAATCATAGCACGTTAGGGAAGGAGATTATGTGCTTGAGTGGATGTTGGGGAGATGAGAGTTTGAACAGATAGGTTAGAAAAGAAAGAGGAGAATGGGAAAGCTGGGAGGGAGGGAACGTGTGTAGAATGACACAGGGAACGATGCACTACAAGGTACCCTGGGAAGGAAAGTGAAGGAAGGAGAAACACTGGAGCAACAGGAAGTTATAATATTTAAGAAGTGTTAAAATAAAACACCCACGAATAGTGCCATAGTGGCTGATTTATATAGAATATGTATTTATCAGTGGCAAGTGGAGGCACAGAGGGAAGTACTCTCTCTGGTGGAGTTCAGTCCCTTCACTAGTCTCCACCCTGACATCACTTTCATCCCAGGCTCAGCCAAATACTTCAGAGGAGCAATTTTGTTTGCATTTGGAATTAATGTTCTTGCATGAGGAACGCATAACTCCAAGCTATTTGCACCTATCCAACCCTGGACGTTCATAAATATTTCCTTGGGCTTTATCACAGCCTTTTATCTTTAACATTAAGGAATTCAGGAGTTTTCTGACAGCCTTTTATGGAGAGACATTGTCTCCATTTTCTGCAGTAAGGATCATCCTGATTGGAGATTACTGCCTTAAGGGCTGCTTACCTTTCCCCCGATCAAAAAATAAATCTGGGAGTCCATTAACCCTTAGAAGTACATTAGTGATGCAGAAGATCATTCTCAAAATCTGTTCCATGCTCAGATTCAATTCAAGAAGCCATAAATTCCATGGGAAATTTTCTTTAAAAAAACGTATCGTCTCACGTTAGGAGTAAAAAAAAAGGGCTTCTAGGAATTCAACAAGGTGGAAAATGTCACTCTTAGCCCTAAGCTAGCTGCTGCAATATGTTTGTAAGTACAGCATACCATTTTGTTGGTGGACGTAGTGATCCCTCTCTGTCATTCAATTACTATTGCAGTCAGTTTTCCCATTGACTTCAGTGGGATCAGGCCCTGCAGGCCCAATCCTGCAACCCTTCTCTCCACATGAGTTCATGCAAGTAGTGCCCTGCAAGTTGAGTAAAGGTTGTAGGATCAGACTCTACATTTGCAGAGCACTTTCTGATTCTCTGGGAATCTGTCACTCTATGTATTTAAAATAGCACTGATCAGCTCGATATGTGAATGCCTGTGTGATGAAAGGCACTATTTAAATACGGAATAGTGCTATGAGTAGGGCTCCTTACTAGTCTGTAAGAATAACCTATTGATGGGTCCACTTACTAGAAGGAATCTAACCTTCTGTTGACACGTCTTCAAATCAATCTTTTCTCTTGCTCACCTATTATGCTGGATCACAGATGCATTTAGCACATATCCCATAACTTGTAAGGTTGCAGTGGATGAAAGTCGGTCACAGGATAGCACAGAAAAATCTGATTACACTAGAGAATTTTGGAATTGCAAACATCTGCCATGCTTGTAAGAAACCATGCGTCTGTGCACAAAAAAAAAAAAAAAAAAATGCTTGAAGTGGTTCACAAACGATGCCAGCAGTTACAATTACACCTCTTTAAAGGAATTCTTGCTGCTAGCCGTGTTGCCATTCTAGTGTAGATAGAAAGCACATTGGTGCTGATAGACTGTTAAAATTGGTTCCCCCAGAACAATCACAGAATGTCCTGCAATTCTTTCATCACCATGCTGCGGTTATTCTCTGGTTAGAAAACGCCATGAGGACAGTCTTCTGCCACAAGTAGTTACATTTGGCTTACTTAAACTCACTCTGCAGTTTCAACTTGATACGGTAGAACTTTTCACTTTCCACACCACGCTATTGCATAGCGCTGCTGTGCTCTGTTAAACGGCTATTATATTTCACCCCAGCACTGGCTGCATTTTGTTACTGATTGAAGTGATCCTGGGCTATGTAGTCTGAATAGTGGGGTGCAAATCTCTTTGGGAGGCTTGTAGATGAAAGGTGCTGAATAAAAAGAAAGATATCAAGTCACTGAGTCGCCTTTTAATGAGCTAAAAGATATAAATTAATGAGATGGTGAGGGCAAAAATAGTACACATCTACCCCGATAAAACGTTGTCCTTGGGAGCCAAAAAATCTTACTGTGTTACACTGGTCTACAATTTTTGAGAAGTCGTCTGCTTCAGAGATAAAATGTGCTATTTATTATGTATTTTGATGTGCTGAGGTCAAATATGACAATTAAAACAACTGATTGGCTACTGTTTCTAAGATATTTAAGTGACAGTAAATGGTCTATTAGTTCCTAGGCAGGCTGTAATCAAATCATTTCCACTCACAGTAAAGTATATGTGCTCGAAAACAAAAAGGAAGGAAATGCCCAATGAAATTTCACAGTTACGGCATCTTTCATTTTAGCAGCTCAAAGCTTCTGACAAGTTGAGCCTCTCTCCACCCTCAGAGACAGGAGAGTACTGGTATCAATCTCAGTTGTAGCACAGGATAAACAGGCATAATGACTTGCCAGATGTTTATGCAGAGTCAGTCTCAGAGTGCTGCCTCCCAAAATTCAGCTTACCCAAATACAAAGGAGCTCGACCCAAAGCCACGTTTACATTTAGAGACTCTCGCAGCCATGCTAAGGACATAACCTCATTCTAGTCAATTCAGTAGCCTTTCTATTTTCATGTGACTTCAGTAACTGAAAATAATGCTTTTCATACAAGGCACCAGCCAGCTGCTGTGTAAGCTTCCCCAGGCTGTTCTAGCAGTACACCTCCATCCTGACTTGCAGTTTCAGTTTTGGGCCCCCTATGCACAGACTGCCAATCATGTCCAATTGAAGTGAGAAACTTACTTCTCCAAATTCCCCAGCTCAGCAGTCGTGAAAAGCGAGTATATTAAACCCTCTTGTCCCCAGCAAATCATAAGGAGAAGAGAACTGCTGGGTTTTTTTGTGAAGAAATCCTAAACATTTTGATTAGGTAGCTTCCCAAATACTTCAGTCTAAACACACTGGCTTAGATAAAACAACAAAACAAATGTCTGACAACAGAAAGATAGATTTTAAATTACTACAAGTAATGAGGCATCTAAATCAGAATTGGTTACAAGTTAGGAATTGGTTGTTTTACCTTTTAACAAGCTAAGTGAATACAAAGCAAAGATCTCTCTCTCACCACATGTTCCAGCAGTCTTACTGGGTGAACCTCTTTCAGTCAGGATCTCTCCCCCAGTCCAGTGCTACTTCCTTTGTTCTTCAGCTGTGGATGATGCCGGGGCAGAGAGCAAGGGAGAGATGATTTGAGGCATCGGCCCGCTCCTCTTATAGCCCTGTCTCTTGCTCAAGTATCATCTCCAGCTGATGTCTGGCCAGGAAACAAACTACTTCGTTGTCAAAATGTAGATGTTTTCCCGCATACCTCTCTTCTGCCAAAGAGTGGCCACTTACACAGGTGGTGGTCCATTTGAGCTCATTAACACCTGGCTGAGCCATTGGCTAGCCTTTTGTCTCTGGGGGACTTGTTTGTAACTGCCCTTCAGAACATGTTGGAACATATCTTTGGTTAGCTTTGAAAAGTCATGGAAGATGGGAGCGATTCCAGAAGACTGGAAAAGGGAAAATAGAGTGCCTGTCTATAAAAAGGGAAGTAAGGACAACCCAGGGAATTACAGGCTAGTTAGCTTACCTTCAGTACCTAGAAAGATAATGGGGGAACTAATTTGCAAACAGCTAGAAGATAATAAGGTGATAAGCAACAGTCAGCATGGAATTGTCAAGAACAAATCACGTCAAACCAACCTAATAGCTTTCTTTGACAGGGTAACAAGGCTTTTGGATGGGGGGAAGCAGTAGATGTGGTATATCTTGACTTTAGTAAGGCTTTTGGTACTATCTTGCATGATCTTCTCATAAACAAACTAGGGAAATACAACCTAGGTGGAGCTACTATAAGGTGGGTGTATACCTGGTTGGAAAACCATTCCCAGAGAGTAGTTATCAGTTCATAGTCAAGCTGGATCAGTTCTGGGTCCAATTCTGTTCAATATCTTCATCAATAATTTAGATAATGGCATAGAGAATTCACTTATAAAGTATGTAGATGATACCAAGCTGGGAGGGGTTGTGTGACAGAGTCTGCTTACCCCCGCACTAGCCCAGACAGGGTTAGGCCCATATTATTGACAGCGGAAGTCCCGCCTCCTCGGCGGGACTGGGCATGCTCGAAATGCTCTAGTAGTATAAAGGGAGGAAGCCCGGCTCATTCTGGGCTGGCAGCTGCAGGGGAAGGACCTGTCTGGGAAGCTTCTGCAGTAGGCCAGCCACAGCCCCTGACTGCACCGGGAATCAGAGCCTCCCCGGGCCCGATTGAACTCGGGCAACTGGAGGAGCCAGAGAAGGCGGCCAGCCCAGCTGTCCAGGGAGACTCCGAAGGCTCATGGGAGACCAACACAGAGACCAGTAGGAAGTGACCCAGGGAGGGTTACGGAGTGGTACCTCCCGCCCGGGAAAACTCAGCATGTTTCAGTAGGACCCCCTGCTGAGTCAGTGGCAGGATGCTACACAGCTGTTAGGTTAGGGGCCTGGTGGAGTCGGGTGGGCCTGGGCCCCCATACCGGGGCCACCGCACCCCTTGGTGGGCACTCCACCCTTGATAGACTCTGGCCAATAGGCCTCACTGCCCTGCACTAAGGGCTGCTCAATAGACTCTGGTCATTAGGCTGTGCTGCCCTGCACTAAGGACTGCTTAATAAACTCTCACCATTGGGCTGTGCTGCCCTTGTCCTAGGGGCGTCACAGTTTGCAAGTGCTTTGGAAGTTAGGATTAAAATTCAAAATGATCTGAACAAACTAGAGAAATGATCTGAAGTAAATAGGATGAAATTCAATAAGGACAAATGCAAAGTACTCCATTTATGAAGGAACAAACAGTTGCACACACATAAATGGGAAATCCTAGAATATCAGGGTTGGAAGGGACCTCAGGAAGTCATTTAGTCCAGTCCCCTGCTCAAAGCAGAACCAATTCCCAACTAAATCATCCCAGCCAGGGCTTTGTCAAGCCTGACCTTAAAAACCTCTAAGGATGGAGATTCCACCACCTCCCTAGGTAACCCGTTCCAGTGCTTCACCACCCTCCTAGTGAAAAAGTTTTTCCTACTATCCAATCTAAACCTCCCCACTGCAACTTGAGACTATTACTCCTTGTTCTGTCGTCTGGTATCACTGAGAACAGTCTAGATCCATCCTCTTTGGAACCCCCTTTCAGGTAGTTGAAAGCAGCTATCAAATTCCCCCTCATTCTTCTCTTCTGCAGACTAAACAATCCCAGTTCCCTCAGCCTCTCCACATAAGTCATGTGCTCCAGCCCCCTAATCATTTTTGTTGCCCTCCGCTGGACTCTTTCCCATTTTTCCACATCCTCCTTGTAGTGTGGGGCCCAAAACTGGACACAGTACTCCAGATGAGGCCTCACCAATGCCGAATAGAGGGGAAAAGACAGTTACCTTTTCCGTAACTGATGTTCTTCGAGATGTGTTGCTCATGTCTATTCTACAATAGGTGTGCGTGCTCGCCACGTGCACCGGAAGTTTTCCTCCTAGCAATACCTGTAGGGAGGAGCGCCCCAATGACCCCTGGAGTGGCGCCTCCATGGGAGTCTTCTCTTCTCCAGACTAAACAAACCCAATTTTTTCAATTTTTCCTCATAGGTCACGTTTTCTAGACCTTGAATCATTTTTGTTGCTCTCCTCGGCACTTTCTCCAATTTGTTCACTTCGTTGCCAAAGTGTGGTGTCTATAACTTGCCACAATACTCCAGTTGGGTCTTATCAGTGCTGAATAGAGTGGTAGAATTACTTCTTGTGTTTTGCTTACATTTCTTTTTGACTTTCTCAGAAGAATTGAGGACCCTAATTGATCGCTGCTGACCGAAACTACTGATAGGTTATTTCTCAATTATATAATAAATCCAGGCCATTCATACTTTTAAAAATCAGTAGTAGCACAGTGTATTGAGAGTTACTTAGCACAAGGCTGAAAGAATAAAAACAAATACTTATTTCAGTGCAAATCAATGGAAAAAAACAATTCTGCCTCATTTGCCTCTAAAAGATGTAGGACAATGAAACCCAGAATGTAGAACATGTTAATCTGGTCTGGATTGATTGCCTAAATGTCTGTAAATTAAATGTTTGTCTTTTCAGCAATGTTATTAGAAGCATATACATCATGTTCCACACCTACTCTAAGTGGCTCCCTTCAAGGAACTCTCAACTCTCAGAAGACAGTATGGAATATTGAAAACAGACTCTCACTAATCTGTCATTTTTCTATTTAATTTATAAAATGGGACACAGAGAGAACATTGAGGGCTGCGGATTTTGCAGTGCACAGATCAATCTCAGAAGCATTCACATAAACATCTGAAAGCTTGAATTATGAATATAGACTGATTTGTCAGGCATTCAAAGAAGACAAAACAATGCAAATATATTTGAGGACACTGAATTGTTTTCAAGCTACCCTCTAGCTTTTCAAAGTGCTGTTCAGTTTCTGAGCACATTACACATTGAAAAAAGGTTTATATATAACCATACCATCTTTGGAACCGCAGTCTTACCAGTTCCATTTTGATGCAAATCCAGGAATTTACCATGGGTTTATAAAATCAATTTCAGTACTATCGTGGTTGAGATTATATTGTAATCCACATTTTATAGAAGACAACCAAATAAATACTCATCAGCATTGCCAAAAAGTTTTAAAAATTGTTTTGAACAACTGAACTCTCCAGAGAGGATTGAAAGCCTTAGTATATCTTGCTTAATAAGGCTGATGCTAGGTAGGACATGTTTTCCTTCAGAGTGGTGATGGGAATTAAAGCCATTACATGGGTCAAGTTGGCCTAAATCCTTATGAACAGGAACATGAAGCAGCCAGGCAAAACCAGTCACAGGGGCAAATCTATAGAGAAGGGCTGTAATCTACACCAAGGGCCAATGTTTTTCTTCAGGACAGGGCACATTTACCTTAGTTTGTCAAGTTTTCATTTGTAAAATGAGCACATTTGTAATTCATAATGCAAAGAAAATCCAGTTTAGTACACATGTTCTAGTTCCCTCTCTGATCTTCTTCTAAGAATTGTAGGACTATGTGGAATTATATTCCAATGTACATGTCTGAATCTGATTTGGATATAGATAGCAGCTCCACCTAATATGTTATTAACATTTTCTCCTTAACATGTGACACAATTGTGTGCAATCAATACCAGCAGCAGACAACAGAGAGAAGCAGAAAAAGCAACAAGATGGATGGTGTTGAGGCATTTCTTCCCCTTCTCAAGAAAAATCCTTACAGGACTAGTAAATTCTTGTGAACAGTGTGATGTATAGCTAGCATTAACTACTGCAGTGGTGTACACAACAGGGCAGCCCAGTGTTCCCTTTGAACACTGGCACTTCAAAAAGCAGCATAGGATGAGGTTTGGTAAATGCGGTTAGTTCAGTTGAGAGCTAAATATGTATACTGTTGGACATGAATGAACTGAGTTGCTAGGTGGACTGTAGCTGTCATGGCAAATGTTGAGAAATCATGATATGTGGAGTAAGTGAATAAGGAAGAGTTATTTATTCCTTCACCTAACACAAGAACCAGGGGTCACCCAATGAAATTAATAGGCAGCTGGTTTAAAACAAATGAAAGGAAATACTTCTTCACCCAGTGAAGAGTCAACCTATGGAACTCATTGGCAAGGGATGTTGAAGTCCAAAACTATAAAGGTGTTCAAAAAAGAATTCGATAAGGTCATGGAAGATAGGCTATTACCGAGGATGGTCAGGCATGCAACCCCAAGCTCTGGGTGTTCCTAGCCACTAACTTCCAAAAGCTGGGAGCATTGGCCATGTCAGAAGACCAGATATTGGTCTAGATGGACCATTGGTTTTGACCCACTATGGCCGTTCTTATGATAGGTCAACTCACTAATCATGGCAAAACCTAATTACTTCACTATTGCTCAATCCTGGGACAAATGTTCTATTGATTTCAATGGGAACAGGTCAGGTCCTCACTGTACATCAAGGGTTCTTTCATCCCCATATGCAACAACTTTGTCTCCTTTTCTTTATGCAGTTGTCCTGTATTACCCAAGCACTAGGTCACCAGGGTATCTCACAAGAGGTCCACTGAGCTAGCCTTGAGTGCCTCTACAGTGTGGTCACTGACACGTTGCCCTTGGAGTACATGTAACCCTATGGAGGTTTTGTGACAGAGGGTTCCTAGTGCTTTTCTAGTTTGGAATCCCATTGAAATCAATGGTGTCGAATGGGTTGCAAAGAAGTCAGAGTAGAGCAGCCTAGTGAACTTTAAAAATCCAAAGTACTAGAATCTAACTCAAAACATTCATCCTTGGTAATAATCCTACAAAGGAGCAGCAGCCAAACAAATCTCAGTTTTGTGCTTTTTCTTTCATTACTAGGTAAAAATGAGAAGACTATTTCAAGACCTGAAGGATGAGCTGAACCGCACTTATCAACTAGACCCTTCCATCAGCTACACTGGCATACAGCATAGTGATACCAGCACCTTTAAAACATGTTTTTAGCGTATTACTATCAAGTCACATTGATTTTTTTTCCATTTCCAGACACTTCAGGAGACAAACATAGAAAGACAGCAAACTAGACTATATTAGCATGAATTGTACTGCGAGCCTTGCACAAAAAGGAAAAATCCAGCCAATGCATTCTCTGCAACAGAATATACAATTGTTTAATATCACTGTTGTAATAGTCAGGTTACTGTGCACAGAACAATACTGGAGTGCCAATGACAGCATTTGTATGGAGACTTTCATAAATCAAAATGGAGTGCTAAGGACAAGTGTGCTGTCACTGATGATTTATCAGCCCTGGCTCAGAAAGTTGCCTTAATTTATACAACCATCTTACCAGGAATTTACTCTAGGAATTCTTCTTGTTTTATGTACCACACACCTGATTATAGATAGATTAGAAATTAAGAACTGAGGGTAAAATGTTCAAAATCACCTAAACAATTCAGGAGATCATGTCCCATTTATTTCCAGAGACTTAAGCTCCTAAGCAATTTAGGAGCCTTTGAAAATTTTATCATACAAAAAAATTAAGTTTAGAGGGAGTTAAGGTAGAGAGTCCATAGCACTAAAACACATTACAGGAATGCTTTAAATTTTCCCAAAACTAAGCACCACAAATGCAGGAAATTCAACATTAAAGTTACATTTAAAAAGTAGTACAAATAGGTTAAGAAATGAAAATACACAGTTAACACAACCTTAACTCTTCCCTGTAGTGATACCATGCAATAACCGAAGGACAATAAATGTTTTAGTTTTTGTGACCTCAGTTCAGCTAAAACTGATTTTTTTAAAGACTTTTTTCCAAACTTGTCTCCCTCATGTCGTCACTACAAAGTCAAGATGGGTTGGGAAAAATTATAAAACCCCTATAATCTTTTTTACCCTTACATTACTGATATATACTCACAACCATAACTTCATCTTAATGTACATTTTGTATGAGTTTCGTTAATTTTAGTTACCGAAAATTTCACACATGATCACCAAACAAGGAATCAAAAGAAAATGCTACTCTGATATTTCTAATTATTAGAAGATATGCAGTGTCAATCTTTAATCATTTTATTTTAATTTTAACTTTCAAGGTCAGATTTGCTGGTATACCAGAACAGCCTAAAGCAGCCAGGACGCATTGGCCATTTAAACTTAATGCTAATTGGCATCACTAGAACAACACAAAGCTGATAAAGTGTACTGGTGAATCTGTCTCTTAATTTGCAATTGACTTGTTGCTTTAGAGAGCGGTATTATTGAGATTCATGCTATGTGAAAAGGGGGTGGGTAAAGCACAGTCTGCAAGTCTCAATATCTGTGAAATTTAAAGACTCCTCCTATGCACCTCAGTTTCCCTGCAGGGGCTGCCTGGGTGCACAATAGAGCTAAGGGAGCAGTGTCATCGGGAGCCTTTCAGGCATTGATACCCAAGCTAGTGTGCCAGCATGGAACCTTCAAAGAGCTGTGAAATTGGGCCAACTAATCTACCAATGAGCACTCCACTCATGTCCAGTCTCCTTCATCCAGAGTCATTACACCCCATAGAACTATGGCATGAAAAATAACTTGAGAGAAAGGGGGGTGGGATTGGTGAAATTGCATCTGATGTCACAATGGTCCCAATTAAAAGTTACCTGACCGGTTGAACTGACCCTGTGTGTAGTCTATAGAACAATTAGATTAAAAAATCCTTAAAATAGCTTAATTGCAACCTAATTTCTTGCAATATAGCCTACACACAAGTTTTCAATTAATTTTAACTATATAAAACATTTGAAGAGTTTGTGTTAAGATCATTTGGGACATAGAAAAGAGTGATACAAATGCTAAATTTCTTAAGGGTCCCAGTTTTCAATTAATTTAACTAATTAATTTATTTTCTTGTAATTCTCAGAAAATTCATTCTGTGCTCAAAAGGAAAGTACTGTAAGTTTGAGCAGGCAGGATAATGCTGTGTTTTCCATACATAAAAGACGTTGAATCCTTATTTGAGTCTAAAGCTCAACCTTAATTATGCTGTCAATACTAGTACCTTCATGATAACTGAACAAATGAACCATTAACACCAGTTTAGCTTAGAGCAAAATTGTACTGTTTGCTTAGTTAATAAAGCTCTTGAAAGATCGATTTTTTTCTTCCAACTCAGATCAGTAACAACTGAAGAAGAGACTGTAAAAAGTAGAAGATACAAAGAAAAAATGAAAAAATGAAATCATCTATATAGATTATGCTAGTTACAGTCTTACAGTGTTAATATTAGTGTCATAGCTGATCTGATTTTTCTAATACATGGCCTGGATAGGGAAACATGATCAGCACTGCTTTGGGAAAAGTCATTCACATGGACCCTATTTTCACTATATTCCCTTTATGTATTGCCTTTGACGACTATGAAAAAGCGTTGGACAGCATAGAGATCAATACAGTGTTGAATGCTCTTGCAGAGCAGGGCATTGACACAAACTATATCAAACTATTAAAGGAAGCAAATTGACGGCACAACTGATACAACCTTATTTGATACTCCCCATCCCAGTTAAGAACGGTGTGAAACAAGGCGACATGGTTTCACCGAAACTCTTCACAGCCTGCCTCGAAATAGTAATGAGGCAGATGAATTGGAAGGGTGGAATCAACATCAACAGAGAGCAGTTTTACCATCTTGGATTCGTGGGCTATATTGTGTTGATTGCCAAAAATACTACCAAACTACAGAAAATGCTGCGAGAACTCAACACAAAAAGCAGCCAAGTCGGACTGAAAATTAACCGCTCCAAAACAAAATTTATACGATCTGATACCTTGCCAAAAGCCCAAATAACAATGAAGGGAGAACAAATAGAAGTTGAGCAATATGTCTATTTGGGCCAAGGAATTAACATGCGCCACGATCAGGAAGCTGAACTCTCGCGAAGAAAGAACGCACATTGGTGTGCATTCAGTTCTATCAAGGATGTCCTCCAAGGAAAAATCAACAAGGCAACACGTGCCAGCCTCTTCAACTAAACAGTACAGTAACTCCTCACTTAAAGTCATCCCTGTTAACAGTGTTTCATTGTTACGTTGCTGATCAATTACAGAACACGCTCGTTTAAAGTTGTGCAATGCTGCCTTATGTCATAACAGATAGTTAAGGGTTAATGCCTCTTTTACCTGTAAAGGGTTAAGAAGTTCACCTAGCCTAGCTGACACCTGACCAGAGCAACCAATGGGGGGATAAGATGTTTCAAAAGGAAGGAGGGAAGTTTCCATTGTTTAGTTTCAGTTTTGACTGGAGTGGGCAAGCTCCAGAATTCAGCCTCTTATCAAGTAGTGAGTATTAGTGAAGGAAATAAATAGGTTTATGTTTATTTTCTTTGTAACTTGTCTTGGGCATTAGGGAATAATCAAATTGGGTATTTTTTGTGTAACTAAGTTTTTGCCCAGGGGAACATCCTCTGTGTTTTGAATCTGTTGTCTGTGAGAGTAGCTGGTATGCTAATCTCTCCCAAAGGGTTTTCTTTTACCTTTCTTTTCTTTAATTAAAAGCCTTCTTTTTAAGAACCTGATTGATTTTTCCTTGTTTTAAGATCCAAGGGGGTTGGATCTGGACTCACCAGGAATTGGTGGGGGGAAAGGAGGGGGAATGGTTAATTTCTCCTTGTTTTAAGATCCAAGGGGGTTGGATCTGGACTCACCAGGAATTGGTGGGGGGAAAGGAGGGGGAATGGTTAATTTCTCCTTGTTTTAAGATCCAAGGGTTTGGATCGGTGTTCACCAGGGAATTGGTGAAGAAGTCTCTCAAGGGTACCCAGGAAGGGAGTTAGCACTTGGGAGTGGTGGCAGCAAAACCAGATCTAAGCTGGTAATTCAGTTTAGAAGTTCACATGCAGGCCCCCATATCTGTACTCTAAAGTCCAGAGTGGGGATGAAACTTATGACACCTTATAACGTCGTTTGGCAGCCGCCTGCTTTGTCCACTGCTTGCAGGAAGAGCAGCCTGTTGCAGCTAGCTGTTGGGGGCTTAGAATCTGGGTGGACCAGCAGCCCCCCCCTTTCAGCTCCCCGCTCCCCTAAGTTTCCTGTGCAGCAGCTGCCCAGCAGGCTATCAATTGCGGGCAGTTCAGCTGTCCCTCCGCCCACTGCCATGTGCTGCTCCTGCCCTCTGCCTTGGAGCTGCTCTTGGGAGCCTCCTGCTTGCTGTGCAAGGGGGGGGGGTACTAATGTCAGAGTTTCCCCCTCTCCCCTGCTCCTGAACCCCACTTACCCCTTCTCCATATAGAGCAGGGTGGGGACACTGATGGAGAGAGACAGAGAGAGCTTGGGGCAGCAGCTGCTGTCTCAACTCCCAATAGACTTAAAAAGACAATGTACTTACGAGTGGGTTCAGCATACTTAAAGGGGCAATGTGCATCTCTCTCTCTCTCTCTCTCTCCCACACACAGGGTGTGTGTCTCTGTTTGCCATGCTGTCTCCCCCCATTGGTGCTGCCTTGTAGAATGTGATGCTACATTAACAACATTTTAACCCTTGAAGGCTCAGCCAAAAGCTAGTTCATCATTTAGCAGTAAGGCATTCCCTGGGGAAATATCTCACTCTCTTCCACCCCCTCAACCAAGCTTCACAATCGTCATCGCTGTGTACAGTATTAAAGTGTTTGTTTAAAATGTGGTGTGTGTGTGTGTGTATAGTTTTTTCTCTGTTGAAAAAAATTTCCCTGGAACCTAACCCCACCCATTTATATTAATTCTTATGGGGAAATTGGTTTTGCTTAACAATGTTTCGCGTAAAGTCATATTTTTCAGGAACATAACTACAACGTTAAGCGAGGAATTACTGTACTGCAATATTGTATGGTAGTGAAACATGGGTGCTGACAGAGGAGCAGCAACTGTCTGTCATGGAGAGGGCGATGGAAAGAAGAATTCTGGGAATTTCAATCCACGACCGAGTCCGTAATGAAGAGATCAGACAGCAGAGTGGAGCGCTGAACGTCGTTGTTGAGAGCAGGCATAGTAAAATGCGATAGGCCGGGCATATAGTGAGGCTCACTGACAATCGATGGACTAGCAGCTGCACTCGGCCAAACTCCAAAGAGATGGGGAGATGTTACCATGAAAACACATGGTCGCACATGGAGAAGGAAGGCCATGATACAAGAAGAATGGAAGACGTGTTGTGATTGGTGCAATCGAGACGAGGGCTGAAGGACCAATCGATCAAGGTGAACTTCTAGTAATGAATAGTCTCAGAAATGTGTTTTGGAAATTTAATGAAACATCTATATACAGAAGGAATACGGCAAATGTAATGTGTGGTTTGGTATTTAACTGCATTTCTATTAAATTTTATCTCAAACAAGTTTCTACAGAATTATTTACAGAACATTGTACAACGATCAACTATATTACCAACATGTTGTGAAATAAAAATGGATATGACCATTCTTTCAACATAGCTTTCCTGACATAGTTATCAGGAAATGTTTAACAACAAGACCTGTAAAAATGATTTAGTGTTCAAAGTATTATACAAATTATTTTGACAAAAAATAGTGAGCATATAGTTTTCACACCTAGTCATGAAAACTATTTATCTTCCAAAGGCTATCTTGATCTGAAGTGACATAACTGCAGTGTAGAAGGTTCGTGCCGGGGCTCGACCCTCCTGGGCAGGAGGGGAGCCACACCGACTCACTACTGGTGGAACAAACAACCAGTTAGTTCAGGGGCTCAGGCCCTCAGGCAGGGGCTGAGCAAACAAACAGTTAGTTCAGGGCTCAGGCCCTCTGGTGCAGGGGCTGAGCAAACATTACACAACAGGTAGGCCCAGGCCCTGGAGCAGGGCGGGGCACAAATAGTCACAACTCAGACCCCTTTGGTGCAGGGGCTGAGCAACAATCAGTTTGGTAGCTCAGGCCCTCTGGTGCAGGGGCTGAGCAAACAAGCAGCAAGTTCAGGTAGGGCCCAGGCCCTGGAGCAGGGCGGGGCACAAACAGTCACAGCTCAGGCCCTTTGGTGCAGGGGCTGAGCAAACAATATCCCAGTTGGGGTAAGCGCAGGCTCCTACACCTGAGCGTTGGGTGAGGGGGAAGCCTGCCACCCGTGAGCGGGGGTGGCAGGGGGGGACGCAGGACCACCCACTCCACTGCGTCCCAGCCCGGGGCCCTAGCAGCGGCTATCACAGCTGCTGGTCAGTGGGGTATCCTGCCCGAAACACACTGACATCGGCTCACATGCATCTGCAGCCTGACCGGGGTCGGCTACCCCCGGGCTACTTCCGTGTTCCCCCTCGGGGCCTATCTCGTTGGTGACGCCGGGCTCGGGCCAGTCCAGCAACATCGGTTCCTCTGGTCCGGGGCTTGGGGGCAGGTGTGGCAGCTCCTCGGGGAAATCCGGCCACTGAGGCTCCCGCGGCTCCTCCGGGTAACAGCAGGGGCGGAGGGGCTCTGGGGGCTCCTCGCCTTCGTAGTTGGCGCGGGGCAGGTCCGACGGCTCCTCCCAATGACGGGAGCGGACGGGCTCCGGCGGCTCCTCCTCATAGTGTGCTCGGGGTAGCTCCAGCCAGTTAGGGCAACAGCTTCAGGCCTCGGAGGTCTCCCGGCCGGGAGCTCCCGGCCGCACGTCTGCTCCCTGCGGTGGCTGGGGCCTCACTGAGCTCTGGCGACCAGCTTTTATACTTCCTGTACCGCCCCTTGACTTCCGGGGGGCGGGAACAGGCGTTGGTGACTCTGCCCACTTGGGTGTCTCTAAGGGCTCTCCCTCTGCTGGGCAGGAGGGGAGCCACACCGAGTCACTACATGCAGGCTAGTAGCATAAGGGTCCTACCGTCAATCCAACCCTAACCCCGCCCCTTGACCCATTAAGCCCCACCCCTTAACCCCTCAAACCCCACCCACCTGTCACAGGAAGTCCTGCCCCAGAGGGTATTACTTCCGGGGTCAAGGCGGCCACATGACTAGAAGCAAGGTGCCTTATGTGACCCCTCTAAGAACTCCTCCCACCGTCCTCTACCAATCAGGAGGGGTTTCAGCTGCTGGGGACCACCCTGAGAGGAGCTTTGACCAATCAGGGCGAGATCTGGGACGGTGTGAGCCATCTGGAAGTGGCTTTAAGAATTCGTCCCACTTCCCTCTACCAATCAGGATGGGTTTCGCCCTGATAGGACCACCCAGAGAGGAGATTTGACCAATTAGGGTGAGTGCTGGGGCGGGGTGACCTGTTCGGAAGTGGGTCGTGTTACCCCTCTAAGAACTCCTCCCAACACCCTCTGCCAGTCAGAGTGCAGCACCATTACCCCAGAAGTCCCACCTCCGGGCAGAAGAGACCATCTCTTACCAAGGACACGTGTTTTAGAAATTGTGGAAAGGCTGCTGAGAGGAAACATGGACTCCGTTACCACCCCTGTGAGAACTTCAGACTTTGTTTTAGACCCGAGCAACTTTGGACGTGTGTGGAGAAAGCGCTACATCAGTGACAGTTCCAAGAAGGACCCTTTGACTCAACCGTTGATGGATACGTTGGAATCCAACCCCAAAACCCTTGTGAGGCACCCCGATGAGTGTGACGGCCTCTCATTGTTCAACCCCCTAGAGGTGGAAGGTGATCATGGCTTGGAGGAGTCACCGGCGGACAAGGTGAACGGAAAAGACGTTGCTCAGGTAAATGAATGATTAAGAAGCGACGGTCGAGGCAGGGCCAGCTCTAACTTTTTTGCCGCCCCAGGCAAAAAAGAAGAGTGCCGCCCCGCCATACCCCCCGTGAGTGACGCACAGCTGAACCCGCCCCCACCAGCGCCGCCAAAATCCCCGCCCCCCAGCACCACGCCGCCCGAAGCGCCACCCCCCGAGCAAGCCCCCGCCCCCCCAGCGCCGCACCGCCCGAAGCCCCGCCCCCTCCAAGCGCCGCACCGTGCCCCCCCTCCGAGCAACGTGCCGTGCCAAGCCCCTGCCCCCCCTCCGAGCGACGCACCAAGCCCCCGCCCCTGCAAGCGCCATGCTGCCCAAAGCCCCACCCCCGGAGCGCCACGCAAGCCCCCGCTCCCCGAGCGCCGCGCCGCCTGAAGCCCCGCCCCCTCCGAGCGCCGCGCCCCCGCCCCCCCCCTCCGAGCGCCGCGCCAAGCCCCCGCCCCCCCTCCGAGCGCTGTGCTGCCCGAAGCCCCACCCCCCGTGCGCCGCGCAAGCCCCCGCCCCCTCAGCACCGCGCCACCCGAAGCCCCGCCCACTCCAAGCACCGCGCCGCCCGAAGCCCCCGCCCCCCTCCGAGCGATGCGCCCCCCGCCCCCTCCGAGCGACACGCTGTGCCAAGACCCTGCTCCCCCTCCGAGCGCCGCGCCAAGCCCCCCGAGCACCCCGCCGCCGAACCAAAATAAATAAAAAATAAAAATCCTAGCGCCGCCTCGCTCTAAGGTGCCGCCCCAAGCACTTGCTTGGTCGGCTGGTGCCTGGAGCCGGCCCTGGGTCGAGGATGGGGTGTAATGGGGCTAGGAACCAGGGATTGCGTAAATTAACAACAAGCAGTGGGGTGCTTACACTGTTTCTTTACTGAAAATCTCTCAACAGCTCGACGATGCCTTTCTAGAGGCCTTTGAGTACTTACACATCGGTAGCCCTGTGGGAGTAAATATATCGTGCATCAGCTGTTTTTGCTCATGTCTGAAACACAGATCAAAAGAGGAAAATCTGGAAAAGGACAAAATGGAAGAATGAACTGTAGTAAGATGAGGCCTGATCTGAAGTAAGGGTCAAGCTGTTGCTAAGCAAATTAGGCTGCGAGCCAGAGGCAGGCCCTGCTCACAGAAATTGTCAAGAAGAGGGCTGCTAGAAGAGGAACGTGTGCCAAGACGGCACCAGAACAGCTGGGTACGAACACATCCCACACAGATAACAAGGAACAGGCAGACCCAGCCTAATGACAGTATAAAAGGACAATATGATGAATAGACAATATGATGGATAGACAATATGAAAGGACAGTATGATGGATAGACAGTTGGATGGATAGATAGTATAATGGATAGATTTGTTCGAAACCACCTGTGCCAGGAGAATGGCAGTAATGCGTAAAGGGACTGCACCTCAATGTGTCAGGAGTGATGAGTAATCTGTTCTGCATCTGTGTATAAGAATACGTCCCGGAGAGCACATCTTTGTCTGGCCTAGGGGGCAGTGGAAAGCCCCGCCACTGACTGAGCTGTGTCCATTGTCAGGGAGCACATATGTACTAGCAGACCCGTCGATATCTAATCCAGCTAAAGCTAGAGACTGTGTTTTGTTCAACAATAAACCTGGCCGGGTGCCTTCGAACCTTACTAGAGTCTGTGGTCTTTGGGGGTTCTCTCGGGTCTGCTGTGTCAGCTATCTGTGCAGAGCCCGGGCAGCACACACAGGGAATACGCACGCAGCCGACTTTTATAATCATTGAACAAGAGAAGAGCACCACACCAGTAGCTACTGACAACATGAACCAGCTCAGACTCCGTTATGGTAGGGGTCACGGCGTCCATTTTTACAGGCGGCTGTAAAAGGTTGTGTTAAACCAGGCCATTAATAAAACTTATTTAAATGTGTCAATATGAATGTGTCCCCCTCCATACTTGTGTTAGTAAAAGACGGTACATGACATGTCTCCACAGATGGCTCTGTTAAAGAAAATATATTACACCCCCGGGGAAGTTGGGAGCTTCGGCGGGGTGAACCCTCTTTTTCAAGTGGCCAAAAAGCATAGTAAAACTTTAAATAGAAGACAGGTAACAGCTTGGTTTTCAGACCAGGATGCTTACACTTTACACAAATTGTCTCGAATACGTTATAAAACAAGACCGTTGTTTCAGATGTAGATGCGCAATGGCAGACAGATTTGGTGGATATGCACCGGTTCTCCAAACACAACAGCGGTTTTAAGTACATCTTAACAGTGATAGACATTCTATCCAAATATGCCTGGGCCTTAGGCCTAAAAGAAAAGACAAGTGGTGAGGTATCCAAGGCCTTTAAAGCTATTTTTAGCGAAGGGCGCGTGCCTCAAAAATTACAAACCGATTGGGGGAAAGAATTTTTAAACAAACCTTCAAGCAGATTGTTAAAGCGGCACGGCGTTCACCATTTTGTTACTAATAATGAAGTCAAAGCAGGGGTTGTGGAGCGATTTAACAGAACTTTAAAAACTAGGATGTGGAGATATTTTACAGCCCATAACACCTTTCGCTACATCGACATGATACCTGACTTTATAAAGAGTTACAACCAGAGTTTTCACAGAACTATACGTACCAGACCCGCTGATGTTAAACCTTCAAATTCTCTGAAGGTATGGAAAACGGTTTACGGAGATGGTTTTAAAATAAAACCGGTTGTTGCCCCTTTCAGAAAAGGCGACCACGTGAGAGTATCTAAAACCAAAGGAGCTTTAGAAAAAGGGGCAACCCCGCCAAAGCTCCCAACTTCCCCGGGGATGTAATATATTTATTTAACAGAGCCATCTGTGGAGACATATCATGTACCATCGTTTACTAACACAAGTATGGAGGGGGACACATTCATATTGACACATTTAAATAAGTTTTATGAATCGCCTGGTTTAACACAACCCTTTACAGCCGCCTGTAAAAATGGACGCCATGACGCCTACCGTAAGGAAGTCTGAGCTGGTTCATTCTTCCATTTTGTCCTTTTCCAGATTTTCCTCTTGAGATCTGTGACTCAGACATGAGCAAAAACAGCTGATGCATGATATGCTTACTCCCATGGGGATACCGATGTGTAAGTTCTCAAAGGCCTCTAGAAAGGCATCTGTGACAGGTTGGATCACAGAAACCCCCTGGGCGCTGCCACCTGATGTGCCCAGACTACTTCTATCCCTGCTTTCCCTGCCAGCTCAGGACTCCAGCACCCTGTCTTGCTGAGCCAGACACTCCCGTCTGCTCCAACACAGACCCAGGGTCTGAATTACGTGCCCCAAAGCTGCAGGTTTACCTGAAAGCAGCTAACAGAAGTGTTCCTGTCTTTAACACTCAGATGCCCAACTCCCAATGGGATCTAAACCCAAATAAATCCATTTTACCCTGTATAAAGCTTAAAATGTGCAAATCTATATCTAATCAAACTGAATACAGATAAGATCCTCACCAGTTCCAGAATGGTCCCTTTTAAAGACTAATCTCCTTTTAGCCTGGGTCCAGCAATAACTCACACCCCTTGCAGTCACTGTCCTTTGTTCCACTTTCTTTCAGGTATCCTGGGAGGGGGTGGGGGTGGAGAGGCTCTCTCTTTAGCCAGTTGAAGACAAAATGGAGGGGTCTCCCAGGGGTTTAAACAGACTTTCTCTTGTGGGTGGAGACCCCCTCCTCACTCCTATGCAAAATCCAGCTCCAAGATGGAGTTTTGGAGTCACCTGGGCAAGTCACATGTCCATGCATGACTCACAGTTTTTACAGGGAGCATCCATTGTTTACATGCTACCTTGAACGTCCTCAAGTAGACTTCTTATGTGGATTGGAGCATTCCAAGATCCATTGTCCTTTAAGTGTTTCTTGATTACGTACTTAATTTCAACATTCCTTTCTCCAGGAACTGACCAAATGCTCTACTAAGGTTATTTAGAAATCAAGCCAGTACACAGTCAACATTCATAACTTCGAATACAAAAATGATACATGCATACAAATAGGATTAATACATTCAGTAGATCATAAGCTTTACACAGATATGTTACATGGAATATGTAGAAAAAAAACATTCTAAGCATATTTCCATAAATCACATTCTAAGCATATTTCCATAAAGCCTTATGGGAGGTACCGTCACAGCATCGTCGAGCTGTTGAGAGATTTTCAGAAAAGAAACAGTGTAAGCACCCCACTGCTTGTTGTTAATTTACGCAATCCCTGGTTCCTAGCCCCATTATACCCCATCCTCGACCGTCGCTTCTTAATCATTCATTTACCTGAGTGACGTCTTTTCCGTTCACCTTGTCAGCTGGTGACTCCCCTAAGCCATGATCGCCTTCCACCTCTAGGGGGTTGAACAATGAGAGGCCGTCACACTCATTGGGGTGCCTCACAAGGGTTTCGGGGTCGGATTCCAACATATCCATCAACGGTTGAGTCAAAGGGTCCTCCTCGGGACTGTCACTGATGTAGCGCTTTCTCCACACAAGTCCAAAGTTGCTCGGGGCTAAAACAAAATCTGAAGTTCTCACACGGGTGGTAAAGGAGTCCACGTTTCCTCTCAGCAGCCTTTCCACAATTTCTAAAACACGTGTCCTTGGTAAGAGATGGCCTCCTCTGCCCAGAGCTGGGACTTATGGGGTAATGGTGATGCACTCTGACTGGCAGAGGGTGTTGGGAGGAGTTCTTAGAGGGGTCACACGACCCACTTCCGAACAGGTCACCCCCCCCCCAGCACTCACCCTGATTGGTCAAATCTCCTCTCTGGGAGGTCCTATCAGGGCAAAACCCATCCTGATTGGTAGAGGGAAGTGGGAGGAATTCTTAAAGCCACTTCCAGATGGCTCACACCGTCCAAGATCTCGCCCTGATTGGTCAAAGCTCCTCTCAGGGTGGTCCCCAGCAGCTGAAACCCCTCCTGATTGGTAGAGGACGGTGGGAGGAGTTCTTAGAGGGGTCACATGACACACCTTGCTTCCAGTCATGTGGCCGTCTTGTCCCCGGAAGTAACACCCCCTGGGGCGGGACTTCCTGTGACAGGTGGGTGGGGTTTAAGGGGTCAAGGGGCAGGGTTAAGGGGTCAAGAGGCAGGGTTAGGGTTTTATTGACGGTAGGGCCCTTATACTACTCAGGTTTACAGGATTATACAGGTTTTGCCTTCTTCAATGATGTTAAGATTCTCCCTAGAGGTCTCAGCAACAGTTTTTGTGGGTTGCTCATTTATGCCAAGAGATCTTGAACTAGTTTCCTTGGGTTCAATAGCTGTTTCTGCTTGGCCCTCTTGAGAATCATCTACCTGCAACACAACAAAAAATAGTCTTGTTAAGTAGCAGCAGGAAGTGAGAGACGCATTCCAAGCAACCGAATACCATGAATTAGCAGACACCCGCTAAATGCAAGAATCTTCAGTGTTTATATTTATCACTTTGAAAATACAACAGTGCTATGCAGAATGCTTTACAGCAACTACCTACTCCTCACCACGTTCAAGTTTTACAAATCGCAAGTCACATAATATAACAAGGTATAGGCAAAGCTAAGGAGTAGTACACAGTAATTCCTTTTCTAGTCTATTCTTGCTCAATCACTAATCTGCAGAACTGTATTTTGAGATATGTAATTTAAGTTTAATTACTGATATTTCATAATGAATTTGTAAATGTCCTATAGTTTATTCTGTCAATATAATAGCACTTGAAAAAGTTGTTTCGTCCTGAAGCATTTACACTGGCCTGCAGAGGATATCTTGTCCAGATGTTCTGCTGTTCAACACTAGCTTTGTAAAACTGTTGAAAAATTTCACAATATTTATACCTTTGGGGTTATCTCAAATTCCAGTCCCCACTGCTATTACAATCATCCTTGTCTCCCCTGCACTTCCCACCAAATTCTGACATGATTTTAGCATCAATTAGTTAAAACTTAAGTAGTTATAAATGTGTGCTTCACGACAATTGAAATCCCAAATGCCACAGCTTCTGATAGTGTAGGTAATTGGTCTCAATTCTCATCCCACTTACACTGATGTGGGTCCTGTGTGAGAGATGAGCATCAGGGCTTATCCTTCTAGGGCCAATACTTATCAAAATAAAAGCTGTTAAAATGTTGATGTCAAGTGGAAAAAGGGAAGACAGTCCTTACAGTTCCGTAATTGTAATAGTAGCTTGAGAAATATAAGGCTAAGTCTAAAAATAAATGATTTTTACCACTGAAAGCAGAGACTGTGGAAGCATTCCTTTTTAGACCTAAGAGTTGTGGAGATAGTGTGCCACCTCTCTAATTGTTCCTTCACTCTAACAGTGTTTTTCTAGCAATGGGCAAAATCTCCGATTGTGGACATGCAGTTACCAGTGTCTGGTTGAGGCTATCACAATACAAGCATTAAGACAAAGTTCAGTACCAGAACTTCTAAAGAATGAGATCAATTTTCATTCCAGTGTCCTCAATAATTAAAAGCAAAGGAAAAAAATCAGATCAAGTTTGCATAAGGACTGAGAAACGACTTCAGGGTCTGGCCCTAAAAAATGAAAACTCTGGGAACAGAATATCTCTTTAAACAATTTGTTGAAGCATGATTGTTTTTGTAGAGATTGTTATTTAAAGAATGATTTTGTGTGTTGTTTAAATTGGCTAAGTTCACAGCAATGCAACAGCAAAAACAAAATTGTTACCAACATATATTACTGGGAAAGCTAGTAGGATCATTTATTATTAAGGTTACCTGTCTCCTCCCATTACAAGACCCTGTTTTCTGCTGCTTATAACTTTACAAACTTTAATTGCTTGGGCTGAAATTTTCCATGCTGTATGTCTGCCTCATGCTCTTTTTCTTCGGGGGTGGGGGACAGAGGCAGAATTTCAGCCAAAATGGTTAAGCTATTCCCAAGAGCAAGGCTAGGGAAATCTACATTTTTCTCATATTAAAATATTCTGGCAACTTTTCTTTGAAAAGCTCCATGTGTTGGAGCAGGGACTTGCAATTTGGCAGGGAGTGGCCTTTGTGTCAGAGAATATGCTTTTTGCCATCCCCAGGAAAACCTGCCCAAATTTGGCCAAATTAGAAGCCTTTGAAAAAAATCACAGTTCACAGACGCTCAGTAGAGAGAATTCTTGGATTTTTAGCAGCTAAAATCTCTGAAGATTTCATCCTCGCTGCGTATACTTGGATCTCGCACAGCTCTTAGTGCTAACCAAACTGGGCATGAGCTATTCCCCACAGAGTGACTGCACATGTGCCATTTCCCCACAGCTCCTGGATATGAAAACACAGCACTGAGCCATCCTCACAGAGCAACTGATATGCTCCAACCCAGGCCTACAGGGGTCAACGCCAGAGTTTCCCTGCAACGGTCCTTCCCAGCTGCTTTGGGCCAAGCACCAGAACTGAGACAGGAACCTTTCTTTCCTGTACTCCCAATGACCCCTCCAAGCTGGTGCACATGCACGGTGGTGGAGGAAGATACTGGACTCAAATGCAGAGGGGACAAAAGGCAAATGTGGGGGTGGGGGTGGGAGGGCAGACTGGGACAAGGAGTATGCCAAGATTGGGACTGGAACGGGGGTATGGGGAGGGGGCCAAGGACAGGGAGCCAGTAGGCGAGGCTAGGACTAGAAGACTATGAGAGAAGGCGGGGGTAGGGGGAAGGGAATGTGTAGGAGACACTGAGAGAAGACACAGAGCTAAGAGGAGGAGGAGAAGAGAACTGGGGCTGGCTGAACAGAGAGATTGGGACAAGGAGCCTTCATTCCAGCATATCCGAACTTTTGAGTGCTTTTGTGTGTAATCCATCTATGCACGCACACACGCACCCCCTGCTCTAGGCAGCCAGGTCTTTCAAGAAATAATCAAATATTTGTGATGAGCATTCAAGTGGGAAGATTTACCTCATTTCTATTTACCAAGTTAATGAGCACTTGGCATGAGATCACAGATTTGATCATACCAACAATTTAAAGTTTACCATTATGTCCAGATCTTTGTTATATGCCACGCTTTATTGATTGTATTTACATTGATGACCTTGTCTTCACTATATTCAGGGCAGATATAAAAGAGGTATGAATAACACGGCATATCTTCAAACTCACTTGGAGAGATAAATACATTATGTGGATTGCCCATGCCCTGCACATTCAGATACATTTTTAAGATCAGTTACCTTTTGTGATTTGCTGCCACCAGCTGTCGGTTTACAGATCTCCCCAAGATTATCTGACCTGCCTTTTCGTAAAAGTTGGGAACATGGTGACAATTTTTGCCTTTGGGCAGCAAGACGGGGACTGGTCCTTAGGTGTAGAGCTGTTCTGCACAAAATGTAAGGGTCGGTTTTCCCAATAGGAATATCAGCAAACCCTAAAAAATAAACAGCTTCTATTAACCACAGTTGCTTAAATTACTTTATTGTTCTAATCAATCTGATCTTGCTCATTTCAAGATGGAGATGACAACTGGTAATAATTTAAGAAAGTAAAATGGCACTTATTCACTGAATAAAATATAATGGGGGAATTATTAGGACTATCTTGCGTTCCTAGAATTTTATAGGTGAACTCAGGCAAGGGTGTGGATCTGTGCAACAGCAGCTCTACTAAAATGGCAAAAAGCGTTTTCCCCAAGAAAATGTTCTCTTTTTCCTTTAAAGGAACACCATTAACTGGAAAATCATTTCCATCTGAAAATGATGTCTCTTCTACTGTTCTAAGTGGAGCTGGCCAGAGGGCGACAATTCTGTTTTGCGACACCTTTCGAGGTTTCAAAATTTGTTTTTATTCTAGATTGGAATGAAAACATAAGCCTTTCAAAGGCTTTCACAAAATGAAATTGAATCAAAAACATCAGGTTTTCAATTTGGGGGCCTTCCTCCTTGCAAGAGTCCACTTTGCACCTCAGAAACCTTCCCAGCAAAAACTTGGTCTGAATCAATACATCTCCGTGAAACATTTCGGCTTTGACAATGCAGCACATTTCAATGAAAAAACATTTAGTTAAAAATGTTGAAGCAAAAATTTCCCCCCTTCCTCTCAACCAGAAGAAAAAGGTGTTTTATACTGGGAATGGCTGGGCCTAGAATCCCTCTTTTTGCCAGAGGTCTTTTGCAAAGTTTTTGGAGGAGTCCCAAAGTCAACAGCATGTATCTAGACTGATTTTCAAAACTACAACCTGATATTAGGATTCTGGATTTCAGAATTTTTGGCTGTTTTGCTTTTGTCATCAAATACTACAAAACTGTACAGATGGGAAGACATCACACAGACCAAAAACCAAAACCACTAGAAATTACATACATCTACAACAAAATATACTAGCCCCCTATAGCCTCAATTGTATACTAGGGCTTTTTTTTAAAGCACATGCGGCTAAACTCAGCTCTGACAAGCAGTTGAGTTAAATGGACTTATGCAACCTATACGAGGGCTGAATCTGGCCGATGATGTCCAAGTTTTTACAATGCTTCCAAGTCACACATATGACAACACGATTCTCTAGATAAGCGTGCGCGCACACACTCCCCACCAATGTGGTCTGTTCTCCTCTAAAGAGGTAACAATTACCTTTTTTCACCACCTCTGGGAGTCCGTCTGGATGGGGACGGACGGACTCATTCTCATGTAGGGAGATGGCAACCTCATCAGCACCTGACCAAAGGAAAGAGTCATTACCTGTACAAATAACTTTAAGGAGACTCTGGAAAGATGAGTTTAGAATGCAATGATCTCAATCATTCATTTGTTAATTAAGTACATAAGATGTGTGCTTGTGCAACCACAGTAAACTATACCAAATAAAACAAAACAGACATCATGTAAAGGTTACTTTACAGAAGAGATCTCTGTTGATATCATATTTACTGTCAGGGTGCCAGGTACCCCGATTCTTTGGAATCTGCCCCTGGACACACAATGCATGGGCAACATTAATTCTGGCATTTCCTAACTTTGAAGTGCTTAACATTACCACCTTACCATTATTTTAACAATTGTTGTGTATATAATTGAATATAGCTCGTCTCAGAAATATGGATCTCTTTTTATACCGCTAGTGATTCTGCTTATTGGACACTCATGAATATTTGCTAGCCTAACTTACCCTAGCTAATGGCAGACAAGTTGTAGTATATTTTACATACTGTGGTGACCACTTTAAACGGTTGTCCTATTAGCTCTATACTTAGCCCCTGACAACTCTTGAAATGACTGAAGCTTGTGATCAATAAAACCCCAATGTATGTGTCTTAAAAAATATTTGTTAAAGTTAATCAACCCCAGCACTTCCTGGTCCCAGAAAGCTGCAACTAGTACCAGGCTGATGATAGTTAGAAAATGGAGGAACTGTCTGAAGCATGTTTCTTCAGATGCAAGTAATGGAAATTTCCAGAGGCAGGTATAAATCAGTATGGAGATAACGAGGTTAGTTCAATCAGGGAGGGTGAGGTGCTCTGCTAGCAGTTGAGGTGTGAACACCCAGGGAGGAGAAACTGCTTCTGTAGTTGGATAGCCATTCACAGTCTTTGTTTAATCCTGATCTGATGGTGTCAAATTTGCAAATGAACTGGAGCTCAGCAGTTTCTCTTTGGAGTCTGGTCCTGACTAACACGGCTACCCCTCTGATACTTGTCTGAAGCATAACAGTTTAAGAGCTGCTCCTCTCTCCCTGTCTACAATCCAGAAGGACACCAAAAGCTGTTTGGAAGGACATATGTATAAACTCTAAAAGATGTCAATTTCTCCATGGTGGATGCTGAACTATCAGCCATCTATACCCAGAATGTGAATTTTCTTTGTTGTGATGGCCAGCAACGGAAAGAACAGACACACTCCAACATTTTACACTCTCATGTCTCAAACAAAGCATTGTAAGAAGGTATACACAGCACTCTAATGTTCTTTAAAAAATAGCCTCCCCTTCATCCTAAGGTCATTTTTGATTTCAAAACATAGGCATTGGAAATCTATATTCATAACATATAAGGAGACTCTGAAATTTGAGGAGACAGATCTTGGGCCAAATTCTCAGCTGCTGTGAATGGCAGAGCTTCAGAAACTATACTGATTTACACCAGCTGAGGATCTGGCGCCTCATCTGAATCAAACGTAATAATGCATGTTTTGAAAACATACTGTATAAATAAATGCATTAAGGTTAGAAACAGGATCATGATTAAGGCTATGTTTTAGTCTCGGGTATTTTTAGTAAAAGTCATGGACAGGTCACGGGCAATAAACAAAAAGTCACGGCCCCATGACCTGTTCATGACTTTTACTAAAAATACTCGTGACTAAATCTTACCTACTGGGAGGGGGGACGCTCCTGAAGACTGCTGGGGAGTGGGGGAGAGAGAACAGGGCGACGCTGTTGCTGGGGGGATGCCCAGGACCCCGCTGCCACTAGTCCCAGACTGCTGCTCCAGGGCAGCACCAGGGACCATGCCTAGTGCTGCCGGAGCAACGGCCAGTGTGGCTGGCTCCTGGGCTTCCCCAGCTGATGGGGTGGTCCTGGGATCAGCTGCACCAGCACTGCAAAATTCACAGAGGTCACGGAAACCGTGACTTCCATGAATGATTTGCAGCCTTATAATAACATTCTAGTATAGCATTTCCTTCTTAAACTACCCCATACTTGGCTTTTGCTCCTTTAATGGAGCACCGTGTTCAGCAATTTGTTTCTGCAAAAAAAAATTTCCCTTCTCTAGCTGCTTACAGGATTTCATCCACGTCTTCATTTTACTGTGAGCAAATCCATTTTGCTTCTTCTGTTGAACTGTAGACTTCAGATTGTCCAACTATAAAATAAAAAATTGTTTTTAGTTGCTAATAGGAAACTTCATTCTTCTGTATAAGCATTATACTATCACAAATGGCATCTCACCTGTCATTAAAAGTTCAGTGCAACTAAAAAACCAGACAAAAGTTATAATATGCATTTGTATAGTAGATTCACTTAGTAATATACAATTGAATTATAGCAGCTTCTAATTCCAACAGAGAAACATTAAAGTCATGTTTATTGGAAAGCTACATGTGTGTAGATTTCCTTGATAGAGAAATAATAATCTAAATAGAATATTCAAAATAACCCAATGACAAAACCCAGCTGAAAAGCATGTGGTCCAGGCATGTTTGTCCACCCTATGTGCATTGGAATGCCAAAAGAAATGGATGGTGGATATCTGGCAGCCTTATAAAACACACTTCAGGAGAACGTAAATATCAAGCACAGTGCTCCATTAGCTGGGCATGGAGTGAGCACTGTAACTCAGTGCCTGCTTGCCACAATACGGGCTCCACACTGTGCTACATGATTGCTTTTTCATGTGTTTATTTCAGAAGCGAGAGCACAGAACTACAGTCCGTCATTCACCACAAATGGAAGTAGAAAAAGACTGCAGGCTAGAAAATGCAGAGGGAATTGATAAGAAAAAATTCACCTGGATGGACAGGTTTAAAAACTAAAAACGCCTATCTAAATTATAGCAAAAATAGTGCTGTCATAAGAAGAATCAATTAATTAATAATTTAGATGGAAATTCTGCATACATCAGAACTGATATGCTCTCACAAGTTGAGTGTGACATAATGAGGTAGTAGAAGCAGTTTCAAGACAATAGGGGCACGTCTACAGTGGGAAGTTTCACAAGGTATTAATTAATGTGTTCATTAACATGATGTTACAACATGCAGTGTAGACACTGCACTGTTATGTTTAATATCACATCAGTCAGTTATGGTTAACCTTAGGGGCAGAGTGAAAAGACATGTTTAAACACGGTCTAATTTGGAAGTACAGACCCTGGCAAGTAAGGTATTGTTTCCTTTGCACCATAAGTGGAGGCATGGCGATGTCTCTCTCTGGTAGGACTACTGCTGCACTTAGGTTCCCCAAACTTTCAAATTTTCCTTACATTTTAGTTTAACATCTACTTTTAACCGGAAATGATGATCTCAAAGGAGGAAAGCATGAGAAACTAGATAGTTTATTATTATTGAGGTTTTTTTCAAGACACTGGCTTCCAGTGCTGAGAGAGTCATGTGGGTTTGGGATTTCTTTTTTGTGTGGTTGTGTACATGGGGTACTTCCCCCGATTGTTTACAGAAGTGAGGTAGCACGCTAATCACCCTGCTCTGGGCATCGCTCAACTAAGTAGGGGTACTGAGACAAATGCTGATTGTTGGAATAGCTTGCTAGATGGCCCCAGGTGCCTGAAAGGGTGTCTGTCTACACCTTTCCGAAGAGAATTAGTACCACTTGGGGCTTTTTACTCAGTAAAGCGGGAGCCATTTTGAACATGGGAAGGGATTTCTCCTTGACGCCTCTGTAATCCCCTGATGGTGCAGCTACATAAGGAATGGAATTCTTATGTGCCTCTGTTCTGGGCACACACTGTCTAAAGTGCTCTTTAATCCTTCAACGCTGAGCAAGCCTATGGAGAGGGGGAGGAGACTCCAAACTCCTTTCCCTGGTAAAGCCTGGGTCCTTGACCTGATAAACGGACAGGGACAATTCCCACTCCATTGTGACCTCAAATTTGGGCCCCCTTCCCTGGTTGAAAGAGGATCCCAGGTTGAAAAGCAGAGATGAACAATTTACATTACCCTGCCACCTGAGACAGGGCTTCACAGAAGTAACACGTGTCTCTGCACACCCAGATATACTCCAGGGTGGGAGGGGGCAGTGAGTCTGATACAGAGCACTCCAGGAGACCCGCATATCGGAGAAAACCCCAGCAAACACATCCTAAGAGTGGGAAGGCAAGAGAAAAGATTTAAAGCCTGATGTTTATACGACCTGCTCATTAATTATACATATTACTTCCTTACAAAGGGGACAATTCCGTTTGTCTTTTTGGGACCCAGAGCATATGGAGTTTCCAAGTGTTATTCCTGAGCAGACTATGTGGGGTTCTCATCTCCTTGAGAATCCTCATGCTCCTGATCAAGCCTTCTCACAATGGAGTCAGGGCTTCAAATGGGTGTGTTTACGTGCGCATGCAGGGCACTAGTGCGCTGGTCCAACAAAGCCCCATCCCCTCACACAGCAAGGGTTGGTGGCTTGTAGCAGCAAGACGTAGGTTACCCTCTAAGACCCCTAAAAAGCTGCCCACTGAACTACTTGGACTTAGCTTGATCTTGCAGGGCTTTTCTACCACTGCACTAGTGGTCAAAGGGAGTTACTGAGAAGTGCTGGGTTTGCGGATCCAGAGAACTTACTTGAGGAGAGAGAAAGAGGTGCAAGAAGTTGAAATGAAATCAATATTGCAGAAAAATGAACAAAAATTAATGATAAAACAAAGTTGTTGGGAGAAACTGAACCGCCAACTTGTTCTGCTGGTGGACACAATTTCTGGTGGCCTGAGGTGAAGGATGGAGCTTAGTCCTGGAGCCTTCAGCAACAACACTGGTCCACCTCCCAGTTCTACAGGTGAGAGGAATCACCTCTTTGTTCCGAATGAGGAGAAAAGCTGGGCCACAGAACAGACAAAACGTGCACATTTTATCATGTTTTCAGGTGTCCCGCTAAAGACCTCCTGTATCTTTGATAGCCAGAAGTTTATAAGATAACAGATTTAATGAGATTTCCATGCTACTAATGGAGAAGTTATAGCAAATGTTATATTAGAATAGAGACTAGATATTAAAAAGGACACAAATAAATATTTTGGCTCTTAAAAGCTTAAGTATAAAATGCCTTATTAAACTATATGAAAAACTTATGTTTGTTTCTAGTAAGTCTACTTTTTCTTCTTCTAAAGCCTTGTTCAGATTCTTAAGGGTTCCATTTTCAAGTTGTAGCTCCTGGACTGAATCCTGGAGCAATTTATTGTCGCTTTTTAAATGCTGAAGCTCGGCTTGTAGTGCTTCCAATTCTAGTTTCTGAGACAAACTCTTATCTATAGTAATAAAAAAAATTAAGTGGTTAATTTGTGAAAGCAAACTATGTCAAATATGCAATATTAGCTTTTATGGGTAACACTATAAAATGGCAATATTGACAATTTTCAATTTTTCACCTAGCAATAAATGTTCTTAGTATTTCAGAATATAATTACGTATGTGTTCTAAAACTGCCTTTATTCCCAAACCATGAAATTGTATAGCTGAGACAATTTTAGCATTGCCAGAATTCAGTTTTGCTGAAAGAACATACTGCTAGTCAAACCGCTCTATGCTTCACAATTGTAACTCTGTTTCTTCAGCCCATCTTCACTGAGGTCTGATGGCTTGTACTCTGAAACTCATGGTTGACAGGTAACAGTATCAATGGCTAGATAAAGAATTTTGGTGCCCTATTTGTCCATTTTCCTATCTTCAAAATCCAGAATATATAAAAATGATCAAGGTGTTTGATGGACTGATGTATGGAGTAAAATTAAGAGACACAGACAATACAAGAGATTTCCCGTATTGCAAAGAGAATTCTATTGAATAACACCAACTTACCATATAAAACAAGACTACGCATTCCCTTCCTACAGGACAAGGAAAATTCAATGTCTCCAAGACCCAGAACTTGGTGAGAAAGAGGGGCACAGAGAGGGGAAGGGAAATGATCGCAATCAACAGTTATTTGAAATATGTCAACACATAGGATGGAGAAGGATTATTTAGGGTGGTGATTCAAAGGGGAGTGTAGCGGGGCGGTTGCCCGCTCTAGCCCTGAAGGGGTTGGAACAACCCTGCAGAGGGCTGTGGCTGGGGAAAGCAGCAAGCCTGGGTTGATTGGGGAGGCAACTACAGCTGGGCCACGCCCCCATCAGGCCACAGCTGGCCCTTATAAAAGGGCTGTGAGCCAAACACTCAGTCAATCTTCCTCTAGCTCTGAAGGGAGAGGGACCTAGCTGCTGGGGAAGCTAAGGGTACTGGAGTGAAGCAGGGCTAGGGAAAGGCCAGAGGAGCTGGGGAGCTCCAGGCTGGCAACTCCCCAGGCTGCAGGGCCTTGTCCAAGGCCCAGAGAGGTACTGAGTTGTAGGGAAAGGCAGCAGGTCCAAAGTCCCCTGCCAATGATGAGTGGCCATTACAGACTGCAGTCGGCCCCAGTGAAACAGGGCTAGATGGTGACTGGCAGTAGCCACTGAGGCAAGGTGGAGGATAGGATAGGGGGTGGGGATTCCCCTGGGTGGGAATCCCCAGATAGTGGGTTACTGCTGGGGGCAGGACCCTGACAGGGGAGGACACCAGGGTCCGGGAGGGACACGGGGGCTAATGTCGAGCAGGATGGTGACCATCAGAGGGTGCTCTGGCTAGAAATGAGCTAAGTCCCTGGATGACCAGAAGGAGGCGCCGCAGGGGTGAGTCCCACACCGTTACAAGGGGGAAAAGGTATAACTAGAGAGGATAATCAGAGACTTCTTAGAGAGGAAGAACCGTCCGGGGGTTAAGGGTGACAGCCTAGGACTCTGGGCACCCACATTCAGTTATGTTTCAATTAGGACAAGTTATTGTTGGTTGCAGTGAAGAGCTACAGCACAAACATCTTCTGACTTATTTTTTTGTTCATAATTAGTCCCTCCAGAAAACTGAGATAATGCTCCCATTTGACACCTTAAGAACCACAGATAAAAGATAGCGAAAGCAAGAAAATGGACTTCGAAGGCATTACATTTTATTAGCTAGCCGAAAGTGCTGCCACTTGCCAAGAATAAGATCAAAACGCAAAGCAGTTATTTGGATGGCCTCGTGGATTGGAGAGTGCAGAAATACTGATTAAAATGGGAGCAGGACTAGGTCCATAAATTTAATTTTGAAATCTCATTAAGTGAGGTTAGACTTCTACAGCGATAAGTGGGAGCAGTCTCCTTCTTTACAATGGCTATTTAGCAGAATGACCTGTTCTCTTAAACCTCAGTCTGCAAAATGCATTTTCCCAACCAGATAGACAAATGTAGGGAAAAGTCAAATTAGGGCTCGGCGGGGAACATTTCATCACGTTTTAGCTTGATGGAGTCCATATACAAGCTAAAGGATAATAGTTTGAGGTATATTGGTTTGCTTGGGATTTTAAAACACAGGAGCACATTGTAGTATTTAATTTGCTGACCATATAGTTTTGTTTGGGACGTATTTATTCCTCATTTTAAATCGCTTTAAAACCATATAATTTTATGAGTTAGTATATTTGTATAAAGAAGTTCCATCTCAGTTTGGAAAGAGAATTGCGTGTATTAGCTGAAAGTTAATTTAACTATATCACACAGTGGGAACTTTTTATTTCTTGGGGATGCTTCAAATCACCATTTATAATAAAGTTTACAGATCCCCCACACTGAAGTAATACTTTGTAACGGGATTTAAATAGGTAGAAATGTGTCACTCACTTTTCATCTCTTCAGAATTCTTCTGGGTCTCCTTCAGAAGGTGTTGGGTTATTTTTAGTGCTTCTTCCAGCTGATGGATTTTTTCTGATTTTTCATCAGACTGGCGGCACAGGTGGTTTTTTTCCTTCTTCATTTCCTACAACAAAACATTAGTTACAAAACAGTCAATTAAGTCAATAAACTGAGAGTAGTGTGATGTGGCATACTACCCCTCTGAGTCCCATGAAGACTCTGGAAAGTTGGGCCTTGGTTTCTAAACACTTACATGACTTAGGAACACAAACTGCACTCTTGGCAATCCTCAGAGGGCAGACAATCCTTTTGGGACATCTCCCAGCTGGCACAGATCACAGCAGTACTTAGCTGGCTCAGGATATGGAACCAGGGAGCTGCAACCAGTTCTCTGTTGCCTGCCCATAGCAGATCTTGACACAGGATAGAATCCAGCCCACAAAAACGGAGTCAGTGAAGTTAAGTGACTTGCCCAAAGCCACAGAGGGGAGTCAATTTCACTGCCAGTATCAGAACACAGGAGAAGTTTCCAGTTCCAGCTCCTGTTCTCAGACCACCCATCTCTGTGTGGATGATTCAAATATATGAAGTTGCTCTTGTTAGCAAGATAGCATTAGATGCAAAGTATTATTACTCAGTAATACCTGGGGGTTCGGGATAGAAAATTTTCTAAGCATCTTTTTTCCAAATAAGTTAAGAAAAGTTAAAATACCCCATACATCTATGTCCTACCTGGGAACTTAAAATAAAAGTTATTTCTAAGAAACCCAAACTCCTGCATTGCTGGGTAACAGATGGCATGGCACTGATGGGACTCTCTTGGAAGCAAGCCATCATTTATTCATCTACTTACTACTAGCAGATGGGCACCAGTGCACAGAAGCCAAATTCAAGAAAAGGGAGGGTCTGGATGAAAAACAACTTAAATCCTTGCTGGCACAGCACGTCTGTATTTTCAGCTATTTAAACAAGTCACCCAAAGAACATGAATAAAACCGTTGCTGCTTCTAGTTATTTTCCTTTTGTTTCACAACCTCCTAGTCCAAAATATCCAACTGTTATACCGAAACACACACACACACACACACACACACACACACACACACACACTCTATCATCAATCATTCTAAAATACACAGTTGTCAAGAGACAAAATTTTTAGACAATGCTGATGGATGACAAATGTCTCAAAGCTGCATGAATTCTGAGCTTCCTGTGTTCAAAATACCAATGAAATTCAAGGACTTTAAATGGCTGAAAGGCCCGCCCCTCTTGCTGTGACTCAGCACAAGTGGCTCTGATTAAGAAGCATTCAACAAAACTCTGGAACCAACAACCTAACATAGCTGCAAAAAAATCCCATGCTCTGATGCTGGACTTTCACAAAACCATTTACAAGACATGCATTCTCCCACCTTAACGTACATCCCATCCCATCCTTTGCAATTACAATTTGGCCTCAATCACATAGGCCATCATTAACTCTTGCTTGAATAATCGAAATCCAATGTATTTAGACTCAAATGCATCTGCCCTGAAAAATCTGCAACAGTTACAGAACACAGCAGCACACCCCCTCGGTAATACAGGTTCACTTGAGTACATCAGTCCTATGTTTCACTCACTCCGCTGATTCCCCAACAGAACACTCAATCAAATCTCAGTCTTTATTTTCGAAGTTATAAAGACCATGGGCCCAAAATACCATCTTACTCTCTCCGACTTCAGTAGCTGTGTTCCTCAGGAACAACTGTCTACACATCAGAAGTAAAACTAGCATATGCAGGAGACAGGGCTTTTTCAGGAGCTGGCCCAATACTATGAAATTCACTCCTGCAAAAACTTAGAATGACAACTAACATCACCATTTTTCATATTTATACTCCCGCCACCCCCCCCCCACACACACACACCCTTTACCCTCTGGGACAATGGCTTTCAACCTCTTTTCCATTTGCGGACCCTAGAAAATTTCAAATGGAGGCGCAGACCTCTTTGGAAATCTTAGACATAGTCTGTGGATCCCCACAGACCACGGGTTGAAAACCACTGTTCCGTTGTAACGACAACCTTTCGAGGACCCCTTAGACAGTCTGCAAACTCCCAGGGGTCTGTGGACCAGAGGTTGAAAACCACTGCTCTGGGGGATATGGGAGAAATAGAAACCTCAAATAACAGATGCTAGTCACCTTAATTATTCTTAACTCTGGAAAGCATTCCGATACAACAGCAATTGGCACAATATAAGAACTTAAAAAAAAAACCTCTGATGTTGCTTCTATGACTATTCTGACTTCTCTTCCCTTTCATTTTCCTTCTAATTCCAAATTAAAAGGAAAATCTTTTAATCTACAATCAAGGTTTTTTTAAAATCAAAATTTACAGCCAAATCCTTTTAGTGTAAATTGGAATAACTTTATTGATTTCAATGGAGCTATGCTGATATATTCCAGGTCAGGATCTGGCTTCATAGTTAGAATTTTGATGATAATGCTAGTCTATAGTGCTTGAAAAAGTAAAAATGTACAAATCATTTTGGGGATTTTCTCTTGCTTTAAATTGATTGTGTGACCAAAAAAGTACCCATTCCTCCACGAAATCTTGGAATTAGGCAAAACACACTTATACTTAGGAAGCAGCTAATGATTCTAGAATTTCCAAATGAACTCAAACAGATATTTAATATATTTTATTTTTAGGACTAAACAAAGAGTCTTTTGAACCATACGACATAATTAGATTAGACAAATAATTCCATATGAACTGTAACCCTATCTGTAGTATGCTGGTGCAAAATAATTTTTTTAAACCCTGACCATACAACCAATTTTGTGCCTGGGGTCAGTCCACATGGAATCAATTGCAAAAACTACAAGATCAGGGCCTTATTTTGTATCACATCTATAGGTCTTGTGACAGGGTCGGGCCAGAGGGCTACAGGAGAGTGATCCTATTGGGATCCAGGAAGTGGGCGGGCCAAAGCCGGCCAAAGCCCGCCCACTGCTAAAAGATCCCCCCAGCCTTAGCGGGGGATCCACAAGACCTGGAAACCAAGTGATTTTGGGGGACAACTAATGAAATAACAGGGACAGGAGTGCGGTCAAAGGGTCCGAAGGGAACCTGAATGGGACACTGAGCAGAGAACCCCGGACAGCGCCCACTGCTCCTCGAAGGCGTCAAGGGAGTCAGTGGATGCCGCCCAGAGGAACTCTGCCCGGATGCATGAATGGACGGAGGATCAGAAAGAGGCCCCACAGTCACAGGAGACTCCATTGGCCAACCTCCTCTCCCTGGTTTTATAGATGGCATTTTAGCCAGGGCCAGGAGGAGGTTGACCAGGAGGTCCCATGACTTTGTGGGGCCACGGATAGAGAGTGCATCAATAAGGAGGTGAGGGGAAAAGTGCAGCCAGAAACGCAACAGGATATCTGTGAAGACCCGGAATAGGGGCTGCAGCCTGGCGTACTCCAGGTAAACGTGCGCCAGGGTCTCCCTCACGCCGCAGAAGAGGCAGGTGTCCCGGGACAGGGGTGAACCGCGCCAAGTACATGCCCGTGCTCACGGCCCCATGAAGGAGCTGCCAACTGACATCCCCGGCAGGCCTTGGGAGCAGGGTGGAGTATAGGCTGGCCCACCGGGGCTCCTCGCCCTCTAGAAGTGGCAGGAGGTCCCGCCACTTTGTGTCGGGGTGTGACGCGAGAGTGAGGAAGTGCAGGGTGTGGAGCACGAGCGTGTATAGATGTTTCCTTGGCGCAGTCTGGAAACGAACCGGCTTCAAGTCGTGTAGCCGGCTTACGGTGAAAGGGTGGGGAGGCCGGTTGGGTCCACAGGGCAGGGGCCCGCTACAGGAGAGTGAGAGAAGGCAGATATATTAGCCCCAGATTAAGCAGGTCCCTTTTCCCTGGGTAAGATAACAGGGGCAGTTCCAGAAAAATCAGGAATTTTCTGGAACCAATTAAGGCAGGCAGGCTAATTAGGACACCTGGAGCCAATTAAGAAGCTGCTAGAATCAATTAAGATAGGCAGGCTAATCAGGGCACCTGGTTTAAAAAGGACCTCACTTCAGTCAGTGAAGGGTGCGCAAGGAGCTGAGAGTGAGAGGGCGTGCCGCTGGAAAACTGAGGAGTACAAATGCTATCTGGCATCAGGAGGAAGGTCCTGTAGTGAGGATAAAGAAGGTGTTGGGAGGAGGCTATGGAGAAGTAGCCCAGGGAGTTGTAGCTGTCACACAGGTGTTACATGAAACACTGTAGACAGCTGCGATCCACAGGGCCCTGGGCTGAAACCCAGAGTAGAGGGCAGGCCCAGGTTCCCCCCTTCCCCCTCCCCCCTATTGGATATAAGAGGAGTCAGGGTGACCAGACAGCAAGTGTGAAAAATCGGGACAGGGGGTGGGGAGTAATAGGAGCCTATATAAGAAAAAGACCCAAAAATCGGGACTGTCCCTATAAAATCGGGACATCTGGTCACCCTAAGAGGAGTTGACTTGGACTGTGAGTCCCACCAGAGGGGAAGGTCCCTGGCCTGTCCCCCTGACCCAAGGTGGGTCAGCAGAGACTGCGGGGATTGTTCTCCTTCCTTTTCCCCATGCTGGCCAGTGATGAGGTTAGTTGAATGAACGGCAGGTTTGAGCCACAAAGGTGTCCAAACTGAGGGCTGCCGTGAATCTCTGAGGTGAGCAAATCCGCCAATAAGCGCAGGGCCCACCAAGGCAGAGGAGGAACATTGTCACAGTCTTAAGATGGTCCAAAAAAGGACAGCCAGATTAAGACAGTATCGAAACACAACTTCTGGTGGAAATACACTATTCTCCAACACACAGCTTGCAGAGTTCCCCTGTGAGTCAGTAAGGCCTAAATGGCACCAGTTCTTACTGATTTCCAGTTTAATTTATTAATTATTCCAGTTGCCCCTCTGATTTCTTTACCTCAAAGTTTCTCCTCAGCTCATTTTCCTTTGACTGGCTTGCCAGTAAAGCCCGTGCTGCTCTGCACATCTTCTGTGTCAGCTCATTGGAGTTGTTTTCCAGATGGTGTTTCTCGGCTATTGCCTATGAGGAAAACACATCACATTTTATTTGTAGTCATATTTAATCTATTTGAAAAAATTAAAAATTCCTGATGTCCCTTTAAATGATGAGCTCCAAAGATATGTTATAAAACAAAGCAAAAAGAATAAGCTATGTTCTGCTTCCTCTTACAGAAAGAGAACTTTGGAGTAACTGTTGACTTCTGCGTTGTATAACTAAGAGCAGAATTTGGCCCTAATCCTTGAAACTCAGCATGATGGCTTTAAAAAAGGACAATTAAAAATAGCCCAGATATCTGAAAAATCCATCCTCCTTTCACTGTCCAGTCCCGGGTTCTAGATTCTGTATCATACCAAAAACAGTACATGTTAAGGTAACACAAATCTTTAACTCAAGACTGGGCAAGGTTATGAAAAATATTTTCAGGCACATTTTCAAGTATATAGTTGTAATGTATAAATATATTCATAATTTAAGCAATATTTATAGTACAGTCTGTTAATCATTGGGAATCCTAACCAGAGCTTTCTTTTAAGTTCAATCATAAGGGCAGCAGATTTAACACTTGCTCTCAATTTTTTTTAACGTAACATATTTTGTCAAAGCAAGCACCTATTAGGTTTAGAAGATGCTTCCCCATTCCCACTCAGTCCTCAACTGCTCATTTGAGAGGTAACATTTAGCTGTTGGACTGATGATCAGCTATCACCAAATATGCCATTGAACAGCCAACAAACAGAAAGGATCAATACCAAACTAGACTCAATTCTGTACAATCCAAATATCAAGAGATTGACAAATTACTCTACCTTTTCCACTTACTATATATTCAAGGAATAGGTTACATGTTCTTAAAAACCAGTATTGGTACACCTTAATTCCCCGTATTTATGGACCAACAAAGACATTCAGCTTGCACCTCTGTCTCCAGAACTACATTCTTCGGGGGTAAGGGAAATTAGTGTAGTGCTATGCTCAATCTTAAATATATCACCTGACTTTATATCACTATCTAAACCAGGAAGTTAACAAGACCATAACTGTAACACCACCAAATTCTAACTGGTTTTCAACCTTTTTAATCTGTTTTATATCTGTCATAAGAGCTCTATAGTACTCCAAATTAAAAAGGAAGTAAATTTATTACCAACATCAAGAGAGAAAAAAATGAGAATGAAATAATTTAGTTCCATTCTAGAAAGGAGTACGCTTTTCTGGATAAAAACCTTTAGACGTCCAAGTTTCAGTATGAATCGAGTGTTTCAAGAGTAAACATGGAAAGAAGAGTATGTGTAGTGGTTAGTATTTTCTCCTCTGTAGAAAATGTTTGATTAATGTGCTCACACAGCTAGGATGACACATAGCTATGCCGGACAGCTATCGTGGACAAATTTAGAACCTCTGTATTAAGTCAGTGTAGACCATGTGTATCAAAAATAAAAAAGCAGTTTTCTATTAGAGAGTGTGGGTAGAAAAGAAGCAGTGCTCAAATCCGAACAAGGCTAAAGGGAACGGTTCCAGGGCATTACCCCCAAACTGCCTTTGGGCCCATCTGCTACCTCAGTTTACCTTCAATCTTGCATCAAACCAGCTATCATATGTGGCGATTTTACAGTAGTGCTCTCTTCCAGTTTGGTTTATTATCATAACACAACACTCAAACATACCCTTACCAGCCTCAATTATTCCTTTCCATTTCTAAGGCCTCAAGTTTTTCCAGGTCTTTATCAGAACATGCCCATCCCTGCAGTCCAGCCCCTCTCCTAGCTGGGATTTCTGCATCCTGCAGGTCCATCAATGGAGGCTTATCCCTGCACAGTTTCCAGTTCCTTGTAAATCTCTTCCCCCAAAAGTCTTCTGCCTTAGAGTTCTGGAAAATTGTCACCTGTCCTCTTCACAGGCTCTCTGCCTGGGAACTAAGGAGAGAGAGAGTGTCTCTCTGAACTTTTGGGGCGTGGGGGGGGGTGTCTCTCTCTTGAATGACTACAGGCTGCCATGCATCTAAACCAGCAGGCCTGGTTTAGATGCATGCTTCTGTCACATGACCCTTGTATTCATTCCCATCATACAGGGAGATGGGCTAAACCTGAGAAAAAGTGCAGCTGTGCCCCAGTCTTTTAATGGACCAGCTCACCCTGTGACAGGAACATATCGCAGCTTGCTCTGACCTGGGATGTATTTAGTTGCACTTAAATATTAGTCATGTCTAGAGCTTTAAACACAAAAAAGAGGACAGTTAAAATTTTACATAAAATAAAAACTCAGCATCACCACTTCCATTTGAATAGTTCAGATATTAAAAATCCTACGTTGTCAAATTCTGCCCGTAGACCACGGTACTCATGCTTGGCTTGCTGCAAGTCCTGGTTCAGTATGATCTCCTTGGCCTGCTGAGCCACTGTCTCTAAGGCACGGAGCTGACGTAATACTTCCTAGAAATGTAGAAGATGGGGGAGGGGGAGGGAGGAGGGGAGAGAAACACACTCCTGTTACATGTTTCTAGTCAAGTTACTATAACTATTAACACTGGAAAACATGGGGGAGGGACTGTAAATAGTCTCTGTAAATAGTTACTAATTACACTAAAGCCCTCTCTTACAGAAGCAAAAAGAGTTTAAAAACCATTTTTAAGTAAAGCATAAATTCTGTTATGGCCACTAATGGCCATGACTCAGTTTGGCCAATCAGAGTAGCCTACTGAATCTGTTACACCAATACAGGTGGATCAAAAAAATACTAGCAAATAATGGAATGAAGCTTATATATCAATTCAAAAGTAGATCTCCATAACAACATTGAGCATTACAACTAAGCAACCAGACTAATCCCCAATAATCATGATCCTTTGGGGGGGAAAATTCCCTTCTTTGCTATGATTACATGTTTAACTTACTGCTGTAAAAATGTTTTTTGTGAGGAAACTGCCTTAGTTTTTTTCATTTTGACTTACCATAAGACTGAGTAGCAACAGAAGCTTGGTAGAGGGGCATTCACTCCTCCCGCCTCAGTTCTGGGGGAGCAGAACTTCACTAATGCACACCTCCTAAGATCCTTAGGAATCTAGCCCATCTCCTGCAATCTTTAGGAGATGCAAAGTAGATATCCATCCAGGTATAATTAGTTTTTGAGGCTTCTTCCCAGCCCCACGGTCCTTATGGTTGGGGCTCTACATGAATTTGAGAGGGGATTTATGTGGGGGAATAGGGCTATGAGGGGCACAGGACTTTTAGTAGAGGGTGTTGAGGTTGGTAAGGAAAAGAGAGAGCTAAGTGGGGGAGCAGAAAGTGGAGGAAGATAGGGAAGGGAAAGCACTAGTGGCGTCTCCTGGCAACAAACCTCTCTGCCAAACTTCTCTTGGCAGCAGTTGCAGGACTCCCCTCTAACAAATCACAGCAGGTTTGTCAGATGGAGAAGGTAGTGAAGTGCTAGTGCTTCCCCTCTGCTTTCTCCTAAGCACCCTCCTATCCTCCAGCAAGACACCTGCTCCATCCCATGTCCTCAAGTACCCCCACAGCCTGTTCCCACTCTCATTGCCAGCCAGAGACCCATCCTATGAAGTCCCCAACCCTTTTGGATCCCAGTGATCCATTTCCCCAAATCTTTATGTCTCCCCCACTTACCCCCAGCCTCTCTGCCCTCATACCCTTTCCAAAGGCCCACTCCTACCCTGGGCTGGCCTGCCAGGAGCAGAAGAATGCAGGTGGGGAGGGTCACACTCAGGAATAAGTGAGCCAATTACTAGCAAAATGTTCACACTTTTTTTCTGATTTTTTTTATCATCTAACAATAATTTGGGGGGGAACAAATTGGTAGCCTGCCTGCCCAGCCTACCTTGAAGAAATACGGATTCACTTCCTCTTACCAAGTTATAACCACCAGACTACTATTATCAACAGGTAGGGAACATGGCTTTAGTCAATTTAATTCGTGGTAGGCCAATAAATTGTTTCACTAACAAATGCAGATCCATCCAGCTGCCAAACTAAAAGAAAAGAAAAAATCCAAATAAAAGTAGCAAGGGAGAGTGTGACAAAGGAGAAAAAAATGAAAGCGGGAAGGTCAGAGTGGAGGAAAATACTGAAAATATTTTCCCACTAACTTACCCTCAATTTGAATACGAGCTACTAAAATTTGCCCCTTAGTAGCAAAATCAGAATATCATGTTACAAAAAAGTTATTTTCCTTACACTAACTGGTTTCTTTTGAGATGTTTTGGCTACATGGATCCTGCTCTAGGTGTGCATGTGCCCCATGTGCATGAGATTGAGTTCTTTTGGGTTGACAGTGCACAGTGTAGCATCAGCAGGTATCTTAATATGCACGCACACACACACGCACCCCCCTCACACACACATAACACCTGCGGGCAAAGCAGGCCCAGCCACTTCTCAGCTTCTTTGCCAATACAGAATCCCAAAACTAATGGATTTCACAATAGTAGAGGAAGAGGACTGGTCATGGAGTCCATGTGGGCAGAACAGCCAGAAGAACCAGAATTACTGTAAGGTAAGTAATTGGAGTTTTGTCTCCCAGTATCTGTTAACATGGATCTCACTTTAGGTGACTAGCAGTTATCTCCCTATGGAGGGGGATGTCAAGAGTCTAATTTACATAAAGACTGCAGGACTGCCCTAACAAACTGGGCATCAGATCTAGTAGTTGCAACTAGTGAGTAGTGCTGAATAAAAGTATGCAATGAGCTCCAACTGGCTCCCTAGCAAATTTCTGACATAGGAACCTTCCTCAAGCATGCCCATGTCACTTGGGGCCTAGTATAGTTTGCTTTAATATGAGAAGGTGGATCTAATTTATTTAGTTCACAGTCAAATATCCATTTCAAAAGTCTCTGGGTTGAAATAATGAGCCCTCTAGACCTATCCCAAATATTACAAAAAAAGTTCTAGGCCAGTTATGGAAAGGCTTTGTTCTATGGAGGTGGTAGAAAAGTGCCCTAAAGACACCACTCATATGAAGTTTTGCCTCTCCAGGAGTCAAATGAGGTTTGGGGGGAACTCTGAGGGTGTATGCACTGATGCAAACAAAAGCCTGAGACCACTCTGAATAAGAACCTAGGGCAAGATCAAAGAACAGTCATCTTGTCTTTGTGAAATATAGTAAAAGAGGTCCTGCCATTAACGCCTAAATCTAGCTTATCCTTTGAGCGGAGATAACAGCCACCAAAAATCCTGTCTTGATAGAGAGGTGATAAAGGCTCTAACAGGGACAGGGGGGAGATCATTAGGTCCAGGAATACAATACTTTGGTCCCAGGAAGGTCCCTCACTTGGGGAAGTGTAGTTGCTGTAGCCAACTACACTTGAGCACCACAATCTCCAGCCCCAAGTTGGAGGCCACTCTTTCAAGCAGCTCCTGGTGGGCACGGAAATCGTCGGGTAGCAAAAGGTTGGCAGGTCCAGCCACCGCCTCGTCAGGGAACGAGGCAGCCATGAGTGTTGCAGCTGGTTCATCCTCGGCATAGCCAAGGCCTGGCCCTCAGAAACTACCAAGGGTGCCTGGAGAGAATATGAGCACGGCATGGGAGGGAACCCCCAAAGGGTCCAATACAACACTGGGGTGGCCATTGGGTGGATGGCCAGGGACCCGATGGCGGGCCTGCTGAGGGCTCTGGCCCATAAGACCAGTGCTGATGATGCCGAGGTGCTCGATGCAGAGTTGGAGCGGCATGGTTCCAACGCAGGGCACAGGGCAGCCTCCATCAACATGGCTTTTAATCAGATATCCCTGTCTTTAAGAGTGCGAGGTCTGAAGTTTTTGCAGATCCTACACTTCTCTTTAATATGCGCCTCTCTGAGGCACTTAAGGCAGCTCGTGTTCAGGTCACTAATAGACATAGGTTTGCTGCACCCAGCCCATGGCTTAAACCCCAGGGACCGGGGCATACCCCGTCCTTGAGGCTATGTCCCTAATGGGACTCCGCTCCTAAATACTAACTACTAACACTACAGTAACGATATACAAGAAAAACTCAGAGTCCAAAGTTAGAGAAACCACTATCGGACTTGTGAAAACAAGAAGCGTTCCAACAACCGTCACTGGTGGAAAGAAGGAACTGAGAGGGCATGGGGCCAGCAGGGCCCAATGTACCAGCGCATAAGCACAGGGCTCCAGAGGTTGCCAAAGCCGGCCCTAGGGGGCGCGCACACGTCAAATATGGAATCGACATGAGCAAGCACTCAAAGAAGAAGAATCCAATCTTGCGTGCCTGAGGCACATATGCACCTAGAGTGGGATCTACATGGACAAATACTCAATGAACAACTTGTTCACTCTGGTAACAGCAGTCTGGAGGCAACTTTAAACTTGTGAAAAAATGGGTCTTGTCTTACCTTTTCCCGTTCTTTTCTTTTCTCTTCTAAGGAGCGACGATTAATTTCAACTTCGCTTTGCCATTTCAGTAATCTTTTCATGTTTTCCTCCATCATTTCAGTCTATAAAAAGTTTAATCATAAATCACAGTGATGCAAGGGGAATATTTATTATTTGTACTACAATAGCAATCCCGCCCCCGCAATCAGGATTGAAACCCCACTTTAGTAGGCACTGTTAAAAAAAAAAAAAAAAAAAAAAAAACACATACATACAAGGAAGTCATGGTCTCTGCCCCCAAACTGCTTACAGTCTTCCATGACCTAGTGAACACCCACACAGGTATCCCATCCCAAACTGATAACAGATTACACTTGGCTATAGTACAAGTGTGTGCTAAGTTTCAATAAATGAGCAGCAAAAACTAGAAGTGTTTAGGCACAGGAGATAAATTCAATGCAACTTTCAATTTACAGTGAATCAGCACATTGATTCAACTGAAAAAAATTAGTGAACTATTTTGAACAGCAAGAACAGAACAATTTTCATTGTTTAAAGTAGGTTAGACTGAAATTTTAAACTGAAAATCAATATGCTAAGAATGTCCTTTTTAGAGGAAATTCTCCTATTAGAAGTGTTTCAGTTTATCTGTCATTTTATTAAAATAATATATTGCTTGTAATTTTGGTGGTTTATAAAGAACTAGAGTACACTGAAACCCCATTTAATAAATTCCCAGTGTAATTTCTATTGTGAAAACAATCTGCTGATAAAAGTCTGAAAGTTGCCCAAAGCACACTACTATACATTTTCTCAGAACACAATACTACCGTCGCTCCTTTGCCTCTTACAGTTTCATTGTATTCACAGCATGTTAGGGAGACTTACAACCAATTTACCAGAAAGCTGTCCTAGCAGAATAACTGTTTTTCTCTCTACAGAACACATTTTTATTTTCTGAAATCTTTTCTTTAAGACAAGTAACTATTTTTAAAGGTAATAAAAAAGTGAACTGCTGATAAGATTTAAATCATCTTCATGGTTGGATGCTTTTAAAGCAAAAGATGAACAATTTACTTGAATATAATTTTTAAAGGATGTGAAAAATGCTACTGGCATATGTGGAGATATATTTCATTTTAATTTATGCTTTATTGAAGTGAGGAACTATGCAGAAGAAAAAATGCTGCTTTTGCTTTATTTCTTAGTAGTTTAACACAGTACAGTACTGTATTTGCCTTGTGGGGGGGGGGGAAGGGAAAGGGGGTGTCTCTGCTGCTGCCTAATTGTGTTCTTCTGGTTCCAAATGAGATTTGTGTGGTTGACTGATCAGTTTGTAACTCTGGTGTTCGTAACTCTGAAGTTCTACTGTACATTATGGAGCCACCATGAGCAAGCACATACATAGTTAAGCTTTGTTGGAGAACTGTGTAATGAATTGTGTTAGTCAAATATGTACTAAGTAATGTTAGAGAAATTATTATATATAATACTATAAGAAAATAGGAAGGAATTTTTGCTTTTTGTATGTATTTCTGCTGCTTTAGATCATCAGATTTTGCTGAAACAGTCTGTAAATCAGAAAACTGGTTTGTGTGTTTCATATATAAAGTTCTTGACCAAGCAGATAGCAGGATAGAGAAGAGAGCTGTTAGCTTTCAGTAAGCCAGGTACAATCCCTCATCCTCCACCCGTCCATTCGACCAGCTAACAAGTAAAAACTCAAGACCACAAAAACAGATGAGTAAAAAGAACAAAAATTGCTGTAATGTAAGTACAACTGCATGGAGCCAGTGAGCGTGACAGCAAGGAATAGATGCATTGGGAACTACACAGATATAAGTAAGTTTTAGCAGAATAAGCAAAAAATGTATTAATTTGGGTTAGTTATTGTGATTTATGCAGGAGAATCTTTTAATTAGGGGGTTAGAGTGGAATATATACGGATAAAGACACAGATGAGGTAGCTTGCTATACTGAGTCTGCGCAAAGTTACAGAACAGAGGATTAAAAAAATAGATGATTGACATAATAGTGGAGAAGATACAGAGGAAAAATAGCCAAGCATAGCAGAGATTTGAAAAGAGTCACCCTGTCCCCAAGAAAGATAACTTGAGCATTTCCTTTTCTTGCCTTATCTTTTTTTGAATGTTTATGTAATTCATAGGTGATAGTAGCATTTTCTGAAAACATATATAATAAAGGCTAAAATAAATTGTTTCAGCCTAAATTGAAGTGGATTTGGTTCTCACCCAACAGGTTGACATTGGCATTTAAAGTGGAACTAAAAATCCCTGTTTCACAGTATAATAAATGTATCTACTTTCCAAGTTTAGCAGAGTTACACTTTAGACGACATTAAGTTTCTGCATCAAATAGTTTCTTACTTTGCCAAAGAAAACAATTTAAAAAAAAATCACAATATTAATAAAATTCACCACTTGTTCTCTCACCTTTTTCTGGGTTTTGAATATTCCGGTGGCAACCCACCCCAGACTCTTCATATATTCCATATTTAATAATATAATTTGTAATTCAGTCAGATTTCCAACTCATTTAAAGAAGCTAGACTGTAATAAGAAAAGCTCTTAACAGTCACACCTAGAGGTTATGGTGACAGAGTTATGCCAGTAACTCAGGTGATTTATAAGTAGCATCATTGTGACATCCGAAGTAGCAACCAATCAATCTTTCCTCTGCAATTTGCTCAGTAACTCAGGTGATTCATAAGTAGCATCATTGTGACATCAGAAGTAGCAACCAATCAATCTTTCCTCTGCAATTTGCTATCAGTCACTGAAGTGGAGAGGGCCTATTCACAGGTCAAAAGTTCTCATTGTTAAATTACTTGAACATCTGTATACAAACATGGTAATAACACTGGATTGGCTCAATGTCCCTGGCCTCAACCTACTCCCAGCCAAG